>NC_138894.1:71868222-72185100 GCF_965194825.1 Balaenoptera physalus | reverse complement strand
TTGGTAGTGTATATATGTCCATGACACTCTCTTACCCTGTCACATCTCACCCCACCCCCTCCCCATATCCTCAAGTCCATTCTCTAGTAGGTCTGTGTCTTTATTCCCGTCTTGCCACTACGTTCTTCATGGCCTTTTTTTTTTTTTTTTTTTTCCCTTAGAGTCCGTATATATGTGTTAGCATACTGTGTTTGTTTTTCTCTTTCTGACTTACTTCACTCTGTATGACAGACTCTAACTCCATCCACCTCATTACAAATACCTCCATTTCATTTCTTTTTATGGCTGAGTAATATTCCATTGTATATATGTGCCACATCTTCTTTATCCATTCATCTGTCGATGGACATTTAGGTTGCTTCCATGTCCTGGCTATTGTAAATAGAGCTGCAATGAACATTTTGGTACATGACTCTTTTTGACCTATGGTTTTCTCAGGGTATATGCCCAGTAGTGGGATTGCTGGGTCGTATGGTAGTTCTATTTGTACTTTTTTAAGGAACCTCCATACTGTTCGCCATAGTGGCTGTATCAATTTACATTCCCACCAACAGTGCAAGAGTGTTCCCTTTCCTCCACACCCTCTCCAGCATTTATTGTTTCTAGATTTTTTGATGATGGCCATTCTGACCGGTGTGAGATGATATCTCATTGTAGTTTTGATTTGCATTTCTCTAATGATTAATGATGTTGAGCATTCTTTCATGTGTCTGTAGGCCATTTGTATATCTTCTTTGGAGGAATGTCTATTTAGGTCTTCTGCCCATTTTTGGATTGGGTTGTTCGTTTTTTTGTTATTGAGCTGCATGAGCTGCTTGTAAATCTTGGAGATTAATCCTTTGTCAGTTGCTTCATTTGCAAATATTTTCTCCCATTCTGATGGTTGTCTTTTGGTCTTGTTTATGGTTTCCTTTGCTGTGCAAAAGCTTTTAAGTTTCATTAGGTCCCATTTGTTTATTTGTGTTCTTATTTCCATTTCTCTGGGAGCTGGGTCAAAAAGAATCTTGCTGTGATGTGTGTCATAGAGTGTTCTGCCTATGTTTTCCTATAAGAGTTTGATAGTGTGTGCCCTACACTTAGGTCTTTAATCCATTTTGAGTTTATTTTTGTGCATGGTGTCAGGGAGTGTTCTAATTTCATACTTTTACATGTACCTGTCCAATTTTCCCAGCACCACTTATTGAAGAGGCTGTCTTTTCTCCACTGTATATGCTTGCCTCCTTTATCAAAGATAAGGTGACCATATGTGTGTGGGTTTATCTCTGGGCTTTCTATCCTGTTCCATTGATCTATATTTCTGTTTTTGTGCCAGTACCAAACTGTCTTGATTACTGAAGCTTTGTAATATCGTCTGAAGTCAGGGAGCCTGATTCCCCCAGCTCCATTTTTCGTTCTCAAGATTGCTTTGGCTATTCGGGGTCTTTTGTGTTTCCATACAAATTGTGAAATTTTTTGTTCTAGTTCTGTGAAAAATGCCAGTGGTAGTTTGATAGGGATTGCATTGAATCTGTAGATTGCTTTGGGTAGTAGAGTCATTTTCACAATGTTGATTCTTCCAATCCAGGAACATGGTATATCTCTCCATCTATTTGTATCATCTTTAATTTCTTTCATCAGTGTCTTATAATTTTCTGCATACAGGTCTTTTGTCTCCTTAGGTAGGTTTATTCCTAGATATTTTATTCTTTTTGTTGCAATGGTAAACGGGAGTGTTTTCTTAATTTCACTTTCAGATTTTTCGTCATTAGTGTATAGAAATGCAAGGGATTTCTGTGCATTAATTTTGTATCCTGCTACTTTACCAAATTCATTGATTAGCTCTAGGAGTTTTCTGGTAGCATCTTTAGGATTCTCTATGTATAGTATCATGTCATCTGCAGATAGTGACAGCTTTACTTCTTCTTTTCCGATTTGGATTCCTTTTATTTCTTTGTCTTCTCTGATTGCTGTGGCTAACACTTCCAAAACTATGTTGAATAATAGTGGTGAGAGTGGGCAACCTTGTCTTGTTCCTGATCTTAGTGGAAATGGTTTCAGTTTTTCACCATTGAGGACAATGTTGGCTGTGGGTTTGTCATATATGGCCTTTATTATGTTGAGGAAAGTTCCCTCTATGCCTACTTTCTGCAGGGCTTTTATCATAAATGGGTGTTGAATTTTGTCGAAAGCTTTCTCTGCATCTATTGAGATGATCATATGGTTTTTCTCCTTCAATTTGTTAATATGGTGTATCACATTGATTGATTTGCGTATATTGAAGAATCCTTGCATTCCTGGGATAAACCCCACTTGATCATGGTGTATGATCCTTTTAATGTGCTGTTGGATTCTGTTTGCTAGTATTTTGTTGAGGATTTTTGCATCTATGTTCATCAGTGATATTGGCCTGTAGTTTTCTTTCTTTGTGACATCTTTGTCTGGTTTTGGTATCAGGGTGATGGTGGCCTCGTAGAATGAGTTTGGGAGTGTTCCTCCCTCTGCAATATTTTGGAAGAGTTTGAGAAGGATAGGTGTTAGCTCGTCTCTAAATGTTTGATAGAATTCACCTGTGAAGCCATCTGGTCCTGGGCTTTTGTTTGTTGGAAGGTTTTTAATCACAGTTTCAATTTCAGTGCTTGTGATTGGTCTGTTCATATTTTCTATTTCTTCCTGGTTCAGTCTCGGCAGTTTGTGCATTTCTAAGAATCTGTCCATTTCTTCCATTTTATTGGCATAGAGTTGCTTGTAGTAATCTCTCATGATCTTTTGTATTTCTGCAGTGTCAGTGGTTACTTCTCCTTTTTCATTTCTAATTCTATTGATTTGAGTCTTCTCCCTTTTTCTCTTGATGAGTCTGGCTAATGGTTTATCAATTTTGTTTATCTTCTCAAAGAACCAGCTTTTAGTTTCATTGATTTTTGCTATTGTTTCCTTCATTTCTTTTTCATTTATTTCTGACCTGATCTTTATAATTTCTTTCCTTCTGCTGGCTTTGGGGTTTTTTTGTTCTTCTTTCTCTAATTGCTTTAGGTGCAAGGTTAGGTTGTTTATTCGAGATGTTTCCTGTTTCTTGAGGTAGGCTTGTATTGCTATAAACTTCCCTCTTAGCACTGCTTTTGCTGCGTCCCATAGGTTTTGGGTCGTCGTATCTCCATTGTCATTTGTTTCTAGGTATTTTTTGATTTCCCCTTTGATTTCTTCAGTGATCACTTCGTTATTAAGTAATGTATTGTGTAGCCTCCATGTGTTTGTATTTTTTACAGATCTTTTCCTGTAATTGATATCTAGTCTCATAGCGTTGTGGTCGGAAAAGATACTTGATACGATTTCAATTTTCTTAAATTTACCAAGGCTTGATTTGTGACCCAAGATATGATCTATCCTGGAGAATGTTCCATGAGCACTTGAGAAAAGTGTGTATTCTGTTGTTTTTGGGTGGAATGTCCTATAAATATCAATTAAGTCCATATTGTTTAATGTGTCATTTAAAGCTTGTGTTTCCTTATTTATTTTCATTTTGGATGATCTGTCCATTGGTGAAAGTGGGGTGTTAAAGTCCCCTACTATGATTGTGTTGCTGTCGATTTCCCCTTTTATGGCTGTTAGTATTTGCCTTATGTATTGAGGTGCTCCTATGTTGGGTGCATAAATATTTACAATTGTTATACCTTCCTCTTGGATCGATCCCTTGATCATCATGATTTCTTAAGTGTATTCAGTTTCAAGCTCTTCATATGTTACACTAAGCTCTCTTTCCTTATCCTTTCCCTATACCACAGTTCTTTTGTACTTCCATTGTGCTGTTATGTTTTAGTCTTAGCACTTACCACATTTTATTCCCCAAACCTAGCATTTAAAAGAAATTTAATGAATCGTTAAAGAAAAAATGTTTAAACTCAAATGTATTCCAAACAAATAATACATGAAGTTGGTATTTGTTCTTCATGAATACTTACATTTGTGCATTTGATCATTCTTCTTTGCGCCAAAGGGAAACTTCTAGTGATTACTAGTATAATATATCTTAATTTTAGTGATTACTTGTATAATATATAGCAGTCTTTACTACCATAAGACAGGGTTTCTCATTCTCAGCACTATTGACGTTTCGGACTAATTCTTCGTTGTGGGAGGGCTGTCCTGTGCTGTATTAGCAGTATCTCTGGCTTCTACCTACTTGATTCCTGTAGCACACACAATTATTCTCAACCAAATGGCCTTGGGGAGGCAAGATTATCCTCTGGTTGAGATAAAGTGACTCATGTCTCTTGCTATGTATAATTAGACTTGATTGTCTTGATTAACTACACAAGTTGGTTTAAAAAGCTAACATATTGAATGTTTTCATATTTTATAGGGTATTGGTGTAATAAGAGTTTTCATATAAATTCCATAAAAATACTATTTAGTAAAGATGAATTAGATTATAAAGAAATAAATAAAGAAGGAGCATTGATATGCTGTTAATGTTTACAAACAACATTTAATACAGTTTCAGTCAGATTTTTAAAAGCTCTAAGCTTTGAGGAAAAATGTAATTTGAAGTACACTTGTAATAATTTTATAGAATGCAGTGTAGACTTTCTTTGTGAAACTATTCTAAACTTACCAGATTTCATATTTTAGTCTTTTTTAAAAGTTATTTTTGTTAATTGGAATAAGAACAACAGTTTTTCAGCTTTTCCTATGTTAGGCATTTCACAGATGTGAATACATATATTTGTAAAAGCAAACTAATGTCTCTGAAGCAGGTTGTTACTCTTATAATACTGGTATGTATACAAGGTATTCTTAACTACCCCAGAAGTGGAAAAAATGCTATTTAAGCTTTTGGTTTGTAAGTATTTGTTTGCCGTCAGTATAGCTTTGACTTCTTAAAAATTACTTTTTAATAGAGTAAAAAGGGGCAGATATTATGTGCTTGCAGATGTTTAGCATTTTGTTTTGTAAATAACAAAGTGTAAAAGTTAATTATTGATCTGATGTAAGTCAGGCTTGCATTTTCAGCACCACTACTTCTGTTGCCCTTGTTAACCTGGTGCTCATTAAAGCTCAGTCAGGGCTCTTCTAACAGGTTGAGTTTAGGTTTCTCCAATAAGTACCCTTTCTATAATTTAAAATATTCAAGATGGATTTTTCTTAATGCTAGTTATGTAGTCAGTGCTAGTTACTTTAGTTGTATATAGGTATCTGAGCCTATGTTATTAACTTTGAGGCTATTTGGTGAATGTTGTAATTGACTAGACAAAAAACATGGATTAAAACTTCTTTTTTTAAAATCTATTTCAAATTCTACATTCACTGTTGTTAAGGAGTTGATTTATTGGTGGACCAGCCATTTACCCTTGACATCTTGACGTCTCTAGTGGAGCTAACTCGCTTTGAGACTTTGACTCCACGGTTTTCAGCTACTGTTCCTCCGTGCTGGGTAGAAGTGCAGCAAGAACAGCAGCAAAGGAGGCATCCTCAGCACTTGCATCAGCAACATCATGGAGATGCTGCTCAGCATACTAGAACTTGGAAACTACAGACTGACAGGTGAAACGTTCTTCCAAGTTCATCTTCTATATTTGTTAGAGACAACATAGAATTATTATATATGATACTCTTTCTCTTAACTTTTGCATATTAACAGCTTTGTTTCTTTCATTTGTCACCTTAATTTTAGAAATTCCTATATTCTTAGTTGTAGGATAAAACGCTAAGAGTAATCCATCATTGCAGTTAGTTTATTAAATAAATTTGTGGATTGTGTGACTAAATATTTAAATGTTTGTTTTGTGTAGGTACTTTTTTTTTTTAATCTGAGTTTTCCTTTTTCTGTTTTTTAAAAAATTTTTATTGGCGTATAGTTGATTTACAATGTTGTGTTAGTTTCAGGTATACAGCAAAGTAAATCAGTTATACATGTACATATATCCACTCTTTTTTTAGATTCTTTTCCATTCAGACCATTACAGAGTACTGAGTAGAGTTTCCTGTGCTATGCAGTGGGTTCTTATTAGTTATCTATTTTATATATAGTAGTGTGTATTTGTCAATCCCAATCTCCCAATTGTGCAGGTACTTTTGAAGGCACTAATAATATGGCTTTCATGGAATTTACATTCTGGTGGGGATAGACAGACAGTAGCAGATATCTACTATGTCATATAGTCATAAAAGCTCTGAAACATGTTAAAACAGTATGGTGATAGAATAGTTGTTAGGTGTGTACATGTGTGTGAGAGTGAGAGAAGGAGAGAAAATATGTGTAATATTTTTTATATAAGGGCCCTCAGAAAGGCCTCCATGAAGACATTAATTTGGAGACAATAGCAAGTACAGAGACCCTGAGAAGTATGTTTTATGAATTTTAGGAAGAGCAAGGACACTACTGTTGGAGTGCAGTGAACATGGAGGAGAGTGGCAGGAGGTGAGATCAAAGGAAATAGTTGGTAGCCAGATCATGACCATCTTTATAGTCCATAGTGAGACTTTTATGTTGAGTGAGATGGGAAGATGTTAGATGGTTTTGAATGTAGAAATGATGCGATATAATTTATATATTAGAAGGATACATTAAGACTACTGTGTTGATAGTAGATTATGAGTGGTTGCGGTGTGTGTATTGGGGGGAAGTGATAGAAGCAAGGATTCTAACTTGATTGCTATTGTGGTAATTCAGGTAATTATGGTGGTGTTGATGGTAACTTGGACCATGATGATAGTTGATGGAGGAAGTGAGAAGAGTGGTCACATGTAGTTTGGAGGTAGAAGGAATAGTGTATGCTAATGTACTGAGCATCTGGTGTGAGTGAGAATAGTTAAGGATGACTCTAATGTTTTGGATTGATCTAACTGAAAAATGGAATTTCTTTTTACTGATATTGAAGTTGGTTATCAAGTAATTTGGGTTTATTTATGATAAGTTTGAGATACCTGGTAGGCATTTGGATATGAATCTGGAATTTAGTGGAGTTTTATTTTTCAGCATATATGTAGAATTTAAAATCAGAGAATGGACATGTATAAGATATACAAAAAGTTCTTATTTTAAAATACAAATTCCTGTGACCCCACTCTTAGATTCAGGGTGGGGCCCATGAATCTGCACATAATTCTGAAACACAGTAGCTCACACTTAGAGGAACAAGGGCTTTTTGGAATGTACAGTTCCCAAGGCAGGTAGAGACTCCTAAGGTAAGATTATTCATTGCCCTAAGTTTAATCTTTCTCAATAGAACTGCTTATCTTCTCTCCTGATCCAATTGAGAAGCACTAAGTTTTGTTGGAGGCAGCAAATCAGAGTACGAAAGGTGATATTAGTGGTAAGATGGTTATGGCTGAAGAAAGATTTTCGCATTATTTATTATTTTCTCCCTTACTTGACAGCAACAGCTGGGATGAACACGTTTTTGAATTGGTTCTGCCTAAAGCTTGTATGGTTGGACATGTGGACTTCAAATTTGTTTTGAACTCAAACATCACGAATATTCCACAGATACAAGTGACACTACTGAAAAATAAAGCTCCAGGCTTAGGGAAAGTCAATGGTAAGAATGGATTAAATTTTACATTTGAAGATTTTATCTTGTAGTTGGTTTCTTAAAAAAACGAATTTTCAACTTGGCTGTCTAGGTTTGACGTCCCTCCTTGCCCCCCCGACCCCTGTGCTATTTTCCTTCTTTACTTTCTGTGGTTCTATTTAGAAAAGTTAATCCAGAGAACATTTAAGAGCTTTTCAGTAACTCATTGTTGTTCAGACTTGCATAAACTTGAGTAGTTTAATTATGGTTCTTGGGAAGTGCAGTTAGTTCCTTTGTGAGTTAGTTTCACTTTTAGCATTACTAGACTTACGCATTTCTCTTCCTAAGAGGAGACTTGATTGGGAAAAGAGCTTTGTTATGGAGTCACATATTCTTTTAAGGTTATTAGTAAAACCCAGAATGTAATGCCAGATATATATTCATCTTTATCTTTCTTACAAGTTCTGAATTTGATATATTGAGTTATTAAAATAGATTGTACATACTTGGCATATTGGAAACTAGATGTTATTTCTCAGTGTTTTCTTCTTAATAGGATAATTTAAAAAACTGGGGATAATTTAAGAGTAAAATGGCTACTTCACACCAGGGGTAAAAATATTGAAACCTGAAAAATTTCCTATTTTACAAATATGTATGTATGTGTTTGTGTATATATGTGTGTTTGTATACATATGTGTGTTTTTGTGTGTGTGTGTATTATTTTGAATCATGACAGACTCTGATGTAATTGGGATAGGACTTAGGTGTTGGTATTTTCAAAAGTCTACATGTGCAGTATTGTGTAGCCTAGGGTAAGAATTCTTAGTTTAGTTGCCAGCAGATTATTTCTTCAGGTGAATATCCACCATTAAAAGAGAGAAGAGTGTATGAAACAATTGAATCTAATTTCCTTCTTCTCCTAACAACCATTTTAGCATCTGTGATAAAAATCACTGCAGTCCCCAGTTTAACAGAGAATTTTAGAATTTTAGGCACATAAATCATTGATATTAAGCAAAATTAAGTTTACTAATATTTTTATCCTCTAGAAACAGCAGTAGATAGGCAGATCACCTTTCCTTTGTCTCCAGCTCTTAACATTGAAGTGGAACAAAATGGGAAACCGTCCCTGGTTGATTTGAATGAAGAAATGCAGCACATGGATGTAGAGGAATCACAGTGTGAGTTAAATTATAGAGCTGTTGTCCATGACAGTAAAAGGAGTAGTGATCCAAATGCATCATGTTGGGCAAAGATTTCCTTATGGCTTGCAAAAACATGGTTTTAAGAACACAGTTAAAAATAACCTATAATTCTGCTTTGGCAGTATGCTTTAACTTTCAGCTCATCTTTGTGAACACAGCTGCACTAATACTTGCATTCTTGTTTTTTAATATCTTGAGATTTGAAATCATGTCATGGTTCTATAATTTTTTTTTAATCAAGGTGAATGTAAATAATATGGGAGTGGAAAAGCAACATAATATATCAGATAATTGATTATAGTTCCTTAGCATGATAGTGAATTCTTTTTTGAACACATTCAAATATGGAATTTTGTGTGGTGCTGTTACATGTAAATGGGATGGATATTTGCTTATTAAATATTACATTTTAAATTATAAGCTAATTTAAAAGAAAAATGTGTATTTTTCTTTTTAGGTCTTAGATTATGTCCATTTTTAGAAGATCACAAAGAAGACATTCTGTGTGGGCCAGTATGGCTTGCTAGTGGCCTTGATCTATCAGGGCATGCTGGGATGTTGACGTTAACAAGCCCCAAACTTGTTAAAGGTGAAGTAACATATTTTACAAAAGCAGAATAAATAATCTCACAATTGTAAAAGTTGATTAGAAAAAACTGATTTCAGAAAAGTAAGGTATTGTTTTTTGGGGGACTTTTCATTAGTGATTCCATCGGTTTCCTGGTAGCTGAGGTAATTTCCTCTCATAAGTGGTTATTGTTATGTGAAACTTCAGATCCTACTTTCTGTGTCTTGAAGGTCTCACTGCTTTTCAAAAAAGCATAAAGAAGATGAAGGTAGGATGACTTAACATGACATACAGAATTCTTCAAATAACCAGACATCATGGTCTGGCATGTTTGCCTTTTCCATCAATTTAAAGTCCTGTGTCTTCAGAGTGTTGTATACTGTTATAATATCTTCTCTTATGGGATTTTTATAGAGGAGTTTTGAAAGTATCATATGTAATGATCTGAGTGTCTTAAGCACAAATTTTAATTAATGTATATTTTATATCTTATATCTGTAAGATATTAGATATTGCAGTAGTAGGACATTTATTTCATCTTTGTATCTCAGGGGTGAATTAAAAAAGCCAGCAAATGAGACACTTACCTTGATTGTTAAAGTAAAATTGGAGGTGGATAAGGTGTGGAGATCCTTCCCTAAACCAAGAAAATATCTGACCACCTAAGTAACAACTATTTTAATTTGTGTACATTCCCTTCATAATGTTTGCCCCCATTCACGCATCTACCTTTAGTTGCAGACATAGTATATACACAAGTTTGAATATACTCCCTTGACTACATCTTATTCATTCATTCATTAACTTTATGAGACCCTATGATGTGTTAGGCCACATACTGGGTTACAGTGGTGAGCAAAACTAATAACATCTCTTCTCTCATATTGCTGAGAGTATAAGTTAATTTTGTTGAATGAGAGTGTGAAACTGAAAATTTTATATGAAAATTAAAATGTTGGCTTTGACAAAATTGGGGATAAAATTATATAACATGTATTTCAAAAGACTCAATAATGTAAAAGTGTTAATTTTCCCAGAATTTAGTAGAAATGACTATTCTTCCCATCAAATTCCTAAAACTTTGAACTAGAGAAAATGATTGCTAAATTTTTGCAGATGAATAAAAGGATGATATTGGCCAGAGACATTTAGAAAGAGAAGATTGAGAAGGAGGGTCTTATTAGATTCTAGAACCTAGAATAATGCAGCAATAAGAAGAATGTAGCAGTGTGGCGCTAGCAGAGTAGGCAGACAGATCAGTGGAAAACAACAAAAGTAGCTTTTGTTATTACAGAAGGATTTCATACCTGCTTAGGCAACAATCAACTTATGGTTTGCTCATGGGTATATTAGTTTGAGGGTATTTTTGCAATAAATTTTACATATAGATTGTATAGTATGATCTCAACTTAGTTAAAACCATATAAAATTGAAGCTAGTGGTAACAACAACCAATATTTATCTAGTGCTTCCTTTGTGCCATGCAGTTATAAGTGCTTCAGTTACCTTTGAGGTAGGTACTATTATTATTCTCATTTACTTTTGAAGAACTGAACCATGGAGAGGTTAATTTGTCACATGCCTAATAAAATGGCAGAACCATTATCAAAGCCAGGTAGTGGCTCCAAAGCCTGTGCTTTTTCAACTGTAATACTGTAATGCTTATGTGTATGTATGCATTCACATACGTATGTGTGTGCATGCGTGCATTAAAGGACTGGATGGATACCCATGTGATACATCATTATCTTTGGGCGGTGCTTTCATGACAGTTTTTTCTTTGTGTTTTTCTGTAGTTCACAAAATTTCTGTTATATTAAAATGAATAACTTCTTTGATTGGGATAAAACATGCCAGGTGTCAAAATTTTCTTACGCTGTTCATATAACTCCTGTGCTTTTTGTTCTTTTGCTACCAAAGGTTATTTAGCCATATTGAATGCAAACAGTGTAATTCGAAAATTCTGGCCAAGTGTATTTTTCTTTCTGTGGAGTTAATTTAACTTGCTCTGAGAAGACAAAAAACAATTTGATCTTTTGGTGATTGAATAATTTATCCCCTTCTGTACCACTCCTCTAGGTATGGCAGGAGGAAAGTATCGTTCATTTTTAATCCATGTCAAGGCAGTGAATGAAAGAGGAACAGATGAGATCTGTAATGGTGGTATACGTCCTGTAGTAAGACTTCCATCCCTAAAACACCAGAGTAACAAGGGCTATTCACTTGCTTCACTCTTGGCAAAAGTTGCAGCAGGCAAGGTATGAAACAGTATCATTTTGAACTGTAACATGCTGTTTTAAACATGGTGGTTGAGATTTGACACACTGTTAGAAGTAGTATGGCCCATAATTGATTTATCAGTAGACACTTTGTATTTTTTCTGCAGCAAATTAAAAAAATATAATCAAGGAGAAAATATTTGAATTAACTTTAAGCCAACTACCTAGCTTATATAAAGTACATTCAGTAGGGAATAATTGTTAACACGTACTTCCCTTTATAATTATTCTTAGTGCATTGGGTGTGAGAGTTTGTTTCTCTGCCCTCTACTGATAATGCACCACTTTTTTTTTTTTTTTGTAAACATTTGGGAGACTGCAGGAACAGAAGTTGAGAAGTGATTTTAGAGATGTATCTTAATTTTCATGGTTCATTTTCTACAACTAGCTATATATCATGCAGTTTCTTCATACTTGTTTGATCTTGGACTTTCCTGAACTCTGGAGATTTTGTTTCTCTATCATCATTATTCATAAGCAACAATAGCAGTATCAGTAACACCAATCATCTTATATTTGTATAGGTCTTCCAGTTTTTCAAGGACTTCTGTGTACTTTATCTGATTTAATCCTCAAAATAACTCTGAGATAGGCAGAGCAGGTGTTATTACCTCCATTTTTTCATGTTGAAACTGAGTGAACCTTAGAGATTGGGGAGCTGGCATATCTTGTAGAGCTGTAGCTGGGACTTAGACTCAAGACTTTGGCTTTATAATCTTAACTCATTGGGTTGTTACCTTTAAACAGTGACTATGTCTTTCTTTCTTTCCCTGTTATAATTCTGGGCTAAATTAGTCATTTACTGAATATGAGGGTGAAAGCTGTCATTTTAATTTGAGATTTATGTTTTGATAGCCATAATTCAGTTATATTCTTTTATTTACAGACTTTAATAGTAAATAATTTTTTTGTTTCATTTGTTTGTTCATGCAGTTACTTATTTTTATATGTTTAGGAAAAATCCTCTAATGTTAAGAATGAAAATGCAAGTGGCACCCGTAAATCTGAAAACCTCCGGGGCTGTGACTTACTTCAAGAAGTCTCAGTCACCATCCGAAGATTTAAGAAAACTTCAATTTCTAAGGAAAGGTAATCTCATTTTCTTCTACTATTCTTAAAGTAATAGGAGTACAAAGGAAGAATTCCAATAAATATACGAAAATACAGAAAAGTTTTAAATCCTAACTTTTACTTGAAAATTTTTATTTGCTTTTCATTTCTCTTAAGGACTTACCTCAGTGATGGTATATACTGTCTTTCCATTTCACTGGTTCATCCCTGGTGTCCTTATAGTGCTTGGGAATTTTCAAAAGTTCTTTTTTTAAATTGTGATAGTAATGATTTCAAATGAAACATTATATGTCCAACCAGTTTGAAATAGCTTTAGTTTTAACTTTTCTATTTTGGTTGTTAATGTGTTTATATTTTCTTTTTTGTAGAGTGCAACGATGTGCCATGTTACAGTTTTCAGAATTTCATGAGAAACTTCTTAACACTTTGTGTAGAAAAGCAGATGATGGCCAAATCACAGAACATGCCCAGAGCCTTGTGTTAGATATTCTTTGTTGGTTAGCCGGAGTACATTCAAATGGACCTGGAAGGTTAGTAAGATTTTATTTACCACAGATTGCCCTTTGGATGTTATGATTGGAAGTTCAAGATGAGCCTAAACATCTGCTATTGTTTTGCAGCTCAAAGGAAGGAAATGAGAGCCTGCTTTCAAAAACACGAAAATGTCTTTTAGACATTGTACGTGTTTGCTTCTTTGAGGCAGGACGCAGCATAGCCCATAAGTGTGCACGATTTCTAGCCTTGTGTATCAGGTTGGTCTTTTTTTAAGTTGAAAATATACTTTGTAGGTGCACCTGCAGTTTGGCAGGTGATACCTTGTCTATAGTGTTATTTGATCCCTGTTGAATATATGTATAACTTAAGAGGATTTTCAAAAGTTGATGAGGATTATTGAGATTCTAAGAAAAAATTTGGGGTTTTTTGGGCAAAATGTCATGTTAAATAAATCTAGTAATAAAAGAATTCTACTAGGCTTCTCTGCCTATTAGGAAGACTTTGGGGAGTTTGGTAAGGGGATCCGTTCCCGCACTTTCACTCCTGCTGTCCCTGATTGTCTTTGGATTGTTCATCTGAGGCCTTGTTCCCAGTTATATAATAATTTTACCAGACTTATTTGTAGTGTTACGCAGATCATTTTCTCTAAACCCTGAAACTATCTAGGAAGTGTTTAAAAGCTAATAGTCTATATTGACTATACCTGCTTGTTAGCCCTTTTTGGTAAAAAAAAAAAAAGAGTGGTTTAATTAATGCATAAGAAAACAGTTACAAAGACCCTTAGTATAATCAATCCCTACTATCTTTCTGCATGTCTATAGGGCTTTAAGGCAGATTTTCTTTCAATACGTATGAACACATTTTAAAGATTTTAAAAGTACTACACCATGTTTAGAGTTGGATTTAGACCTTGAGTGATGTATTTAAATTTTTTCTTTTAAAATTTTTTTCAGTAATGGCAAATGTGACCCATGTCAACCAGGATTTGGATCTGTTCTGTTGAAGGCCTTGCTTGATAATATGTCGGTCTTACCCGCAGCAGCAACTGGTGGTATGTGAAATTAGTTCAATCACAAATAGCTGTAGCCTTAGGAAATATCTCACAGTACGCTTGGGGTTGTGTAGTAACTTTCTTTTTCTTCTCAATTAGTTTTCTTTTTTTCTGTAGCTTATCTGTTTTTTAAGGGGTTTTAAATTGTGATTGGGTAGGCAGATACTCTCTGTTCGATAATATTTTTAGGAAAAAGTTAATGGGAGATTTAAGTAAATAACCAGGTCATCTCAATTCATACATTTTCTGTACTTCATTAAAATAATTGAGTTGCTTGGTTGTTCACAAACTAAAATGTCAGTAAGTGCCAGAGAGATGACATAAATAAGAAGAATGGTTCATACACATATTGTGTGAGAATGGTAGGGTCTGTGGCAAACTCTGATTCCCTAAAAGGAGCCAGTGGGTTGTGTTTTTTTTTACAGCACCTAAAGACTGTGGAAATGCCATTCAAGAATGAATGTAGTTATCAGGTAGGAATTTACTATGAAGGGCTACTGATTTGTCCTTTACCTAGTGTTAGTTTTTTGTAGACATTTCTCACAGTCTTTTATTTTATAAATAACCATTCAACAAGTTATCTCAGTGAGATAAACATATTCCACAAGGATTTGATCTTGGTGGTATACCAGAAAAAAAGCTTGCTCAAAGTTAGTTGATAAATGGTTATTTTATCAATACCTTAATTTAGACAAAGAGTCTGTTTATATTTACCTTGAACATATATTGACTAAAACTATGAACTGTTTGTTATATAGAGTAGAATGTTTTGGACTTGGTTGCTCACTTTAATAGTCTCTGGTGTTTAAAACAGTTTCTTGAGGATAGTGTTAGAGGTAGGGTGCTTAAATTATGGGGTGTATTTAGTTAGATATCTCAAGTTAGAGTCTTAAAATACATCATCATGGTCACCTTTTAATATCACCTTTGGTCTGTATCTAACTGGCAGTATGGAATAACTATACTTCATTCACTTGCTAAAGTATATTATTTGTAGCTCACTGCCATCAATTGGTTTTGAAATTTTTAGTACAGAGAAATAGAATTTTAAGAAAGATGGCTTGAAGGACCTGACATCTCCGCTTTTCTAGCTATTATAAAATGTCCCTCAGAGTCATCTCACGGTACTGAAAACCTAAATGACTAGGCTGACCCTGTACACGTCTCAGAAATATGATTGCATTCTTTGTCAGTGTCCTCTTAGAGTCCTCCAAGGAGTTAGTCCTTCTTTGTAATTTGCCCTTACAGATTTTATTTCCAGAAAATCCTTCTAGGAAAAGGGGACATACTGATAAATATGAAATCTGAAGTTCTCTTTGTTAGAGAAGAAATGAGGAAAAGAAACAGTGATTTAAACAACTGATTTGTTGTTGTTGTTTTCAGGTTCTGTCTACTGGTATTTTGTCCTACTGAATTATGTTAAAGATGAAGATTTGGCTGGGTGCAGTACCGCGTGTGCATCTCTGCTTACTGCTGTGTCCAGACAGTTACAGGACAGGCTCACACCAATGGAGGCTTTGCTTCAGACAAGGTATTCTAATCTATGAAATGACTAATCATGGGCCTTTCTGGATATGATACCACCTTTGCACATAACTGTTATTATATATATTTGCTTAAGTTTTTCTTCCCTTTATTTTCTCTGAAAATAATTCCCTTTAACAACTTTGGAAGTCCTGGAGATGGTTATTCAGAGGGCTAATTATATTAAAATACTTAAAAGTGGTGTATCTTGCTAATGGTAGAAGCACTTAAAGTAATTTGTTTCTTTGTTGTTAAAACTTTGTAAGCAAAATTATGTACATCACTTATTGCCCTTAACTAGTATTCTTTATCTGCTGTTTGATTTTCTAAAACTTAAACATAATGAAATAAGAAATAGCTAAAGGTTAGATTTGAGTTCTTGCCCAATCTTCATTATTTGAAATATTTCATTTAAAGCAAGCATTTTTGTAATCTTTATAGATTAGAAATCTTGATTTCGATGAGATGTTACTCAAAGCCTTTGTACCTTCTGCTGAGTCAATGTAATGACTGAGGCAAGGGAGGGGTGCTTGATAGCTCTTTCTTGATTCAGACTGCAGAGGAAGGTTGTCTTGGTTCATTAGTTATCAGCTTAATTGAAATCACATTTATTGAGTCTCTGGACTATATCTTTTGGAGTATAGGTTTGCAGGGAACACAGTTGAGATTCAGTGAATTTAAGGAGTTAATAGCGTCTCCTTCTGCCCTGTGTAAAAACTGCTTTGAAAACTAAGTAAATAGATCATTTGTTAATTAGACGGCTGCCAGGAAACTTGTTAGGACATTATTTTATCTTTCAGATATGGATTATATAGTTCACCGTTCGATCCAGTCCTCTTTGATTTGGAGATGAGTGGCTCTTCTTGTAAAAATGTATACAGCAGCAGCATTGGTGTCCAGTCAGATGAAATTGATTTATCAGATGTCCTTTCAGGTAGTAAAGTCTTTTATTAAAGGAATTTCTGAATTTTATATCTTGGGTTTAAGTTACCGTTGATTTTTTAATAGATTGTAGTTACTACATTCTATCTTTGAGAACTAAAGGTTTTTAGAACTTAATTTTAGTATCTGTGAGTCATTAAACTATTTGCCTTTGTTTCTTAACTCCCCCCTCAAAAATATTGAAGTTATTTTTGAAAGGGTTGCAAATTTGTTTCTTTGTGTGTGTATGTGTTTCATTGCATGTCAGTATGACTTTAATGCTATTAAGAGATTAAAATTTGGTTATTTGTTGTAGTCCTTTCAGTTTTATGTGGTGTGTCTTTGTTGTTCATAAAATCAAAGAACATGTTATTTCATATTACAAAATATGAAAATAAAATTAATTTATACTTATTTTAATAAGCAAAGGTGCAGAAAGAAAAAATTATTTTCTGCATCTTCTATCACACTCTCCTGAGGTGAACTTGGTACACCGTGTTACATGTATTCTTGTATGCATTTCTAAAGAATATGTTTTTAGGATTGACTGTATAACGCTATTTGTATAATCTTTTCAGGTGCTAGAATTTGGCGTTTTTCTAGTTTTGTCAGATAGAGCAATGACTGCTTTATTTTTTGTTTTCTTCCATCTTACCGAACTTACTGCAAGTGTTGCTAGTAAACCAAAATGTTAAAAAATTTATTTGTAAACATTATGATAATTACCACATTAATTATAAGTAAATTTTGGGAGTTAGTCTCAGGTTTGTAAATTATGAGTTGTGAAAAAAGCAAAAGAGAAAAATCAAATATAGAAATATAAATAAAATATAAAATGTCTCAACTCTAACCTCTTCATCCTTTTAGATTACCGTTGTTAACAGGATGCTTAGCTATTTAGACTTATTTGCTACATGTGTTTATGAGCATTTTTAATGAAAGAGGTCATACTATACTTCTGGTCTGTTACTTGCTTTTCAATGACTTATCCTGCCTTAGGTATTGGTGTTATCGCCTCTGTTTGATGACTTAGGCTCCTGACTACCTTATTGCCAGTGTGTCTCTATCTAAGTGACTTGTCAAATTATGAGTAGAACTCAGGGGAGGGGTTAGAACTAGACCTATAGGTGCCTTCTGAACTCCTTAGGATAGAATGAAATTCCTTATAGAGAGAATGTAAGGAGAGGACCATAAAGCTCAGGCCAAGCCTGGGGGTTAAATATGCAAGAGCAGCCATGCTCATTATAGAGTATTATCGTCCCCGAAGAAGGGACTTAGAAGTCGTGATATACGTCTCCATATGAACGTCTCTTCATTTTATTTCTCACCATCCAGCATTCCTTTTTTCAGTTAATGGCATCCATGGCACACAACAGAAATCTGAATGTTATCCTCTCTTTCTCATCCTCCACAATGAGGCTGTCATCAGATTCTGTCTATTTTTCCACCAACATATATTTCAAATCTGCCCATTCCCTTACTTCCCACGATCACAAGATTACGGTCTAAGCCACAGTCGTTTTGAACCAGTAATAGCTTTCTAACTGGTCATTCTGCATCTGTTCTTGGCTCACTTCTGTACCTTCTCCACAATGCAATGAATGCAATCATTTTTGAATGCAAACCTGATCTGATCATTCTATCTCTCTTCTTAAAATACTTTTCATGTCTTTCCATAATTGTGCAGTCCAGAGTCTCTAATGTAGCATAGAACATCTTGTGTGATCTGCCCTGTTAGTTTTCTTTCTGTGGCCCAGTGATTCTCAAAAGTGTGGTCCATAGGTCCCCTCAGGGTTCCTGAGATCCTTTCAGGGAGTCCGCAGGTTAAATGTTTTCATGATAAAACAATGTTACTTGCCTTTTTTCATTGCATTGACATTCGTACTGATTGTGCAAAAGCATGATGTTCTTCCCCATGCACTTAGAGTAAAAAGCATGGCAGTTTCACTTAGAAATACCTTTGATGAAACAGTAAAAATTGTTAATTTTATTAAATTTTGAACCCACGAGTATGCATCTTTTAACTATTCTGTGATGAAATGGGAAGTGTGCGTGAAACACTTCTGCTGCATGCTTAAGAAGCATGGTTGTTTCAAGGAAGTGCACTTGTGTAGTTGTTAGAGTTATAAGCTGAACTAGTTGCTTATTTCATGGTATACCATTTTTATTTGCAAGAATGACTGATAAAATATGTTTATTCAGATTTGATTATTTGGCAGGTATTTTCTCAAAAATGAATAAAAAATGCCTGTCAGTATCCATCCAATTGATAGTATTTGTTGCCAATTTTAGAAGTAGACTTTTAAGCAGAAATTAGAATTTTGGAAAACTTGTTTCCTCCGAAGTGAGCTTTGACAGCTTCTCAATAAATAATGACTTTTCTGATGGACTGCGATGATATTAGTGAGTGTCATTTTCTGATATTATATGATGAAATGTGTTAACATTTGGAAGATCTGTATATAGCAGTGGACCAGTATTTTCCCGATGATTGATGCATGGTGATTCAACATCAAGCACGGGCAGAAGATTCCCTAAAAGCATAAGATAGGCCAATTAATCTTAATGTAATAGAGTTTGAGAAATTCTTTTTTTAAGATTTCAGATACCGTATTGCAACTAATCCTAAACTACCACTCTTCAAGTTTTTGAATATTTAATACTTTATTAAAATATTCCGTTCTTTTCCAATCACATATTTGTATTGGGTCGGCGTTTTTTCATGTATTTCTGCCAGAGCATCCTATTGTAATACATTGAATGCGGAGGCAGATAGGCAAATCCAGCTACCTTCTGATAAGCCAGATTTTAAAGAGATTTGCAAGAATGTAAAACATCACCACTCTTCTCATTAAGTTATTTTTGGTTTTTTTTTTTTAAAGTATAATTTCCATTTTATTGTCTTTCCAGGGGATAGTATTTCTTTAGTCTTTAAGGACTTAACTTCTTACATGGGCTTTGGTGGAGGTCCTGGGGCAGCACCAGCAGGTCTAAATCCGGGTGGAGGTGTTCGGTCCTTCCCGGCTTCCCGAGAACGATTGCTGACTGCCTTGCTGTGAATGGCACAACTCACGCAGTAATGCAGTTTCACATACAGCTTGGGAAGCACATAGGCATCGAAAACACTCGCTTTGGAAATGTCCCGGATGGCTGCGGCCTCTACGATGTTCCGAATGACGAGCTTCTTAATGGCCTTATCCTCGGGCACGCGTCGGGCACAGTTGGTGCAGCGGATAGGATGCATGTGGCTGCGGCCCTTCTTGGCACGACCATTATTCCTTGTTTTCTTGGTCATAACAGTCTTTTTTCATCAAAATATGCTATTTATTTTTATACCTAATGAGTTTATTACTGTTATATGAATTAATGTTTAAAATATTCTCATCTTAAAATTTCTACCTTGATAAATATTTCTGTATAGACACACACACACACACACACACACACACACACACACACACACACACACACACAGAGCCAACATAAATGAAAACTCAATTTTCGAGTTCTTTTAATTATTTTAAAGATGTATAGAGGGGTTTTAGGTTGAGAAATGTTCCTCTGGGCACATTTTTCTTTCAGTTTATCTAATGTGTCATGTTCCTTCCTACTGAAGGGATTTCACTCATGTCATTTCTTCTGCCTGGATTCCCGTCCCAGTGGAATAAATACATTAAAATCTTTTATTCTTCCCATATATCTCATCACCTCATCATGGAAGTATTTTATTATCCTTGGCGTAGACTGATTTCCCCTTGACTTATTTATCCTTTGAACTTCTCTTAAGTAAAGCATAGCACTTTTTTTTAGGTTCAGTTGTATAATTATTTGTTTAATACCTGGTAACCTTGAACAGAATATGCGTTTCATGACAACTAGGGCCTGTCCTTTTATTCTTGTATCTCCCACGTCTTCTATTAAATAAGTGCTCAATAAATATTTTTTTAACACACTTATCAGGTCCTATGCTGGGTGCCAATGGGACATTGGAGAACAAGGTTTTGACGGTTTAGTCTTGTGTTTAATTTATTCCTTCGGATGTTTGATGACATTTTTTTATATCTCTCCATTCTTTCCATCTTCTCTTTCTGGTTTACTTTGTCTGTTAAAGAATTCTGTTTAAAAGTAGTGCTCTGATTAGAACATTTGAAAAGTACTGAAAATAACCCTTCCCTCTTCCTCCCCTCGTACAATATACACTCTTAATTCTTTTGTGTTCTTCTGTCCAGTCTTCTTACTGTGGTTTTATGATTTGCATAGTTGTGACCATTTGATTTTTCTTTCTTACTACTACATGTGCTAACTTAAACTTGTTATGATTATAAGGTAGCATATCTCATTCTAGAATATTGATATTATATTCAAAATATAAAATTTATAGATAAACCTTGCTAATATTTTAGAATATTTCTCTAGTTTTTAATAAGTGTCATTTGTACCGTTGACATCATAGAATATATTCTGATATTTTGCCTACTTAAACAGATTGAGTAATAGCTAATCTAAGTAGCTGGTTATTTTTTCCCCTCATTTAAAATCTATTTTATTTATTTATTTATTGTTTTTCTTTTGTCTTCTAGTCCTCATTTAAAATCTAAATCACTTGTTATAGTTTCTTGTTAATGTGAATGGCCACTAAATTGCTTCTCTGCAACTCTGCTTTTGTAGCAAGGAGACTAGTATCTATTTGTGAGTTTTCTTAATACCGTGTCCATTGTTGAAGCCCTGTGTAAACCCTGTGTTTATGCAGTTATACATCTTTCTAATCAAAATCGAAGTAGTAGCTATAATTCTCAATATGACTATTGCCTTTTTAAGATTAATTCACGTTTTATAAAACTTGTCTCTTTTTTGTATTAGGAAATGGAAAGGTCAGTAGTTGCACAGCTGCTGAAGGTAGTTTCACATCTCTCACTGGACTTCTAGAAGTTGAACCTCTGCACTTTACTTGTGTGTCAACTAGTGATGGAACCAGAATAGAAAGGGATGATGCAAGTACGTTTACTGGTATATACCTTCTCTTACTATATACATTCTTTTATTACATATTTTATGTTGTAATAAAGTGATATATCAGTATTTACATATCAGTTTATAGTATAGGTAAATTCCTTTGCTGTTATGTTTAGTAGAAACTTATTGATAGGAGGCACATTTTGGGGAGAAATCATAAGTGGTTTCATATTCTTTTCTAAGTCTATTCATGGGTTTTTTCCTACCCTCTAGAACCCTATGTTAAATCTTTTTGTTTTATGTGTGTACATTTTTAGAAACATTTTAATTTGGAAAATATCAAACATAACGAAAGTAGAGGGACGAGTACAATAGACTATACTTTCATTACCCACCTTCAGCAATCAGTCTTGATGGTCAATTTGGCATCATGATGTTATTTCTTGCATTTAAAGTTAAAGGTATATTCGGTAATGTCTTTGTGAAGGTTGAGATGAGTGAAGAGGGAATACTGTTTTTTCAGCTAGTTTAAAACAACTTTGGATATATGAACCAGTACTTGTGTGTGTTGAATATATGGTGTTGTTGATGTTTTAAATGAATGATCAGTGAGAACTTGTGTTTATTTTGTATATCTTACTTTCTGTGTTTTTTCTTCACATTGTAGGATCAGTGTTTATTTACAGTTAGTTCTATCTGGGCACAAATAATTGAAGTTTTTATAATTAAAAATATTGGTATATGGTTTTACATTTATATTACAGTCCCAGAAGTGTTTTTGAATATTGTCTTGAATGAATTCTGCTGTTGATGGTTTTTTGTAAGTAGGTGTCTTTTTGTTTCTTCAACTGTTTAACAGAAAGTAGAAATAGTTTGCTTGAGAAGTCATGAAAAATTTAATCTTACACTTGGGTCCAGAATGGCAAAGTATTTTAAAGGGAACTTAACAGTCCTTTGAGTGCCTTTTTATTCAGAATCATCTTATATCTTCCAGTTGTAGAAGTAACCACTAAGTGAAATTCATGGCTTATGTAGCTGAGAGTTTTAATTTAAAAATAAAAATTTATATTTCTTTCATATGGAGATGCCAAAAGGGTCAAAATTCATTTGTGTTTGTTTTCTTGGACTATTGCAGTCATTTTGTAGAAACTTATATATTTACAGTGGTATGGAAACACGCGATAACAAGAAATTAAACTTCCAGAAAACTCTTTGGTTCTAAATCAGACTTTTTTTTTGGAACTGTCATGAAATTAATTTTTTATTTTAAGAAAATTAATGTGTTTGAATAAGTAATACGTTCAGAAGTTATAAAATTTAAAACATAAAAGATCTGGTTTGAAAAAGAAAAGTATTCCCTCACATTCCCTACCCATTTCTACTCCTGTAAAACATACAATAGGACCAGTTTCTTGTCTTTCCAAAGGTAGTCTATGCTTTTATAAGCATTCACCTCTGTATTCCACCCAGATTGAAACCACCACCAGCAGAGAGATACTTATTAAATGGTAGGGCAAAGTCCTGACTAGTGATCATAAGGTGCTAGAAGATGACTGTAGTCTCTCAGCTTCCTGTCCCCTTTTCTTTTGAAACATGTTAATTGTGAAATATAATGTGCATACAGAGAGGTGCAGAAAACAATTGTATAGTGAAGCAATTTATCACAACACAAACTGCCCATGTGACCACCAAGTCAAGAAATAACATTTCCAGTACTCTAAAAAAAAGATTTCTTCATGCTCCCCTTCCATTTATTTTTCCCTCACTCTCTCCAAAAGGTAAACATTGTCCTAACTTTTAGAGTAATCATTTCTTGGTTTTTATTTGTTTTTTTGTATAACCTCTTAGCTACATGTTCCTAAACACTGATTGAGTAGGGTCTGTATATTATAGAATTGCATTTCTGTATTTTTTGGTCAGCCTTCTGTTCCCATGTTATGGTTGTTAAATTCACCTATATCATTGCATATATAGATAGTTGGTTCATTTTCATTGCTGTTTAAGATTCTACTCTCTGAATAAAACAAAGTTTATGTACCCACTATTGATTTGTGTACTACTGAGCGACATTTGGGTTGTTATATTGTAGTGCTATTAGTACTAGTGGATACACTATTCTCTTAGGTATGAATGTAGAAGTTGATTTGCTGCTTTATAGGGTTTTCATATATTCAACTTTAGTTAGTAACGTTAAAGAAATGCACTCCTTGATTTACAAGTATATTAAGATTTTCTAGTTATCATCTTATTACTCATTTCTATTTAAAATGCTGTGGGGTCAAAAGAAATACTTTGTCAGTTTGCAAAATTTATTGGGAATTGCAGAGGATCAGCAATAATGCTTGACAATAATGTTTACTCTGCACTTGGTGAAGTGTGCTCTGTATATCCACTTGGATATACAGTTTGCTAATTGTGGTCTTCAAATTCTCTGCCTTTGATTGTTTTATCTGTTTTTTTTGTTTGTTTTTGTTTTTAGTTAATAAGATCAGCATGTTAAATTCTTGTCATTATACCTGTGGATTTGTCTATTTTAGTTTCAACAATTTTTATTTTATACATTCTGAAGCTACCATATAAATTTAGAATGGTTGTATCTTTCTTGTGAGTTGAATCTTTTATCGTTAGGTGTTATCTCTCTCTCTAAGATTGATTTTCCTAAAATTACTTTGATATTTCTCTACCAGTTATCAGCTTTCTTTTGGTTACTATTTGTATGGTATATATTTTTCCTTCTTTTTACTTTCAACTTTACAGTGTCTCCTTTTATTTTAGTCATGTCTTTTATAAGCAGAATGTAGTTACTTTTTTCCCCCCTTTCTTTCAATTGGAGTATTTAGTTTATTTACATTTAATGTACTTAGTAATATATTTGGATTCAAATCTACCATGTTTTTCATATATTCTATTAGATTTCTCATCTTGCCTGTTAGATGTTTCTTTTTCTCCTTTGTTTCCATTTTATTGGTGATTGTATTTTTATTGAGCTATTTTTCTACTTTTTATTATAATATTTTTAACAGTTATCCCAGAGAGCATAATATATACATATCCTTGACATCCAGAAATCCAGTTGCTTTTTTTTTTTTACCATACAGTGCAAATATATTGAACATTATTTATCACCTTTCTAATTTATATGGCAATGTGGCTTTATACCTTAATTTTATGTGTATTTTATTTATGGTTATTACTGGTTTTTATATTCAGTATTCATTTGGATTTATTTCATAATTCCATTTTCATTTCTCTCTTTCTTTCTTTGCTTTTGAGCTTTTCTGTGGTTTGATTTTTCTTTATGTCTGAAAACTCTGTAAGATCACTTTTTCTGTTCTTGTCTACTGATGATGAATTAACTTAGTTTTTTGTGGTAAAATTTCAAATTTTTTTGAAAAATTAGATAAACCACAGTCATTATCCATACATAGTATCTTAAACAATGTAGATGTCCTCTTTAATAACTGATTCCATTTTTATTATAATTATCTAAATTAACTATGGTTTATTATGATGTACTTTATCATAATCTAATAAATTAGCATAATCAATTTCATAGTATCATCTAATTTTCAATACTTAATTAAATTTTTCTGAATATCATAATAATAACTTTCTACATTTGGCTTGTTTGGATCAAGATATGTCATCTTCATTCTTTTTTTAATATAAATTTATTTATTTTATTTATTTTTGGCTGTGTTGGGTCTTCATTGCTGTGTGTGGGCCTTCTCTAGTTGCGGTGAGTGGGGGCTACTCTTTGTTGTGGTGTGCGGGTTTCTTATTGAAGTGGCTTCTCCTGTTCCGGAGCATGGGCTCTAGGCACGCGGGCTTCAGTAGTTGTGGCACGCGGGCTCGGTAGTTGTGGCTCATGGGCTTTAGAGCACAGGCTCAGTAGTTGTGGTGCATGGGCTTAGTTGCTCCGCGCCATGTGGGATCTTTCTGGACCAGGGCTTGAACCCATGTCCCCTGCATTGGCAGGTGGATTCTTAACCACTGCGCAACCAGGGAAGCCCCCATCTTCATTCTTGAAGTGTATTTCACATGTTATAGAATTGTAAGCCAGCTATTATTTCTTCTAGTTATTTAAAGGTAATCTTTCATTTTACTTTACTCTGTTTTTGTTAGACATCACTTGTCAGTCTTATTATTCCTTTTTTAATGTCATTGTCAGTTTTCAAGGTGTTTTTGAGATTCATACTCTCTCCCTTCCCCCCTCCCTCCTTCATTTCTCCCCTTCACCCCCTTTCTCTCTGTTTTCAGCATTTTTCTATGATTTCCTACATGTGGTTTCAGTTGTATTTATCCTGGTTGGGATTCACAGGGCTTCTTGAATGCTTACTTCGTATCTTCCATCAGCTTTAGAAAGATCTCAGCCATTAACTGTTGAAACACTGCTTCTGCCCTGTTTTTTATCTTCTCTCTTTTTGTGTCTCCAGTTTCGTGTATGTTACACTTCATCACTATAACTGACATAATTTCAACTTTTAAATCTCTTCTTTTACTATGGGTATTTTCTTCTAATTCATCTTACGTTTACTGTTTCTCTCTTCTGATGTGTAATCATTTGTGAGGGAGAAGCTATCTTTCCTTCACTCTACTGCAGTGTCACCTCTCTTCAGAATTATGTGTTTGCTATCTGTGTGGGTCATTTCTGTTCCTTTGGTCAGTTTATCTAGCCTTATGCCAATACCTCATTGTCTTAATTACTGTAACTTTATGTTAAGTCTTAAAATCTGCTAGTACAAATCTACCAACTTTTTTTCTTTTTTTGGTAGATTTAGAAAATTTATATATGAAGTTTTCACAGTGTTGTGCAGTCATTACCACTAATTCCAGAGTGTTTTAATCACTCCAGAAAGAAACCCTGTAGCCATTAACAGTCACTCCCAATTCCCCTCTCCCCCATCTCCTAGCAATCACTAATCTGTTTTGAGTCTCTATGGATTTGCCTACCCTGGACATTTCACATAAATGTGGAATCATATACTATATGACCTTTTTGTCTGGGTTCTTTCACTTGGTTTAATATTTTCAAGGTTTGTCCATTTAGCATGTCTAAGTATATCATTTTTGTAGCTGAATAATATTCCATTTTATGATTTACCACTTAAAATTTTTTTTGGATATACCACATTTCGTTTATCTACTCAGCAGTTAATGGACATTGGGGTTGTTTCCTCTTTTTGGCTATTAAGAAAAATACTGCTGTGAACATTTTTGTGTTAAGTGTTCATTGTGATGTATGTTTTCACTTCTCTTGAGTGTATACCTAGGAGTGTAATCCACCAACATTCTTTTTCTTAAAGATGCTCTTTCATAAAGATTCTGGGTCTTTTGTATTTCCATTTTTTCCAGCTTTATTGAAATATAAATGACATATAACAATGAGCAAGTTTAAGGTGTACAGTGTGTTGTTTTGAAAAATTTATATATTGTAAAATGATTACCTCCATAGCATTAGCTAATACCTTCATTGCGTCACAGAATTACTATTACTTTTTTGTGGTGAGAACGTTTAAGATTTACTCTCTTTGTAACTTTCAAGTATATAATGCAGTATTATGATCTATAATCAATGTGCTGTACATTAGATCTCAGTAATTCCATTTAAATTTTAGAATTGGATTGATAATTTATACTCAAAAAACTTATTGTATTTTAATATGAGGTTTGAATATAAGTCAGTTTGGGAGGATTGACATCTTAACATTAAGACTTTCAGTCCATTAATATGGTAATGTTCTTTAGTATATATTTATGCTAAGTTAGGTATTCCATTTATCTTGGTGATGTCTTATAGTTCTTGGTGCACTAGAAGTTTTGCACATCCTTTTTAGATTTGTACCTAGCTATTTGATTTTTTATGTTATTATAAGTGCTATTTTTCTTAATTTTATTTCCAGGTTTTTCTTGCTGGTCTATAGAAGTATAATTGATCTGTGTATATTAATCTCATACCTGGTGACACTGCTATATTAACTTATTAATTCTTGTAGATTGTACATTCTTAGGGATTTTAAATATACACAATTACATCATCTGTTAATAAAGAGATTTTTACTTTGTTGTTTTTCTAGTTGTTATATCTTTTATTTCTTTTTCTTGCTCTATCATGCTTCCTAGGACTCCCTGCATTTATACTGAATAGAAATGGTGATAGTAGTCATCTTTGTCTTGTTCTCACCTCTTTTTTTTTTATATTTAGTTTTAAGGCTCTTAGTATAAAGACAGAAAATGATAGTGAAAACTCAGACTCTGCAAAAGATTTAAAAATTAGTTTTGTAGTAGCAGGATGACTTATTTTTCTTGGGTTGTTTATGTCTCTTATGTGTTTCTTGTGACTTAGCTCATTTTCCTTTAAATATTATTTGGGCATTAGATTTTTAAAATACACATGGTTAATATTGAAAAATCACTTAAATTACCCCAAAGTACAACATAAATGCCTTAGTAAGTCTAATAATTTACCCTGTAGAGTTGGAATGAACTGCTGTTGCTTTGGTGGACCACTTGATGGAGCAAATGGATTTCATTTTGCAGCACACAACTTACATGAGTTATGATTGCTCTTTCTTTGACCAAGCTTATATAGTTGAATTTGTGCAGGTTAAATGAGGTGATGATGGCTACACTGTAATGATCATGTTTTTTTTTTAAGTTGAGGAAATTTTTAATTGTAAGAGGCTATGCACAGTTTTGTTGTTATTTCAATCTTGTGATTATAGCTTAGTTTTTAAAAATAGTTTATTTGAATTCTGGCATAATACAGTCATTGTTAGATGTTAAGATAGGCTGTCAGATTACCTTTTTTCTCCCCTTTTCAGGTATTTATGAGCAAATTACTTCCCTCAATTTTATTTTATTTATTTTTATTTTTATTGGAGTATAGTTGATTTAAAATGTTGTGTTAGTTTCTGCCATATACTTCCCCCAATTTTAAATTTATTTGTTTATTTATTTATTTATTTATTTATTTTTGGCTGTGTTGGGTCTTCGTTTCTGTGCGAGGGCTTTCTCTAGTTGTGGCAAGCGGGGGCCACTCTTCATCGCAGTGCGTGGGCCTCTCACTATCGCGGCCTCTCTTGTTGCAGAGCACAGGCTCCAGTCGCGCAGGCTCAGTAGTTGTGGCTCACGGGCCTTGTTGCTCCGTGGCATGTGGGATCCTCCCAGACCAGGACTCGAACCTGTGTCCCCTGCATTGGCAGGCAGATTCTCAACCACTGCGCCACCAGGGAAGCCCTTCCCTCAATTTTAGATACATTATCTGTAAAATGGGGTAACATATTACTTACTCATGTGCCATTGCAAAGATTAAGTGAGTTGATGTAAGTTCCATGCTTAGCACTATGCCTCACGTTAGGTTTGATTTCACACAGCCCTTGGTTCTAACCCTAGTTCTACCATTAGGTAGCTCTACAGGGTAACTTCTCTGAGCCATTCTTTACTTAATCAACTAAAGACCAGAATCATAGTACCTGCCCTTCAGGGTTCATTTGTTGAATGTAGTAATTAACTAAAACAGTGTAAGGTAGTAGGTAATACACACTAAACATTTGTTATTATTGTAGCAGTTATCTTTCCTTAATATAAGTAAGTCTTTCTCTTACTTCACTTAGTATAATAATCTCCAGGTCCATTCATGTTGCTGCAAATGGCATTATTTCATTCTTTTTCATGGATGAGTAGTATTCCATTGTATATATGTACCACATCTTCTTTATCCATTCATCTGTTAATGGACATTTAGTTTGCTTCCATGTCTTGGCTATTGTAAATAGCGCAGCCATGAACATTGGGGTGCACGTATCTTTTCAAATTAGAGTTTTCTCTGGGTATATGTCCAGGAGTGGGATTGCCGAATCATATGGCAATTCTATTTTTAGTTTTCTAAGGAACCTACATACTGTTTTCCACAGTGGCTGCACCAATTTATATTCCCACCAACAGTGTAGGAGTAGGAGGGTTCCCTCTTCTCCACACCCTCTCCAGCATTTGTTATTTGTAGACTTTTTAATGATGGCCATTCTGACCAGTGTGAGGTGGTACCTCACTGTAGTTTTGTTTTGCATTTCTCTAATTATTAGTGGTGTTGAACATCTTTTCTTGTGCCTGTTGACCATCTGTATGTCTTCTTTGGAGAAATGTCTATTTAGGTCTTCTGCCCATTTTTTGATTGGGTTGTTTGTTTTTTTGTTATTGAATTGTATGAGCTGTTTGTATATTTTGGAAATTAAGCCCTTGTTTATCACATTGTTTGCAAATATTTTCTCATAGGTTGTCTTTTTGTTTTGTTTATGGTTTCCTTTGCTGTGCAAAAGCCTATAAGTTTGTTTAGGTCCCATTTGTTTATTTTTGCTTTTATTTCTATTGCCATGGGAGACATTGGTACGATTTATGTCAGAGAATGTTTTGCCTGTGATCTCTTCTGGGAGTTTTATGGTGTCATGTCTTATATTTAAGTCTTTCAGCCATTTTGAGTTTATTTTTGTGTATGGTGTGAGGGTGTGTTCTAACTTCATTGATTTACATGGGGCTGTCCAGCTTTCCCAACACCACTTGCTAAAGAGACTGTCTTTTCTCCATTGTATGTTCTTGCCTCCTTTGTCGAAGATTAATCATGTGAGTTTATGAAATTAAGTTTTTATTTCAGCTTTTTCCAAAATGTTTTACACAGATACTGGTAAATATATAATGGGAAAAAAGTTCTTTTATACTGTATATTTGAATAACATTGAAAAGGGGAGTAAAAAAATTTTAACTTCGTGCGATTTCATAGACCTGTAATGATGGTAATGTTCATGGGTAAGCAGTATGTGCCAGACTTATTTGACTGTGCGTCTGACATGCTTCTCTTCTTCTTAGTGTTCTGAGGAGCATATGGTAGGAAACATTGCTTTGCATATTCTTTGTGGGCAAGATTCTCTTTCCAGGCTATGGCTTAAATGAGGAAATAGGTGTCGTCAGTCTTGTTAAATGATGTTCTTGTAGTTGAAAGTTGTTTGAGCTTTTTATGGGAGGGAGAAGAAGGTGGTGTTGCTGTAAGAAACTTAGTAAAGGAAACTCAGCCTATTTCTTACGCTCAAATTGTGTAAGAGTTTAGCCATATTAAATGAAATTTCTTCCATGCTGACAGTATTTTTAAACTGAAAAGCATACTAATTTTTCTTTGCTCAAAAGTCATTCCTGGATCCCTTATACTTGAATACTATTATTATCGATATACTTTTACCATTAAGATTTCCTCTAAAGAGTCTTATTTTTTAAAGGAAAATTAACTGTAGTTTTAGTGTGAAACTAGTATATACTTTGTATATGTTTCTCTGTGAACCTTTTCTTCATCCTGTTTTTTTTCCCCCCTTGTCTTATGCCAGTGAGTTCCTTCGGGGTTACTCCTGCAGTAGGTGGACTATCATCTGGGACAGTTGGGGAAGCTTCGACAGCCCTGAGTTCAGCAGCCCAGGTAGCTTTGCAGTCTCTCTCTCATGCAATGGCTTCAGCCGAGCAACAGCTACAGGTGCTGCAAGAGAAACAGCAGCAGCTTTTGAAGCTTCAGCAACAGGTTGGAGACTATTTGGCTCTTTGTTCATGCTGTCTCTAAACTTCAAAAGCTGAAAAAATACTGTAAAAATGACCATTATTTTTGTAAAGGAAATTAGGTTGACCAATCTGAGCTAATCATTTTCTACAAAAATTGAGGTAACATCTTTGTGATATACTTAAATTTTTAAAACTTATATAAATGCATTTTCTTTGATGCATATCTGGGGGAATATAATTGATATTTTCTTTGCAGTCTTTAAGTAAATTCCATTCTTTACTCTGTTTATAAACACTCTTGGTCAAACGTAAGAGTTAAAAAGTTACTATTTTAATGAATTGAAAAACCTAAAACAACATTTTCAAGACCAATTAAATTAATGTGAATTAAAATTTAGTAATAATAGCAGACGTTTTGGAAACTTCATTGTGGTCTAAATGCAACCTATACAATTCCAGGTGACAAATTGTATCAGGTTACGCAACATGAGAATCCATTTCCTGTTAATATTTTGTTTTGAGGAGAACTTTGTTTCCTTATTTACATTTAATTATTCTGGTTCCTTTCCGCCTTTGCTTTGACAAATTCCTATTTCCCAAATACTCAGGAACGTTTATATCAGATATTTAAGGAAGTGTGTGTGTATGTGTGTGTGTGTATTATACACACACACATACACACACACATATATATAGCATAGAAGTACTCCATTCATGTTGAGTCCATTTTTTACTTAATTTCATTTTTATTGAACTAGGATCCAGTTAATCATGTGTATTTTCACAATATATACCCACGTAGTATTCCCCACAAATTAGGTAGGCAGGATTAGTCTATATTTGTTGCTTTTACTTCTTTTACAGAAAGCAAAGCTGGAAGCCAAGTTACATCAGACAACAGCTGCAGCAGCTGCAGCAGCATCAGCAGCACCAGCAGTAGGTCCTGTTCACAACTCTGTGCCTTCCAACCCAGTGGCAGCCCCTGGATTCTTCATTCATCCATCTGATGTTATTCCACCCACTCCAAAAACAACACCACTTTTTATGACTCCACCACTCACCCCACCCAATGAAGCAGTTTCCGTTGTGATTAATGCCGAACTTGCACAGCTTTTCCCAGGCTCAGTTATTGATCCCCCAACAGTCAATCTTGCTGCACATAACAAAAATTCCAACAAGTCCAGAATGGTAAATTACTATATTTTAAACAGGTGTTCGCTTAGACATTTAAAAATATTTTGATGTATATGCTAACTTTAGAAAGCAAAGTTTTATTATGTTAACTTGTTATATCAAATTAGATTATTTTATTTAATGTTACAGAATATACGTCAGGAAATGGGACTTGTTAACTTTATATTATGGTTATTAGTTTTTATAGAGCAAGAGTGATATCAATATAGAGTTATACTTTTTTCTTTTCTAGAATCCACTTGGCTCTGGTCTAGCCCTTGCAATTTCTCATGCTTCACATTTTCTTCAGCCTCCACCTCACCAGTCCATTATTATAGAACGAATGCATTCAGGTAATCTTTGATTTTCTTAAAATATTTTTTTTGCCTTGTCTGCTGGCCCTTTGAAGACTTAATATTTTGTAGTTTGATTTTCCTGTGCGAATAAATCACATCTGCTGTTGGGAAAGTGCTTTTTACCAAGAATAAGCATTACGTAAGGCTCAAGCTGTGTGCTTCCCAAGTTGAATGGAAGAGTGCTGCTGAGTGGTTTCATTAAATCTGTCCAAACAGTGGATTTCATCTGTATAAGAATCTCACCTGGGGCTTCCCTGCTGGTGCAGTGGTTGAGAATCTGCCTGCCAATGCAGGGGACACAGGTTCAAGCCCTGGTCTGGGAAGATCCCACATGCTGTGGAGCAGCTAAGCCCGTGCACCACAACTACTGAGCCTGCGCTCTAGAGCCCGCGAGCCACTACTGTTGAAGCCCGCGTGCCTAGAGCCCGTGCTCCGCAACAAGAGAAGCCACTGCAATGAGAAGCCCGCGCACCGCAACGAAGAGTAGCCCCCACTCACCGCAGCTAGAGAAAAGCCCACACGCACCAACGAAGACCTAACGCAGTCAAAAATAAATTAATTAATTTAAAAAAAAAAACTCATCTGTTGAGCTATGGTTGGCATAAATATCTGTCTTTATCGTAGCTGCTCAATTACCATTACACTAAAAATTATGCTTAAAGAAGTATTAAGACTAGCATTCTAATGTTGGAACCATTTTTTGAGAATAGCTGACAGAATTACTGCTAATTAAAATAACTGAGTAGGATTACTAGCATTTCATGGTCTCTGGATAGTTCAAATTTTACTTAGGCTTGTACCATGCTTATATGCTAGAGACCTATGATCAGGATAGGTGCTTTTAATTAGAGCATGTTTACTAATACACTGTAGGCAATATTTGCCTTATTATCCTACCAAATGTTATTTCTGGGCTTGAGCAGCAGCAGAATTTAACAGTCCTTCGGTGTGTTTTATAGGAGGAATTAACATGAATATAGTGCATACTGTATCACTTTTCATCATATGAAGAGTTGAACCGTATTTGCTTTATTGCAGTGGGTTGTTTCCTCTTTGGAAGAGAGAGTTTTAAAAAAATAAAGTGTTACATGCTGTTTTCTGCCCAACTAATCATTCATTGGTAACAATAATTAGTGTTCATGGCATATAGAGTGAAATTCGTTGTTGTCCAGTCTTTATGAAATGTGAGCAATTGTTTACACTATGATTTGGTTTTCTATCTGTGGACTCGACTGTGGCACGTAAGCCCCCTAAAGGGGAGAATTATGTTTTTTGTTCAGTAGTCTTTCTGTTTAGGAAAATACTGGTAACTGCCTTGTTTTCCTTAAAATGGCTCTATGGAGATGGCTCTAGTCCTACAAGTTAAATTTAGTTGGGTTCCTTCACTGTAAAATGTAATTGGTAGGGTTACTATCTGCCCCTAATGCAATAAAGAAGAAATTAGGATTTTATTCATGCCTACTGTTTCACTAATTGAGCTTATTCCTGAAATGTGTGTGAGTTGAGAGGTGCAAATCTGCTCCTCTGTTTCTCTCAGATCATTCTTTTGTTAATATATGAGCTTACACATAAAAGACATACTGTCTCTTTAGTGTGGCCCTTAAGAGTAAGCCTTCTACTTCATTTGGTACTAGCTGAGGAGACAGTGATGTGTCAGTATGGGAGGAAGCATTGTTTGAGATAAGTTTTATCTGTCTCCATTGGAGGACCTTCCTCAGAGATTTTTTAGTGTGGTAATAATGACTGCATGTGATTTCAGCCTTACACTTGTCCTTTACATCGTAACCCCAATGTAAGATGCAACTGCAAAAGATGTTAAATAAAGCTTAAAGAAACCAAAATCAAATAATAAAATTTGGTATCAGTAATAAATACATTTAGTTGTAAAATTAAAAGAAAACAAGACCAAATGACTGAAAGAAGAACCGATAGGTACTTCATTGAATTAATCTGTATTTTTGCTGATTTACCTTTTTTTGCTCTAAAGTTTTAAAATAAGCTTATATGTACAGTTGATTGCCTTCATAGTAACAAACTTATTCTTGTATATTTTTTACTTAAATCTTGGGGTTCAAACTAATATAAATTGAGGTTTTAGACAGTTTTTGAATGAGAATTATTAACATTTCTTCTTACTTGTTTGTAGTTTAGTAAGTTGATTTCATATTTTAAGATGAATGTTCCAGATTGTTTCAGGGTGTGTCTTTTGGTTAATTGATACATGGTATTTTGTGTCAGCTGTTGCTCTCTATCTCTCATAGGAGCAAGGAGATTTGTGACTTTGGATTTTGGTAGACCAATACTGTTGACAGACGTATTGATTCCCACTTGTGGAGACTTGGCCTCCTTGTCAATTGACATTTGGACATTAGGAGAAGAGGTTGATGGGAGGCGATTGGTAGTGGCAACAGATATAAGCACCCATTCACTAATTCTTCATGATTTGATACCACCTCCAGTGTGTAGATTCATGAAGGTAAAGAACTTCAAGAAAATGAATTGATATGCTTTCCATGTTTCTGATAAGTTACGAAAAATATTCAGACATATAATTTAAAAGTATCCTTATAGCACAGGGAACCATATTCAATATCCTGTGGTAAACCATAATGGAAAAATTATCTATAACTGAATCACTTTGCTGTACAGCAGAAATTAACACAACATTGTAATTCAACTATACTTCGATTAAAAAATAAAAACAAAAGTATCTTTTTATAATTTATAATATAATTATCTTTTAAAATACATGACTCAGATTTTTCTTGTGGTAGATGGGTGGTTATGTATATTTATAAGTTTTCATTTCAGATCACTGTCATTGGACGTTATGGAAGTACAAATGCCAGAGCTAAAATCCCATTAGGATTTTACTATGGTCATACCTATATCTTGCCTTGGGAGAGTGAACTGAAATTAATGCATGATCCTCTGAGGGGAGAGGGAGAATCTGCAAACCAACCAGAAATTGACCAGCATTTAACAATGATGGTTGCTCTACAGGAGGATATACAGTGCAGGTTAGTAGAAAATTGCAATATATTTTAGTCTTACTGAAACCCTATATTTTCTATAATGTCTCCCACATACGTGTCAAGAAATGACTTTTCATAAGTGTATAGAAAAGAGCAAAAGGCGGTAGGACACTAGCATGTCATAATAATGTTTAATGCATTAATATATTGTGATTAAATAATTCGTTCTATTTTTTTTAGTACTTACCAATTGATTAATTGACCAATTGATTAATTCTTTTTAATGGTTGTGTGTTAACTTGTTTTAGAGATTTAATTTTAGTGTATATTCGTACATGTATATCAAAGAGAACATTGCAGGAATTATTTTGTTCGTTTATTTTTTACTTACAGGTATAACTTGGCTTGTCATCGATTAGAAACTCTTTTGCAAAGTATTGAGCTTCCTCCTCTCAACAGTGCTAACAATGCACAGTACTTTTTGCGAAAGCCAGACAAGGCCGTCGAGGAGGACAGCAGAGTCTTTTCTGCCTATCAGGACTGTATTCAGCTACAGCTTCAACTAAATTTGGCTCATAATGCAGTGCAGAGGCTCAGAGTAGCTCTCGGAACAAGTAGGAAGATGTTGAATGAAACTTCAGACCCAAAAGATTTAATTCAGACATCTTCCACAGAGCAGTTACGTACTATCATCAGATATTTATTGGACACTTTGCTCAGCCTTCTTCACTCTTCCAATGGTTTGTATTTGACTTAAGTACTTAAAAAGGCCGGAAATATATTTGATGTGATTTTCTTGCATGTTTTGTTGTATTAATATTTCCTGGGTTCTGTTTATTTTTGTATCCTTTCTGATGTATTTATGTAATGTGTTTTTAGGTTAATTCATTTTTTCCCCTTATCTTTGTTTTTTGTAAATAGATTTTTTTTTTAATTTTTGAATTTTACTTTATTTTTTTATACAGCAGGTTCTTATTAGTCATCCATTTTATACACATCAGTGTATACATGTCAATCCCAATCGCCCAATTCATCACACCCCCCCATCCCCCCGCCGCTTTCCCCCCTTGGTGTCCGTACGTTTGTTCTCTACATCTGTGTCTCTATTTCTCCCCTGCAAACTGGTTCATCTGTACGATTTCTCTAGGTTCCACATATATGCGATAATATACGATATTTGTTTTTCTCTTTCTGACTTACTTCACTCTGTATGACAGTCTCTAGATCTGCCCACGTCTCTACAAATGACCCAATTTTGTTCCTTTTTATGACTGAGGAATATTGTGGTACATTGTATATATGTACCACATCTTCTTTACCCATTCTTCTGTTGATGGGCATTTAGGTTGCTTCCATGACCTGGCTATTGTAAATAGTGCTGCAGTGAACATTGGGGTGCATGTGTCTTTTTGAATTATGGTTTTCTCTGGGTATATGCCCAGTAGTGGGATTGCTGGATCATATGGTAATTCTATTTTTAGTTTTTTAAGGAACCTCCATATTGTTCTCCATAGTGGCTGTATCAATTTACATTCCCACCAACAGTGCAAGAGGGTTCCCTTTTCTCCACACCCTCTCCAGCATTTGTTGTTTGTAGATTTTCTGATGATGCCCATTCAAACTGGTGTGACATGACACCTCATTGTAGTGTTGATTTGCATTTCTCTAATAATTAGTGATGTTGAGCAGCTTTTCATGTGCTTCTTGGCCATCTGTATGTCTTCTTTGGAGAAATGTCTGTTTAGGTCTTCTGCCCATTTTTGGATTGCATTGTTTGTTTTTTTAATATTGAGCTGCATGAGCTGTTTATATATTTTGGAGATTAATCCTTTGTCCGTTGATTTGTTTGCAAATATTTTCTCCCATTCTGAGGGTTGTCTTTTCGTCTTGTTTATGGTTTCCTGTGCTGTGCAAAAGCTTTGAAGTTTCATTAGGTCCCATGAGTTTATTTTTGTGTATGGTGTTAGGGAGTGTTCTCATTTCATTCTTTTACATGTAGCTGTCCAGTTTTCCCAGCACCACTTATTGAAGAGACTGTCTTTTCTCCATTGTATATCCTTGCCTCCTTTGTCATAGATTAGTTGACCATAGGCGCATGGGTTTATCTCTGGGCTTTCTATCTTGTTCCATTGATCTATGTTTCTGTTTTTGTGCCAATACTATATTGTCTTGATTACTGTAGCTTTATAGTATAGTCTGAAGTCAGGGAGTCTGATTCGTCCAGCTCCGGTTTTTTCCCTCAAGACTGCTTTGGCTATTCGGGGTCTTTTGTGTCTCCATACAAATTTTAAGATTTTTTGTTCTAGTTCCGTAAAAAATGCCATTGGTAATTTGATAGGGAGTGCATTGAATCTGTAGATTGCTTTGGGTAGTATAGTCATTTTCACAATATTGATTCTTCCAATCCAAGAACATGGTATATCTCTCCATCTGTTGGTATCATCTTTAATTTCTTTCATCAGTGTCTTACAGTTTTCTGCATACAGGTCTTTTGTCTCCCTAGGTAGGTTCATTCCTAGGTATTTTATTCTCTTTGTTGCAGTGGTAAATGGGAGTGTTTCCTTAATTTCTCTTTCAGATTTTTCATCATTAGTGTATGGGAATGCAAGAGATTTCTGTGCATTAATTTTGTATCCTGCAACTTTACCAAATTCATTGATTAGCTCTAGTAGTTTTCTGGTGGCATCTTTAGGATTCTCTATGTATAGTATCATGTCATTTGCAAACAGTGACAGTTTAACTTCTTCTTTTCCAATTTGTATTCCTTTTATTTCTTTTTCTTCTCTGACTGCCGTGGCTAGGACTTCCAAAACTATGTTGAATAATAGTGGCGAGAGTGGACATCCTTGTCTTGTTCCTGATCTTAGAGGAAATGCTTTCAGTTTTTCACCATTGAGAATGATGTTGGCTGTGGGTTTGTCGTATATGGCCTTTATTATGTTGAGGTAGTTTTCCTCTATGCCCACTTTCTGGAGAGTTTTTATCATAAATGGGTGTTGAATTTTGTCAACAGCTTTTTCTGCATCTATTGAGATGATCATATGGTTTTTATTCTTCAATTTGTTAATATGGTGTGTCACATTGATTGGTTTGCGTATATTGAAGAATCCTTGGATCCCTGGGATAAATCCCTCTTGATCATGGTGTATGATCCTTTTAATGTGTTGTTGGATTCTGTTTGCTAGTATTTTGTTGAGGATTTTTGTATCTATATTCATCAGTGATATTGGTCTGTAATTTTCTTTTTTTGTAGTATCTTTGTCTGGTTTTGGTATCAGGGTGATGGTGGCCTCATAGAATGAGTTTGGGAGTATTCCTTCCTCCACAATTTTTTGGAAAAGTTTGAGAAGGATGGGTGTTAGCTCTTCTCTAAATGTTTGATAGAATTCACCTGTGAAGCCATCTGGTCCTGGACTTTTGTTTGTTGGAAGATTTTTAATCACAGTTTCAATTTCATTCCTTGTGATTGGCCTGTTCATATTTTCTGTTTCTTCCTGGTTCAGTCTTGGAAGGTTATACCTTTCTAAGAATTTGTCCATTTCTTCCAGGTTGTCCATTTTATTGGCATAGAGTTGCTTGTAGTAGTCTCTTAGGATGCTTTGTATTTCTGCAGTGTCCGTTGTAACTTCTCCTTTTTCATTTCTAAATTTATTGATTTGAGTCCTCTCCCTCTTTTTCTTGATGAGTCTGGCTAATGGTTTATCAATTTTGTTTATCTCCTCAAAGAACCAGCTTTTAGTTTTATTGATCTTTACTATTACTTTCTTTGTTTCTGTTTCATTTATTTGTGCTCTGATCTTTATGATTTCTTTCTTTCTGCTAACTTTGGGTTTTGTTTTTTCTTCTTTCTCTGGTTCATTTAGGTGTAAGGTTAGATTATTTATTTGACATTTTTCTTGTTTCTTGAGGTAGGCTTGTATAGCTATAAACTTCCCTCTTAGGACTGCTTTTGCTGCATCCCACAGGTTTTGGATCACCGTGTTTTCATTGTCATTTGTCTCTAGGTATTTTCTGATTTCCTCTTTAATTTCTTCAGTGATCTCTTGGTTATTTAGTAATGTATTGTTTAGCGTCCATGTGTTTGTGTTTTTGAGTTTTTCTTCTTGTAATTCATTTGTAATCTCATAGTGTTGTGGTCAGAAAAGATGCTTGATATGATTTCAATTTTCTTAAATTTACTGAGGCTTGATTTGTGACCCAAGATGTGATCTATCCTGGAGAATGTTCTGTGCGCACTTGAGAAGAAAGTGTAATCTGCTGTTTTTGGATGGAATGTCCTATAAATATCAATTAAATCTATCTGGTCTGTTGTGTCATTTAAAGCTTCTGTTTCCTTATTTATTTTCATTTTGGATGATCTGTCCATTGGTGTAAGTGAGGTGTTAAAGTCCCCCACTATTATTGTGTTACTGTTGATTTCCTCTTTTATAGCTGTTAGCAGTTGCCTTATGTATTGAGGTGCTCCTATGTTGAGTGCATATATATTTATAATTGTTATATCTTCTTCTTGGAGTGATCCCTTGATCACTATGTAGTGTCCTTCCTTGTCTCTTGTTACATTCTTTATTTTAAAGTCTATTTTATCTGATAATGAGTATTGCTACTCCAGCTTTCTTTTGATTTCCATTTGCGTGGAATATCTTTTTCCATCCCCTCACTTTCAGTCTGAATGTGTCCGTAGGTCTGAAGTGTGTCTCTTGTAGACAGCATATATATGGGTCTTGTTTTAGTATCCATTCAGCAAGCCTGTGTCTTTTGGTTGGAACATTTAATCCATTCACATTTAAGGTAATTATCGATATGTATGTTCCTGTGACCATTTTCTTAATTGTTTTGTGTTTGTTTTTGTAGATCCTTTTCTTCTCTTGTGTTTCCCACGTAGAGAAGTTCCTTTAGTATTTGTTGTAGAGCTGGTTTGATGGTGGTGAATTCTCTTAGCTTTTGCTTTCTGTAAAGCTTTAGATTTCTCCATGGAATCTGAATGAGATCCTTGCTGGGTAAAGTAATGTTGGTTGTAGGTTCTTCCCTTTCATCACTTTACGTATATCATGCCACTCCCTTTGGCTTGTAGAGTTTCTGCTGAGAAATCAGCTGTTAACCTTATGGGAATTCCATTGTGTGTTATTTGTCGTTTTTCCCTTGCTGCTTTTAATAATTTTTCTTTGTTTTTAATTTTTGCCAATTTGGTTACTGTGTGTCTTTGTGTGTTTCTCCTTGGGTTTATCCTGTATGGGACTCGCTGCGCTTCCTGGACTTGGGTGGCTATTTCCTTTCCCATGTTAGGCAAGTTTTCAACTATAATCTCTTCAAATATTTTCTTAGGTCCTTTCTCTCTCTCTTCTCCTTCTGGGACCCCTATAATGCGAATGTTGTTGCGTTTAATGTTGTCCCAGAGGTCTCTTAGGCTGTCTTCATTTCTTTTCATTCTTTTTTCTTTATTCTGTTCTGCAGCAGTGAATTCCACCATTCTGTCTTCCAGGTCACTTATCTGTTCTTCTGCCTCAGTTATTCTGCTGTTGATTCCTTCTAGTATAGTTTTCATTTCACTTATTGTATTGTTCATCTCTGTTTGTTTGTTCTTTAATTCTTCTAGGTCTTTGTTAAACATTTCTTGCATCTTCTCGATCTTTGCCTCTGTTCTTTTTCCGAGGTCCTGGATCATCTTCACTATCATTATTCTGAATTCTTTTTCTGGAAGGTTGCCTATCTCCACTTCATTTAGTTGTTTTTCTGGGGTGTTATCTTGTTCCTTCATCTGGGACGTAGCCCTCTGCCTTTTCATGTTGTCTCTGTTTCTGTGAATGTGGTTTTTGTTCCACACGCTGCAAGATTGTAGTTCTTCTTGCTTCTGCTGTCTGCCCTCTGGTGGATGAGGCTATCTCTTGAATAGATTTTTGATTATTTTTTTCTTGAGTTTCTGCTATTGATGTGTCACATCATTGTGTTACTGGCAAAATAATAAATAATGTTTGAAAGCGAAACAGTGAAAACTGTTAATAAATTGCTAGTCTAATACAGAAGTGTCATTTTCTAACGAGGAGCTGTTTTTGATCATTATATATGATGTAATGTGCGCGCGCACACACACAGCCATCTGATACACCCAACTCCACAAAAAAGAAATATAATTGATATAATTGCTAATTCTTCTTTTCTCCAAGTATTTGAGTTAAAATTCTACATATAAGGAGTAAATAAATGAATAGGAAAATAAATAGACCAAAAATTTGCTGATAATGAAGAAAGCCTATCTAGGGATGCTGATTTTGATACTACAGCGTACTCTTAAATAGGAAATTTTACTGTTTTCTTTCTTGTAATAGGACACTCTGTTCCTGCAGTTTTGCAGAGTACATTCCATGCCCAGGCCTGTGAAGAGCTTTTTAAACACCTGTGCATCAGTGGAACCCCAAAGATACGGTTACATACTGGTCTTCTACTCGTTCAACTCTGTGGTGGTGAAAGATGGTGGGGCCAGTTTCTTTCTAATGTTCTTCAGGAACTGTACAATTCAGAGCAGCTTCTCATCTTTCCACAGGATAGGTAGGTCAGAAAATATTGGAGTAATTTGTTATTAGTGATTTATGCTTCCCGCAATGTTCAGATTTGGAAATCTTGTGTATGTGGATACTGAGTGTGGAGAAATGAAATGAATCATGTCTTTTCACAGTTTGAGGAATGCCCAGTGAAGGGCATATTGAAGAAGATTCTACATGATGTAACTGGACTATATTCTTTAGTTTCCTAACTGAATCTGTGGAGTTTATAGATCTCTGTTTACAAATATTTCCTATCAGATCATGTTACTTTATGTGTCTAATGTATATTTTTGAGTCTGTGATACAGTTCTCTCTACTTGATTCCTTGCAGATAAAATTAGAAAATATAAGCAGTAGCTGAAAAAGAGCTATTTTTAACATTATACTTCCAGATATAAATCTTACTAATAACCAGATATTCTGTCATTACTCTCTTAGATTACGAAGTGAATTATTTTTAAGATGAACACTTAAATTGATTCATATCAGCTATTTTATTTGTATCTTTTTTTTTTTTTTTAGGGTCTTCATGTTACTTTCCTGCATTGGTCAGAGATCACTTAGTAATAGTGGAGTATTAGAAAGCTTACTTAATCTGTTGGATAATTTACTGTCACCTCTTCAGCCGCAGTTACCCATGCATAGGAGGACAGAAGGTATTATTTAAATTAGTGATCTTTAGTAAAAACGTAAGATTCCTGTAAATACTGCTTTTATAAAATGACTAGTCTGAAATATTTATTTTACTATTCATTTTGCTGCACACTTTAATATTTTTATGATGTAGACTTTTTAGAATGACCAGCCTTCGTGTGATTGACTACCATATGGTTACTGCTTTTTTAAAATATGTTACCTTTTCTTTATGTGAATTTTGAACTTGGGAATTGTTGTGGGTATTTTTTTTTATACTATCATAGTTAAAATCAAACTCTTGTGTTTAAGTTTAAGCTTTAAGGCAGCATTGCTGTTCTGATCATGGATAATGAGCTTCATTTGAGCAAGAAAATTGTTATTGGAATAAAAACTTTAGAACATAGTTTAAAACTTTATGAATTATATAACTTGAGAGACTTTTTAAATGTCAGTCACCTGTAAGTCTAAGAATAGCTTCTTATACCTTGTTTTCTAGTTTATAAGTTATTACCTGTTAGATTCAAGCTACACTTATGAATCTGTTTTTGTACCAAGAAGCATTTGTCAAGTCTTCCATTTGATTTGATGTGTTAATTCATTTTTGGCCATAAGTTTCAGTTTTGAGGCTTACTATAAATAAATATTAGTGTTCATAATTATATGGTGTGTTTTGGATTTATAAAATGTGTTAATTTTATAATTATTTCATCAGACTTCATTAGGATTCTTAGAGTCACCTGATTATTTTTTCTCCTCACATTTCTATACAGGAGTACTAGATATTCCCATGATCAGTTGGGTTGTTATGCTAGTGTCCAGGTTGCTGGATTATGTGGCAACTGTAGAAGACGAAGCAGCAGCTGCAAAGAAACCTTTGAATGGTAAAGACAGGGAGAGGTTTATGACAGGTATCAGAAGTTTATAATAATCTGTTGGTGGGGATTTTGAGTGACTACCCAGTTTTTCCAGAACTGGCATTGGCCTGGAGATTCCAGCTGTATGTAATTTATGTAAAATATTAATTAACTTTACCAGGAATAACATACATATAGGTGAAGTTTATAAAAAGAAAATCTGTGAAGAGTTATTGTATTTAGTTTAGTATATCATTCCATTTACTATTATAAAATGTTTCTACTAATTAACTACAAATGACTTTTATGCTTAGATATAGAAATTCTCAGATTTTCGCGAGTTGTAATCTTTCTCCATAAGCTTAAAGCACAGAAAATTTTTTAAATGAAAGACAATCAAACTGCAAGACAAATTGTTTTCTTCTCCTCTTCCAAGCTAACAAGACTTTATGAAATAGCTACATCTCATATGTAAATACAGATAGTAAGTGCCGTAAAACTTAGAATTTTATACATTATTAGGATTATAATATTAATAAAAGATCACTTGAGATGTTTTATAGGTATAAGATGTTACAGAAAAACCTGAATGAACTTTTTGGCCAGCCCAATAAATCAGTTGTTTATGGTACACATTATGTTTGAAAATAGGGTGGGGAATTCTTTTCATGTACAGGGAATTTTTTTAACAAATGCTATATGTCTCAGTTATAGGATGTAGAATTAAGAGACAATTAAATACAACTACCTGTAAAGTTGGAATGTAACAGATGGTATGGGAGGACTTAGTTTTTATTTACAGTATTCATGTATTATGGAAATACATTAGAAGACATTTTTTTAGGGCTTGAAGAATTTGAATTGACTTGACAAAAGGATAATAGAGAACAGAAAAAGATGTCATTAGGTTAAGCAGACGTGAAAAAATCATTGAGGATGGTTAACATGTGGGATTAAGCCTGAACTGAGCAGAGTGACAAGGAGTCATCTGGACACATTCCAACATGAGAATAAGTAGAGCTACACAGCACAGTGTTTGAACTATCCAACTTTATTTTTGCAGTCATTAAATCAGATTATTGAGTATCCCTTTTTTTGGGTCCCTGCACAAAAAGCATATGAGTTCGAAATAGGCAACAGTGAGCATTTTGTTGTTGTTACAGTTGAGCAACATTATCAAAGTTGTGTTGTACGGAGATCAATTTTAAACAGTTGTGGAGAAAGTTGGCTGTTAATGAAAGAATTGGAGGCAGAGAGAACTGTGGTCTTAAAGTCATTTAGGATCTAGGTTAACTTTTCTAAGGTCAAATGTTCTTAGCAATTTCTTTACGATGGTTTCCTTAATTTTTAAAAAAATTTCTTTGTTGTTTTGACACATTTATCATTTTATGTTTTCTGGGTGTGAATAGTACTTTAAAATCACATTTAACAGAATTATTAATACAACTTTTCCTTGCCCTGTAGGTAACCAGTGGAGTTTTATTAATAATAATCTGCATACCCAGCACATAAATAGGTCTTCCAAAGGCAGCAGTAGCCTTGACAGATTATATTCCAGAAAAATAAGAAAGCAGCTAGTTCATCATAAACAGGTAATTTTCAGTATTTTGTTTGTTTGTTTGTTTGGTTTGTTTTAATGTTTGAGACATTGCATGAGATAGACTTGCCATCAGACCTTAGGTATGATATTTAATGAACTACTTAATTTAGGGAAATTATTTGACACTTTTGAGTCTGAGTTTCCTTATTTGTAAGATGGCAACAATATGTAGTTTACAGATTTTTGGTAATGTCCTTTAAACTGTAGGGACTTCTCTGGTGGTCCAGTGGTTAAGACTTCGCCTTCCAATGCAGGGGGTGTGGGTTTAATCCCTGGGAGCTAAGATCCCACATGCCTCACGGCCAAAAAACCAAAACATAAAAAAATAGAAGCAATATTGTAACAAATTCAATAAAGGCTTTGAAAATGGCACACATCAAAAAACAAAAAAAACTGTCTACCTTTTCTCATATCTGTTACTACCATTCTAAGTGCAGCCATCATTTGCCTAGTCGGAAGGCCTATCTGCCTTTGTTCTTTTAAAATCCAATCCGTTTTTCATGCTGCCCCTACAGAGTTCTTTTAGATACAAACCTAATAATGTCACTCCTTCTCTAAATTATTAGTGGCTTCCAGTTGACCTTTGGATGACGGTCAAACTCCTTAACATGGCTTTAGTATATCTATCATCTGCCCATCTAACTTTGAGGTTTGAATTTTGGTCTAGCCATATTGAATGTGGGTTCCTGGACCACCTACACCAGTCTTTTCATCCAGGATTTTAGTATGTGCTTATCCCCCATCCCTCCCCTCCTTCCCACCAACTACTGAATTTACTGTTTTGCTTGGATAATCTAACTTATTTTTCAGACGTTAGTTCACATTCACTTCCTCAAAGACGTTTTCCCTGGTTTCTCAGTTAGTATCCCATAAAATATGTTTCCCATGTACCCTATATTTTTCCTTTCATTATATTTATCGTACTTTTTTGTTGGGATTCTTTTATTTTATTAACCTGAGTTTATAGCTGATGTCAGATTCTTATGAGCCAGTTCTTTATTTTAATTATATTTTAAAACGTGTCTTCCTCCTTGTCTTACAGTATATACAGGAATATGTACTATATCTTTGATACCCAGTATAGAGCCTAGTGTGTCATCTAAAAATATTTGTATAATTGATTTAAGATGAAATGAGATTTTATAAGAAAGCCTTTAAGATCTGAAAGTGTGTGAAAGCTTTTGGGCTTTTTAAAAAACATGAACTCAGGACTTCCCTGGTGGCGCAGTGGTTAAGAATCCGCCTGCCAATGCAGGGGACACGGGTTCGAGCCCTGGTCCGGGAAGATCCCACATGCCACAGAGCAACTAAGCCCGTGCACCACAACTACTGAGCCTGTGCTCTAGAGCACGCGAGCCACAACTACTGAGCCCACGCGCCACAACTACTGAAGCTCGTGCACCTAGAGCCGGTGCTCCGCAACAAGAGAAGCTACCACAATGAGAAGCCCGTGCACCGCAATGAAGAGTAGCCGCCGCTCGCCACAACTAGAGAAAGCCTGCATGCAGCAACGAAGACCCAACGCAGCCGAAAATAAAATAAATAAAAAAAAAAAAAGAAAAAAAACATGAACTCAGCAATAAATTCTTTATTTTTACTACTGAGTTTTTCAACTATGAGCAACTATTGGCCTTTTGCAAGAAAAATGATGTGAAGCTTTTCCCTCAACTCCTTTTTCCATTTGAGACTCCTAACTAATTTTAGGTGGTACTAATAATCAGCTAAAATTTCAAATTCAGCTAAAATTTATCGAGCACTTAATGATTATGTTTGCTGTATTTTAGGATATGAAGATGGAAAACAAACCTAGAGAATGATCCAGTGGACTTTTCTTAGCAGTATTTTACTATTTTATGCTTTATTATAAAGGACATTTTGGGGACAGTTAGCAAAACTTAAAAGTGGGTTCTGAGGAATAGTTGGTTGTTAGTAGTGCATGGATGTTACTTCTTTGATTTTAGTGGTTGTATTATGGTTGTGGGAGAAGGGTCTTGTTCCTAGGAAATACACATTAAAGTATTCAGGGGTGACTGGTCATCAGGTTGCCAAATTATTCTCAGATAGTTAGGGAAAAAATATCTTTGTACAGCAATATAAATTATTGATTCAGATTATGGTTGTTTCAAAATAAAGATTATATTTTTTCTTGATTTCAGTTGTATATGTTAATTGTAGAACTTTTGGAACAATTTTCTGAAAATACTGATTTGTTCTTCTCACATTCACATACCATGTATTGATTATTTAATACATGTGCATGCTGCTTTTAATTTATGATACATTTTTCTTAATATATGGAGATGACAGCCAAATGGATATTTCTTTATAATATAATGTTAGTTCTTTTTCTTGCTGATAATAAAAATATGTAGCAACAGTAGAAATTTAGGAAATATTCCTTGAAAAGGTAGATTAAGTTCTTAACTAAATTGTGCATTTATTATTATGGCTATAATGTTCTAGTGACTTTCTGTTTAGAGTAATGTTCTGCATAATGGATATATTGCAACGTGGTTTTGTCATTCAGCAGATTTTCAGGGTCTTTCTAGGCAGAAATTTTTTTCTCCTTGTTGGTCTATTTGTTCACTTCAACCTACTAGTGGTTGTCAGGGGTAGGGATGGGGCAGATAGGATAGGAGGGAGGAGGGTGGGCAGCATAAAAGGACAAAATGAGGAAATGTTGTGGTGATGGTGATGGTGTACAGTATTAACTGTAGTGGTGGATACCTGAACCAACAAATTGGGTAAAGTGTACAAGAGATCTCTGCATTATTTTTTTACAACTGCATGTGAATTTACAGTTACTGCAATAAACTTTTTAACTAATAAAAAACATAGACATACCAAAAAATGTTCTACTTTTTTTTTTTTAATAAATTTATTTATTTATTTTTGGCAGCACTGGGTCTTCATTGCTGCGTGCAGCTTTCTCTAGTTGAGGCGAGCGGGGGCTACTCTTCGTTGCGGTGCGCGGACTTCTCATTGTGGTGGCTTCTCTTGTTGCAGAGCTCGGGCTCTAGGCACGTGGGCTTCAGTAGTTGTGGCACGCAGGCTCAGTAGTTGTGGCTCGCGGGCTCTAGAGCACAGGCTCAGTAGTTGTGGCGCACGGGCTTAGTTGCTCCACGGCATGTGGGATCTTCCTGGACCAGGGCTCGAATCCGTGTGCCCTGCTTTGGCAGGCGGATTCTTAACCACTGTGCCACCAGGGAAGCCCAAGATGTTCTACTTTTGAAGGAGATTCCCATAAAAGCCAAGCTAAGAATATTGTACAATAAAAGTATTTTCCCCATGTATTTAAAAATAATTCCTTTCCTCTGTTTAAAAAATACTTCATCGGTTAGTCTCATTAGTGGCTTACATAAAAAAGTATTCCAGTTATTTCCCTTCTCCCATGGGTAAGAAATTGATTACTTCTTAATTACAACATGGGGAGATCTTTTATTTGGAAGTGATTTTTAAAAAATCAGCAACATAGTTTAAACTAGATTTTCCAGAGAATTACTTATTCCATTAGTTTGATGTATGGATTCTGAGGAGTACAATAATTTACTTTGTTGTTTTTAACATTGTTAGCTATAAGATTAACTTTTTTTTTTTTAAAGCAACTTAACTTACTGAAAGCAAAACAGAAGGCTTTGGTGGAACAGATGGAAAAAGAAAAAATACAAAGTAACAAAGGATCATCATATAAACTTCTGGTAGAGCAAGCAAAATTAAAGCAGGCTACCTCAAAGGTATGATCTTTACTTTTTGATGTAATTATCTTAGAAAAGTCACTCTCCCTTTTAGTATTTTAAGTTATTTGAATAGTTAAGTATTTTTAGTAATGATCGGGAAACTTTATGTTATTCTGCTTATCAACAGAAAAATCTATTCTATGTACCTTTTTTGGGAAAGGTAGCTTTTAACTCAAGTAAATATATGATTAATGTGGGCTTAAAGTATTTTTCTAGTGTAGTTCCTTTAAAGTGGATTGTGTTCCAGTAAATTGAAGATAAAAGGACTTAAGAAATGTATGATTTTCCTAATATTGTGTCCTTTCTAAGTGAAAATTAAGTTCAACGATTTATAAATAAAATTTTTTAAAATAATGACATATTTTTTAAAATTTGGGTGGTAACATTTATATGTAGCAACCAAGTTTACATACTGTGTTTCTATAAATATGAAATTACAGTTACTCCATCAGAGTTTGAAATGAATTAATACTGTGTACTTAGTATATATATGGTTTCTTTACCATTCACCTTTTATGATTATATTTAGGATGTTTTGGTAATATTTATTTAAGATGTTAGATTTGACCTGATGTAGCCTTTCTATAGAATTTCACCTTTCTGAAATTCTGTTCTGTATCTGATACCTTACTTTAAAATAGGACACAAGGTATATTGGTCAGTATATTTTTTAATAATCTTACTTTTTGAAGCTTATTGTTTGCCTAAAAATTTTGTTCTTTAGAAGTTGTAAGTTTTCTGAGTGAATATTTTCATTTCACAAATAAACTTGTACTGAAAGAATTTTCGTTCAAAGAATTTTCATTCAATAAACAGTGGTTTAAATATTATAAATTTCTGTGTACAGCACTTCAAGGATTTAATTCGATTACGTCGGACAGCAGAGTGGTCTCGTTCTAATTTAGACACAGAAGTTACAACAACAAAGGAAAGCCCAGAGATAGAACCACTTCCATTTACCCTGGCCCATGAACGTTGTATTTCAGTAGTCCAGAAACTTGTCCTTTTTCTCCTCTCCATGGATTTTACATGCCATGCAGATCTCTTATTATTTGTTTGTAAGGTAAGTAAACGAATAGGCATAATTTATAATTACAGACTTAGTAAGAAAAAGAAATAAGAAAAAAATGCAGTTTTTAATTGATTTTTAAGAGAAATAAAAGTGCTTTTACTGGTTTTCCTTTTATGCAGTTTAGTTTTTTTTTTAATGTGCCTTGAAAGGTTTTAAAAATATTTTGGCACTTATTTCTTAGGAGACCTAATGTATATTTTTAATCTAGTTAAAACTAGATTATTGTAGATTTGAAATGTAAGTAATTTGGATATGTCTATCTGCAGCCTACCTTTTGTCTTATTTATTAGGATAGGAAATCTACAAACTAGTTTCAGATTATAGCAATGAAGGGTGTATTAATGCCCTGAAAGCTTTTCTGTAGCATACTCATTGCTTATAGAAATTATTTTAAACTATTCAACTCAGGTTTTTACCTGGATTTTAATATTTGATCCATGAAATTACATTTCTTTTGCATTTACGTCAAATAATTATTTTGACATCAAAAGCATATCTCATTGAAAGCAGTTACTTCAACGCTTTGTTTTTGGAGAAAACATATTTCATTCTATTTAAGTGTATGATGTTATAAAATGTATTACAGGTTCTTGCACGCATTGCGAATGCCACGAGGCCAACTATACATCTGTGTGAGATTGTGAATGAACCCCAACTGGAAAGACTGCTATTACTTTTGGTTGGAACTGACTTCAATAGAGGAGATATATCTTGGGGTGGTGCTTGGGCTCAATATTCCTTAACTTGTATGCTGCAGGATATTTTAGCAGGTTTGTTAGGATTTATTTTTAATAAGGTATGTCAAAATTATCTTGTCGCTGCTTGACTAATCTTTAAAGGAAACTGTGAGCTCCTGAAAAGTATAAAGTGTCTCTTTCATGTTATAGCAGTAGCACCCATTTAGAATTACTTTTGCGTTTAATAATGTTGACACTTGTGATAAATGCAAGTTTTTATGGCGGAGTTAGGTTACAGAGTACAGGGATATTGGAGCTAGTCCGCTTCCTTATTAATAGCAGCAGTGGGCTGCTTCCTAATTCTTTATGTGCACTTGAGGAAGGTACTCCCTGCTCCTCAGTTTTTTCATCTGTAAAATAAGGATAATAAAAGTATCTTTCTTATGAAGTTATTTTGATGAATAAGTGAGTTAATGTGTGTAAAGTGATTATAATAACTCCTTGTTCATATTGCACATTTTGTGTTTGCTATTAGTTAGCATTTGAAGGTAATGCAGTGAGCCCTAGCATTTCCTTGGGTAGGTGTGGACTCATTTGCCTCAGAATCTTTTGTGGTTGGTAGAGTACACATGCTATTCTCAATACTGGACAAAAAACTATGTTTTGGATGTCTGTTTACTAATTACTAAAGCAGTTAGGATGCTCTTCTTACCTACAGGAGAATTGCTGGCTCCAGTAGCTGCAGAAGCCATGGAGGAAGGAACAGTGAGTGATGATGTAGGTGCAACAGCTGGTGACTCTGATGACTCCCTGCAGCAGTCTTCAGCTCAGTTGCTGGAAACTATAGATGAACCTTTGACACACGATATAACAGGTACATTCTTTAAAGTTTTTACTTAAAATATCTGTAGTTCTTTCTTTAAAAAATGAAACATGTTTCAAAGTTAAGAATATTAATGAAGTATAAAATTAAGTTTTATATTAGGTGTTTGGCCTTAGTAACCATATCAGTTATTTTCCTGATAAGTATGTTTTGCTTTGATTCTCTGAATGCATATTAAAATAAAATGGTATCCTTTCACAGGGTCCATGTTATCTTGATACGGTCTTATTTGGCTATGTTGAAAGAATTACAACCTAGAAAACAGTTAAAGATACACAGTGGTAAAGATAGCAAGGCTCTTGTTCTCTTTTTCTTTTTTCTTTCTTTGTTTTCTGCCTTTTCAAAAACTATAATGTGTATCTTAGCATGTCCAATCCTTTGTGGTGTACTCCCTAGTTTTGAAGACTGTTTTGCAATGCTGTGGTCATTTCATCTGTTTCATTGCTTAATCTTAGATTCTCTCATGATTTTATCCTTTCTGTGTGATAGTCCCTTAATCTGGAGTAGACTTTCTTCTCTAGTTTGCATGATGAACTTCTTATCTAAGATTCCCATAAAGCATGCCCTCCTCCAAGAAGCTTTTTCCATTACCACCAGCAATGCTGGAGACTGCCGTCGGTGCTGCCTGCAGCGCTGCCTACGTTCTAGATTGTCTCTGATAGCGCCTACCATGTGGTAGTTGGTTTAATTTCTGTAGTGTACCCTCACCTCTGAACCTCTGTTAATTTGTTGGAGGGTGGACATTTGTTTTATTAATCTTTATATACTCAGACCCTAATACAGGCTAGTATTTTCTTGGCATTCTATAAATATATGTTGAATAATAGAGGGTGGGAAGGGAAGGAAGATAAGAGTTGTAAGGCATAAAAGGCTAGTTAAAAATTTGGAGACATCTGAGAGCAAAATCATTTCCAATTCATGATAGAAAAATAAGGTGAATAGCAGTCTTAAAACTGAAATCTTTGCTTTTCACTTTAATACCTAGTATTATTTCCTTAACTACTGGATGTAATATAATGAATTACAATTGGAGGCAATAAAATGAATAACATTGTTCATTCTAGAAATGGTTAATGATTATTTTTAACAACAAAGTTTATGTAACTTGATTCTACAAGGACTAATCATACGGTCTTTTCCCCTAGGAAGTCACATATTATTGCACTGGTGTTTTTAATTGTGTGTTATAGGGTGATATATTTGCATACTTACACTTAATTGTCAGGTATAAAAACTTAGAGATTTTTGTATCAGTAGAAACATATATATTATGTATAAGTAAATTAACTTTTTCTGTAATTAAAAGCAATATATTGGTTAAATTTTATGTTATATACTCCACCAAAAAAAATCACTTTCAATTATTTGAAGGTGCACCTCCTCTTTCCTCTTTGGAAAAAGATAAAGAAATTGATCTTGAGCTACTTCAGGATCTAATGGAAGTTGACATTGATCCTTTAGATATTGATTTGGAAAAGGATCCTCTTGCAGCCAAAGTTTTTAAGGTACGATATAGTAGAGTATTCTTTGCAATTAAAATCTTTCATCTTATACTTCTGGTTTATTAATTACTTAAAAGAGGAAAGTATACACCTAATGTAACCCATTATTTAGCTTACTCAAAATTAAATTCCTCTAGGTACTACAGTAGATTTTTTATAGAACTAGTGGAATAGTATATGGAGAACTTACATCATTTTATTAATATAGCCACTAACATTATCTTATATGATAATAAGAACCACTAATAAGCATGGGAGGTATGGTTATGGACTATTGACATTTCAAGCAGCATTTAAGCTTATCCCAGTTGAGTTCATTGCAGAATCACTTCTTTGTTAGCTTCTACTTTTTCTAAAGGAGATACCTCCCTAATACTTTATTTTGGTTCATTTTGTGTGTAAGAGATTTTATTAAAGATGCTAATTACCTCTCAGAGTCTAACAAATAAGGTCTTTTTAGATTTTGGGATAAAAATGGAGAGAATATTATGAACCATTCCTTTAATCATTGAGATTATGTTTTAGAAATTTAAAGGGTAAGGAGAATGTTTATTTTGTAGCCCTGTTTGACTTTAGGTAATGTAAATAATATGTCACTCTTCGTGAAGAGGCAAAAATAAACCACAGTTTTTTCCTATTCTTTTAAGCCAATAAGCAGTACATGGTATGACTATTGGGGTGCTGATTATGGCACCTACAATTACAACCCATACATAGGAGGTCTTGGAATTCCTGTAGCAAAGCCACCAACAAATACAGAGAAGAATGGATCACAGACAGTTAGTGTTTCAGTGTCTCAGGGTAAGTGTGTGTTCATATTTTAAGGCATAAGCTATTCTTAAAACAAGTCCTCAATTTATGTATTCTTTGTCTCCTGAGAATTTGATCCTGAGTGTTTTCTGAGAGGGTTTGTTATTGCAGGGGTGCCGTGAGAGTGACTGTCACTCAGAGCTGTGTGTCAGTCAGTTTAGAAGAGCTTCTATTTATGGTCCATTTTTTGTTTCTCAGAATAACACTTTGCAAAATATATTTGTGAGTTGTGTGGGTTTGCTGGTGGTTTTAATTAATTGTGCTTCCTTTTATTGTTATTGTTAATGATAAATTTATACTTTATTTGTAAACAGAATGAAATCACGTTGAGTATTATTTTTGCACTCTTCTAGTCACATGGAGTATATAACTTTTTTAAAAAATAAAATCTTTTCTTAAATTTTGAAACAATCATACATTTACTGAAAAGTTGCAAGTGTAGTACAGAGAACATTTGTTATCCTGACCCATTTGGGAGTAAGTTGGTAATCTGATGTTTTTTTGTTTTATTTTGTTTGTTTTACAAAGCAGAACATTTCTTCTACATAAACACATCAGGAAGCACATTCCATCAAAATCAGGAAATTAACAATAGTAACTTTAAGACCCCATTCAGGTTTCAGCAGTTGTGTCTAAATAATGCCCTTTATGCAAAATGATCCAGTACAAAATTGTGCGTTGCTTTTATAGTTGACCCTTGAATAAGGTGGGGGTGGGGGGACCACTCCCACACAGTTGAAAGTCTGTGTATAACTTTACAGTTGGCCCTCCGTCTCCAAGGTTTTGCATCCATGCCTTCAACCAACTATGGATGGTGCAGTACATATTTATTGAAAGAGGTCCATGTATAAGTGGACTCATGCGGCTCAAACTGTGTTGTTCAAGCATCAACCGTAATTATCATATCTCTTCAGTCTTATTCAGTCTGCCACACTTTGTTTGTCAGAGGTAACTTTCATGACCTTGGTGCTTTTGATGATTATAGGCCAGTTGTTCAGTAGAATGTCCCTCAATTTGGGTTTGTATGCTGTTTCCTCACAATTAGATTGTGGTCGTGGGTTTTTGGCAGAAATATCAAGAAAGTGTACTGCTCAGATTTTCTTACTGCATCCTATTAGGTGTCTCATGATTTTAATTTGGACCACTGCTGGTGGTTTTAAGTTTAATTACTTGATAAAGGAGATGTCTGCCAATATTTGCCAGTGGAAAGTTATTCTTTTCCCTTTTGTAAAAAAATTTTGATGGGTTGGAGTGGCAGAATAATACTTGGAATCTATTCTTTTTTAAAAAAGTTATTAGTTTATTCACTTAGTTTTGAGTAGACCAGTGGTTTCCTATTTTATTCAGTGTGTTATAATTTGTTATCATTATTTTTTTGTTTTTATTGAGGTAAATTCAAGAGATCATAAAATGTTCCATTTTAGCCATTTTTAGGTGTACAATTCTGTGGCATTAAGTACATTCGCAGTGTTGTCATTATTTATTTTGATGTTCAAAATGTCCCTGGTTTGACCATGGTATCTCCTTTAATCTGGTCTCTGGCTTTTTGAAATGTCTTCATCTTTCTTTGAACACTTCCCTGTTTTCTGACATAACAAAATGCCCCAGGCTCATCATTTACTTTCCCTTCCCCAGACTGGGAATTAGCCACTTCATGAACGAAAATGGTATTTCAAAACCTTTTAGTGGAGAAATGTGATTAAGAATTCAAGATTTGAGTACTAGATATACTTAACTGTTAATTTTTGGCTATTCCACACTCTCTCTTGATGGACAAATCTAGGGAGTGTGTACACACATTTGTGTTTATATTTATTTCTATATTTGTCTGTCTGTCTGTCTATCCGTCTAGAATGCCATGAGTCCACATTGATATATCAGTTAATCTAACAGTAATCTACTCCATAAACTTCATATTAGTTTTTTCCTTTTCCATATTTCTCTTTTCTCTGATAGTGAGGTACCTGATTCTCATTATTCTTAATTTATTTGCTTCCATTATCACTACTTCACTTACTTGATCTACCTCTCTTTATATATCTACTCTCCCATCTCTAGGCTCCTTTGCACAGATGTTGTTACCTGCTGTAACTCTGATACCCCATGCCAGGTTGTTCTGACATGAAGATACACTCCTCACCCTGTTTCGGGTTCAGATGTCAACATTTTATTGTAGGAAGTTGGACGTGAATAATAATTATCAAATAGGTTTTGTTTTTTCTTTTAATTGCTTTCTGTAGCCCTAGATGCTCGCCTAGAAGTTGGACTTGAACAACAAGCAGAACTTATGTTGAAAATGATGTCAACCCTGGAAGCAGATTCCATTTTACAGGCATTAACAAATACATCTCCTACCTGTGAGTAAAAGTCACCATTCTTAGAGTATTACCGTGAACAGTTAATCTCCTGATTATTTTCAGGTGCACTCAGTAAGGATGGATTTTTAAATTCTCCCTTGCTAAGTTAGTAGGAAGTTGAGAAATAAGACAAAGGATTAATGAATCAGGAGAACAGAGGGGGAACAAAATACCTCCATATAGTGTTCATAAGTTCAGTCCAAAAACCTGAGTCATGTTTTTGTTATTGTGGTGGATGGAGTACGGTTAATGAAATTCCTGGGGGAGCCTGCATAGCTAGCTGCCTGGGAGCTCCTTGCATTATATCCAAATTTATGATAAAGTGGGTTTCTTAATAGTAACATCTTTATCTTCCTTGAAGACCAAGATGGAAGACTTAGATAATGAAGACAGCCAAATGGGCCTGATTGAACTACAGAATTGAGAGGATTTACTACCTAATTATCTACAGCGAAAGAAGAAAAACTTTTTATAATAAATACTGGATAGTAAATATTTTAGGCTTTCTGGAGCTGTACAGGGTGTGTTGCAGCTCTACTCTGACTTTGTAGCAGGAAAGCAGCTGTAGACAATATATACCTAAATGAATAGGCACGGCTATTAAAGAAACCGTGTTACAGAATCTGGTGGCCTGTCAGATTTGGCCATTAGGACATGGTTTGCTGACTGTTGATGTTGTTCTAGGCTTGGGTAGATCCCCTTTTGTCAGGTGAGTGTAGTTAGATAGCAGCCTGTCTATCTTAAGATAGGAGCTGTGCTGAGGCAATGGTGATATTTTTATTTTTCTTAGGCCAAGAAAAATAAAAACATGGTGGGTAATGGTGGTGAGTAAAGGTGTAGAGATACTAGTTAGAACTTAGGAAGCACATCATGTCCTTCTCCTATGAAGTAAAGTTCACAACCCATTTCAATAGAGAAATTTGGATTTTTAGATCTTCCTGTGTTAAATTGAATTCTTTTGGTTTGCATTCTATATTTCTTGCCTTAGGAAGTATAGAAAAAAGGAGAAAAAGAGAAGATTCGTCTAGTTCTGCTTCTCGATATATTCTATCTTTTGATTATTTTCCTGCACAGAACTGTGTTCTCCTTTTAATATAAAACTTTCTAAATATATGAAAAACTCTCTTAACATCCCTTTATTTCTCTGCTCCCCATGAATATATACTCAGTTAGTTAGTTTGGTGTGTGTATCCTGGCATCAGAATTTTTGAACACTTCCCAGGCAATTTTAATGTGCTATCAAGGTTGAGAATCAATGGATTAGAGTCTAGGTTATTCTAAAACTACCTTCTCAAGAAATAGGCAGGGTTCTTTTTTCTTTCCCTTTTCTCCTCCCTCTTATGAATTAGGAAAAAATTGAAAATAAAAATTTCTAGAGAGTAAGGTTCTTTTCCCTTGGTGGACAAGTCCTGTGAATTTGGGAGCTTCTCTTTGTGGGGATTATCTTTTGAACTTTCAAGTAACGTTGTAAAAACAAGTTTTCAAATAATATAATGCTGAACCATTTTAAATAATGCAATTTTAATTTTTAAAAAAATATATCTTCACTTACCTGTACATATTAATAGCTAGTTAACATTTCTCCTGATACTTTGTGTATAAAATCATAATTGTGTTTAATTTTCAGTATCACAGTCTCCCACTGGAACAGATGATTCACTTCTAGGGGGTTTACAAGCAGCGAACCAATCCAGCCAGCTCATTATACAGTTATCATCTGTCCCAATGTTAAATGTTTGTTTCAACAAACTTTTTTCCATGCTTCAAGTCCATCATGTTCAGGTATGACTTCAGGAGAAATGGTGTATTTTTAGACATTACTGCCAGCCTAGGAAAGATGAAAATAAACGGGCAGATCAGTCTCAACCAGACAGGGATGATTTCTTTGTCATACTCAGATGAAAAAATGTTGGAGATACTTTGATTACCCCAGCTCCTCAGTGACAGGTTATTTATAACTTTTATGATTTTAAGCTTTACTGCTTTTGTTCCAACTACATATTATACACACACCTGTATTTAAAGACTTGAATCACGTCTTTTAATTTAGTAAAACATTTATATTAGGTAAATTATAAATTTTAATTCAGTTAAATTTCATTTGATCTAGAATTCTAAGATGTGTTTGCTTGTGAACTGAATTGAAGTAACCAGAAGAAGTATTTTTTTTTAACATTTATTTTTCTTATTTATTTATTTATTTTATTTATTTTTGGCTGTGTTGGGTCTTAGTTGTGGCACGCAGGATGTTCGTTGAGGCATGCAGGGTGTTTCGTTGTGGCGTGTGGGCTCTTCATTGCAGCGCACGGGCTTCTCTCTAGTTGTGGCATATGGGTTTTCTCTCTCTAGTTATGGCATGCAGGCTCCAGGGCACATGGGCTCTGTAGTTGTGGCGAGCGGGTTCCAGAACATGTGGGCTCTGTAGTTTGCGGCACACAGGCTCTCTAGTTGAGGCACACAAGCTCAGTAGTTGTGGCGTGTGGGCTTAGTTGCCCCGTGGCATGTGGGATCTTAGTTCCCTGACCAGGGATCGAACACACGTCCCCTGCATTGTAAGGTGGTTTCTTCACCACTGGACCACCAGGGAAGCCCCCAGAAGAACTATTTAATAGAAAAATTATTTACTCATAATCATAAGGATTCATACATGAGATTTTTGCTTAAATGGTATTTCATAATAGGTACATTTTCTGTCAATTTACATTCTTTTTCAGTTGGAATCGCTTCTCCAGTTGTGGCTCACATTGAGTCTGAATTCTAGTTCGTCTGGAAACAAAGAAAATGGAGCAGACATTTTTTTATATAATGCTAATCGAATACCTGTCATTTCATTAAATCAAGGTAAGATTTATTAGAAGGAAAGTTATTAACATAGCATAAACAATCTAAAAAGGTATTGATTAGGTTAACACCTAATCTTTGTCATTAGGGTTGTAATGTTTTAGTGAAAAAAACATATTTAAAATACTGTCTTAATAATTTGCAGGAAAGAGAACAGAAAACTGTTATCCTCTGGTCTGTATTATGTCTGTGTATAACACAGACATAAAATCTACAATGTTCTGTTAATCTTTACATTGTAGTTCCTTAAAGTATTGTCTTGTTCATAGGCTGTTCTTTTGCAACTGGCCTTTTTTAAAAATGTGAAATACCTCTAGGGGAATTGGTAAATTGGAGAAGGATGTCAATTTTTTGTAGAAATTGTGTTCTTTCATTTTTTTTCTTGGCAAATGCAGGAATGTGGGAATAGTGGGAGTTGAATAATATCCTTCAGCAGGAATAGAAGTAGCTTTCAGCTTGGGCTATAGGAATCTGTTTAAAGAAAAGTAAAAATCGTTTATTCCTGATGCTTTCTCTCTAGAGATGTGCATCATGCATGGCCGTCACATGGCCTGTCTGTCAGCCTTAGTGACAGCCACACTGGCTTATGGTCCTACTTAACATCTGCGTTCTCTCAGCAAGAGCCAGCCTTACTTTAATTATTAGGTTTCCTTCTGTTTCACTGTATTAATGATTATTATTATACATTTTGCTCCCATCACTTTTTTTTTTAAATTATTTATTTATTTATGGCTGCGTTGGGTCTTCGTTTCTGTGCGAGGGCTTTCTCTAGTTGCGGCAAGTGGGGACCACTCTTCATCGCGGTGCACGGGCCTCTCACTATCGCGGCCTCTCTTGTTGTGGAGCACAGGCTCCAGTCGCGCAGGCTCAGCAGCTGTGGCTCACGGGCCTAGTTGCTCCGCGGCATGTGGGATCTTCCCAGACCAGGGCTCGAACCCGTGTCCCCTGCATTGGCAGGCAGACTCTCAACCACTGCGCCACCAGGGAAGCCCCCATCACTTTTTAAAACTTTGTTATTGTGAGAAACATTAAGCATAAACAAGAGTGAATAGAAGAGTAAAAAAAGTAATTATTTCTTACTATCATCAGGTATTTTGTCAGTATTCAAATTTCCAATTGTCTAAACTATTACAGAATTTTTTTTGTATATTTGAAATAGAGTCCATATAGAGTCTACACATTTTAATTAATTATGTTTCTTAATTCCTCTAATCTGTCTTTTTTTTTTAATCCCCTTGTAAAGTTTGGTTGTTTGTCTTTCAAGATTCCCTAGGTCCCGATTTTTAGTGATTGTATCTCTGTGATGTCCTCTCTGCTTTCTATAAATTGGTAATCAGACATGGAGCTTAATCTGATTCGAGTTTTTTTTTTTTTTAAGGCAGTTTCATAGGTTGTCTTTTTTTATGTTGTTAATAGACACTAATGATTAATGCCTAGAATTATTAGCAATTCGCAGGAAGTTTTGAATGAACATAGTCTAATTTTGTTATTCCTTTTTAATTTATTAACTGAAATACTTCCATAAAGAGAAACTTCCTTTCATGTGCTATCATGTCACCCTTTGGAGGTACAGTTTTTATATAGAGCCAGGAAAAATGCTGGAAATTTTCTGTATTTTAAAATTAAATTTAAAAATTAATTGGTTCACAAGTAGTCTATAATCATGACCACTTAGTTTCCTTAGTAAATATCTGTATAAGTTCATGATTTTAAAATATTTCTTACATTTCTGTTACAATCATTATGTTTATTGATGCTGAAATTATGCTGTTTGTGGTCAGTAAGATGATGCTTCATTAGATTCTTTTGGTTTTGTTTTTTGTGAAATACACAACTATATCTTTGTTAGATTTTAACATCATAGGTGTTCCAAACTATATTTCCTGCCTGAGATCTGGAATCAGCCATTATACACAGAGTTTTAAGGGCAAAAACTGGGCACTGTATTATGTTTGTTTATTTTTAATAACTTTTTTGGCTTCTCCACCTGCCACATGTGCTTCTTATTTAGGCCTTGCAGGTGACTTAGTTATTGTTTTAGTTTGTGCTTTTTTTGTGAAGTTACATTGGTTTTGAATGGTCAACCCCATCCCTGTCTTTCCAGTATGCCCTATTATTTTCAATTTTTCGTTTTGCAGAATGTGAGGATTTTTAGTAAAACACAAATTGTGTTACAGTAGAAATGCCTGTAGTTTGGAAAGGACGACAAATGTATAGTGATGACATGTTATTTTATTTGTCGTGGGATGAGCTTTAACCTTAGACATAAAATGTTACTGACTCTCTAATGCTAAGTTATGTTTAATGGGGAACTCTTATTTATATGTTTAGAGGACACTAGGTAGTGAATTGATTTAAAAAAATAATGTCATGTTTTAAAATTTATTCTTTTTGTTTTAATTCTTAGTAAACATTTGCTTTTTCTGAGTTAAAATTTCCCCTTTCTCTTTTCCACATAGCATCAATAACTAGCTTTCTCACAGTGTTAGCGTGGTATCCCAATACTTTGCTCCGGACATGGTGCCTTGTGCTTCATAGTCTAACACTCATGACAAACATGCAGCTTAATCGTAAGTCCAAATATTTATTCCTTTAAATCTCTGACATATACTTTATTATTCTTGCTATCAGATTCTTAAAAAAGATTTTTTCAAGAAGTGATATAGTTGTGCAAATGATTAAATTCTTTATTTGAATATGTCTCTTCTGAATTTGTTCTTTTTGTTGTTGTTGTTCTTAATGTATCCTGCCCTTTGTGCTTCTTTACTTTGATTATATACTCTCATCTATCTACAGTTACAAGATCAAATTATATTTTTACCTTCTAAAAACTTTTACTAGTTTTTAAAAATTGATTACTTTTAGAGTACAAAGTCAAATATTAAATGTTAGTCTGTGTCTTGTGTTGGTTATTTATTCTTTTTAAAGTAACTTAGCAGTTAAAAATGATTTATTCATTATAATGTTCATGAACATATATGACTAGGTTCCTCGGTTTATGCTTTTCACATCTAAAACCTATATTCACTGAACCTAATCGCTTCTTCTCAGATTCTAAAGTCCTATTAGTTTCCTACTTTCTTCACCCCACTCCTTTATTTCCCATTTAAGATAGTAAAATTAATTTCTGAACCTTTTAAGAAAGGAACTTTTAGTGCTTTCTGTGGCTTTCTGTATCTCAAAGTCACAAAGATACTCTCATACATTATCTTCTGTAATGCTTACTGGTTTTACTTTTTACATTTAGGTCTAGATTTTATCTGACATTCTTGAGGTTGTTGGGAAGTAGGTATCAAAGTTCATATTAGAGAGCAAGGAGTAGCCATTTGTGAGTTGAAATCTTCATTCCATCTGTAGGTTATGACAGCAGGTGGGTGGATTTCATCCCCATTCTCTTTGGGCTTAATTTCATTGACTAGAAAGCAGCGTCACATTGATAAAGGTATTAATTAAAATCATTGCTGAGAATCAAAATGCTACTTCATTTTTTCATTTGGAATATAATATTTTCCAAATATGGGATTGAAAACATCTCTGTGTGATACTGAAGATAGATTTGACTCAAGGATATTTTATTCACTTCAGAAAACTTGTGCATTGTCTGTGTATCAGTTAACAGTATACAGCCTTTATGTAGCTGACATGCAAAAATGAATAGGTTTTGCTTCAGTTTATCTTCGAAGGCTGTGTTAAAATTTATCTGAAAAATAGATCTTTATTTCTGGAAGGGGGAAATAATTACTAAGAATAGGCTCACCAAAAGGGCAGTAAGCATTTAGTTATTTCTTTTCCACTTGACTGTATACTGAATAAGATGCACATTAAACTAGGTATTTTTCACAGCCAAATTAGGAGAGAGGCAGGAGATCTATGGCAGATGACAATATAGAATGAGGCTCAGTCAGTGCAGTAGAGATTCAGATCCTTTTAGTAACTCCCAGGAATATGTGAGTTTTCTTTGAAACTAAAAGATGTTTTAAATACTGCATTTCCATTGTTTCGGGGTCCTTTTGTTGAGGACTTTTTTTTTTTTTTTTTTAATGTTTTATAGCTGGTTCCAGTACTGCCATTGGAACTCAGGAGAGTACTGCCCATCTGCTGGTTTCAGATCCAAACCTGATTCATGTTTTAGTGAAATTTCTTTCTGGCACCAGTCCACATGGAACAAATCAACACAGTCCACAGGTAATGTGACTTCTGAAAACCAGTGATAGGCCCAGATTATACAGTAAACTTATTTGTAAAGGAAATTTTAAGTGCACCTAAATACGTAAAATTTTCATTGTTAAAGCATTAAATGATGGCCTTTTATGTATCAATGTAATAAAATGTTTTGAATTACATATAATAATAGCTATGCTGAAACTGAATTATAGCAGGTAGTAAGTTTTCTCTTGGAATTTTACTGGATTTTTATGTAGAGATATATTTTTGGTGTTAATTTTATATAATTTGAGAAACATTCTAAACAAATATTTACCTTAATGTTAGAGAAGCATTTAAAAAATTGGGGAATTTAAAAATTTTTTAAAATAATGTGTTATGTTAAATGACCTCTATTATCAAGATTGACAGGTCACCTAACTTAATTCTTTTATACTATTAAGTATTTTATTTAACAAAAAACAAAAAGATGACATCAGTGGACCTAAAGGGTTTTACGATATGTGAAATAAAACAGAGAAAGACAGATGCCATGAGTTCTCTTACATGTGGAATCTAGAAAACAAAGCAAATGAAGAAACATAACAAAACTGAAATTGAGTCCTAGATACAGGGAACAAACAGCTGGTTGCCAGAATGGCGGATGGGGGATGGGGGTGGGGGAAGGAGGGTGAGGGAAATTGAGAGGTACACATTTCCAGGTACAAAATAAATCACCAGTATAAAATGTACTGTGTGGGGCGTATAGTCAATAATAATGCAATATCTTTATGATGACAGATGGTAACTAGTCTTATTGTGGTGAGCATTTTGAAATGTATAGAAATATCAAATCACTGTGTTGTACACCAGGAACTAACATAGCGTTGTAGGTGAATTGTACTTCAAAAACAAACAAACTCATAGAAAAAGAGATCAGATTCGTGATTACCAGAGGCAGGGGTTGGGGGAATTGGATGAAGGTAGCCAGAGGGCAAAAACTTCCAGTTATAAGACAAGTAAGACAAGTAAGTACTAGGGGTGTAATGTACAACATGATAAATATAATTAACACTTCTGTATGTTATATGTGAAAGTTGTTGAGAGAGTAAATCTTGAGACTTCTCATCATAAAGAAAAAAAATTTTTTCTTTTATTTTGTATCTATATGAGACGATGGATGTTCTCTAAACTTACTGTGGTCATCGTTTCATGATGTCTTAAGTCAAATCATTATGCTGCGCACTTTAAACTTATGCAGTCCTGTATGTCAATTATATCTCAAAACTGAAATGAAAAAAAATATTGCTTTTGTTAATTCAGAAAAAAAATATATATCAGAGCTTATAAACATTTTTAGTCTAACCACAGATTTCTTTTATATCAGTTTAGCTTTTGTTATATTGTACTGCTTTAAAAAATATCTTTCCTTCATTATATTTCTTTTCACATAAAATATATTTAGTGTTCATAGCATCTTTCCAATGGACGTTATTCAAGATTATCTTGCAAAGTTATCATCTTTTATTTCTTAGCTATGTGCTTATCTATGTGCTAGGTCTAGGTGCTGTTCTAGGTTCTAGGGATTTAAGTAGTTACCCTGTCCGAGTCTCTGCCTTTCTTGGAGCTTAAGTTCTGTTGGATACATTTAGTCAGTACTCTCATACAAAAAATGAGAAGGAACAAACTACTTGTAATTAGATTGGGCCAGAGTTTTGATGGGGGCAGAGGCATGTTATCAAGTGATTATTACACATAAAGACTGCATGAATTTGGAATGTGAAGATTCCTGAAATCACTGATTCCAGCTTCTTTATTTTACATATGAGAAAACATGCATTATCTGCATTGCCCACAATTACAGTTAGTGGTAGAACCTAGGTGTCAGGGAACATGCCACTGTATAGAGTAGTGTTTTTTCCTCTCCTTTTTTTTTTTAAAGGCAAAGTAAAAGTTACTGAAGGTCAAGCTTTCCTCAGATATTTTGGTTTTTTAGTTTGGTTATGAATGTTATGATTTTTATACTCAGTGTTAGAAATTGTTAACTTTAAAATGGTTTGGAGAATTCCATTGCATTTGTTTTCCCCAAAACTCCTCTAGGGTTTTATGATCATAATATTCCAAAACATACTTCAGGATACTTGGTGTGGTTCTCACTATCATTTTTTTTTCATTGAAGAGATAGAAGTTTGGGAAAGCATTTTTTTTACGAATTGATACAGGTTTGTTTTTAGCTTTAAGGGGTTTTTTGTAGGGTTTTTTCCCCAATTCACTTTAGTATTTGCTCTGCTAGTCATTAGAAGCATGACCTTTTGTGGATCACTTAACCTGTCTGAGTCTGAGTTCTTTTGTTTTGAAATGGGATAATTAAGAAGATTGTGAAAATCAGTACATAAGTTCTTTGTGCTTTTGAAAGCATTATAAAGATATTCTTGTATAATTCAGGTGAGTCTTTTTCTGTGTTGAATTAAATAAAAGTAACATAAGTTATTCTAAACAATGATGAAAAAAAATATTGACAATAGAATCTATAATTTTCGATTGAAAATAAATATATCAAGACCTAAAAGCTTAATTGGTTTCCTGCTATCACTGTTAATATTTTTGTTCTTCAAATGAAAAGTTTCACCCGTATGGCTCTTGACTTAACGTTTGATGCTTTTTTCTTTTTTACAGGGAAAGAGCTTTTTTTTTTTTCACATCATTATACAATGTTGTGTTAGTTTCTGCTATACAACAAAGTGAATCAGCTATATGTATACATATATCCCCATATCCCCTCCCTCTTGAGCCTATCCTCCCTCCCTATCCCATCCCTCTAGGTCACCACAAAGCATTGAGTTGATCTCCTTGTGCTGTGCAGCAGCTTCCCACTAGCCATCCTTTTTACGTTCGGTAGTGTATATATGTCAGTGCTACTCTCTCACTTCATCCCAGCTTCCCCTTCCCCCACCGTGCCCTCAACTCTGTTCTCTACGTCTGCGTCTTTATTCCTGCCCTGCCACTAGGTTCATCAGAACTGCTTTTTAAAATTCCTTATATGTGCATTAGCATACGGTATTTGTTTTTTTCTTTCTGACTTACTTCACTCTGTATGAGAGATTCTAGGTCCATCCACCTCACTACAAATAACTCAAGTTTCGTTCCTTTTTATGGCTGAGTAATATTCCATTGTATATATGTGCCCCATCTTCTTTATCCATTAATCTGTTGATGGACATTTAGGTTGACAAAGAATTAATCTCCAAAATATACAAGCAGCTCATGCAACTCAATATCACAAAAACAGACAACCCAATCCAAAAATGGGCAGAAGACCTAAGTAGACATTTCTCCAAAGAAGACATACAGATGATACTTTTTAAATGAATAATTCTGTAAATGGGATCAGTAAGCAGTTGTCAACAGAATTTCATTTCTCTTCAGGTTGGTCCAACAGCTACGCAAGCTATGCAAGAATTTCTTACCCGATTACAAGTGCATCTTTCTTCAACATGTCCTCAGATATTCAGTGAATTTTTGCTCAAGCTAATTCATATACTTTCAACAGAAAGGTAAATTTCAAGGTGTTACATATATTCCTGATATAGAAGCAATAGGTAATCCTCCAAATTAATTTTCCCTTAGCATTTGTTGGGAGTTTATCTGGGAACAGATTAAGCAGGACGATATTAGGAATAAAGAGGGAAAGGTTTATTGGTATGTTTCCTGGTTGTTTTCATTTCTTTTCATTATGGCTCTCACAGATCCTGAACTCCTTCTATTGTGAAAGGAATAACGGGTTCATAGATTAGGAATTATAAACCTTCTAGGTGAAATTTACTTGAAGCTGTTTAAATTATTCTAGAATGCAGGTAGAGAATTAAAGCTACCAGTAATTTTATTTGAAACCTATATTTGATAAAACCCAAAAAAGATATCTTAAAAAAGAAAATTAAATACTAATCTTATACAGAAATCCTAAATAAATTGATTACCAAAGTCAGGCAGTAGGTTAAAAGAATAAACTGTGACCATGATGGGTTGATTCTTAAAATGCGTGAATGCTTCGATATCATGTATCATATTAATGAATCATTTTCGTCATAGTTTAAGACATTTCATAAAATCCAACATTACTTTCTGATAAAACTTTTAATGAAATATAAACAGTATCATCTTAAAGTTACAAAAAAAACAACATTATGAACAAACCAAACTCCAGTACGTTTGATTATTTTAAAAATTCCCATTAATATCAGGAAGAAATTAAAGCTGCTGTTTGCTATCTTTATTATTTAATTTCATTGTGGAAGTGCCAGTGAATTTTTTAAAAATTGATGTATGTTAGAAAATGATTAAAATCACTTGTAGATTATATCACTCTTTAAAAATTAGTTTGAAAATATTAGAAATCAGAAAAAGGTATGATTTATAATAGGTACCATAAAATTAATAATTTATTCATAATAATAGTTATTTTTCATAGATCAGTAGCAAAATGCCTGAAACCTAATATAAAAATTAACACAAAAAATTTATATGGAGATATGTTTTCATAGCTGCAGAAAATTTTATAGTACTATCCTCATTTGTTTCCTTCCTCCTTTATAACTATGTTAAAACACTAATGTGGTTGTAGTTCAACTTGTTTATAGTGTATACACAGTGAAGCACAGGTGTGGGAAGGAGTAGATTCACAAAACCAAAAACATGCTGTTACGATATGCATCTGTGTATTTGGAAAACATGAACTTGAGGTTTTTGTGTGATATAAATAAAACCAACTAAGAAGCAAAAACCAGTTATCATGGAGTTCATTTTTCTTTTAACTAGGCTTTTTTTTAAACTGTATGTGAGACCTCTAAATACACTCATTAGATGTAGACTTTAGTATAGTTCTGTCTATGTAAGGTCTAGCAGTAAAAGGTTGCATATGAAAATTCAGTATATTTACTCTAACATTTCCTACAGAAATATCAATCTTGTTTTAGTTTATAACGTGCTGTCTTTTTTAAAAAAAATCTATTTTATATCTTTTTTTATAAGTAAAGGTATTTATAGGTTTACATGCCTCAAAAACTAATCAGAATTTTTTTTTCCAGCTACTCTTCCACACCCTTCCACCGTGTACACACCTCATACATTTTCTAGCACATTTTCTTTAATTGGGTCCATAACATTGGCCTAAATATATTCTTAGCTTTTGTTTTCTTTGCTTTGTATGTTTTTAAGAAAGTGTCTGGTATCCGTATAAATTAGCCTGCAGCTTTTTAGTTCAATTAATAATATAGGTTGAAAAGAAGTACCCAGACTTCATATGAAGAGGGCACTCATTTTTATCACATAAGTGTTTTGCAGATATATTCTCTTGGTCTGTGGATTATATTTTCATTTTCTTAACAATATCTTTGAAAAAGCAGCTTTTAATTTTGATGAAATTTTGTCAGCTTTTTCTTTTATTTATTATTATTTTTGTTTCATAACAATATCCTTGCTTAACCCAAGGTCATAGAGATGATCCTCTATGCTTTCTTCTAGAAATTTTGTTGTTTTAGGTTTTACATGTAGGTTATATTGAGTTAAATTTTGCATTTGGGTCTAAGTTCTTGTTTTCCTTTTTTTTTTTTTGCCTATGGATGATGTCAAATTGTTACTATACCATTTGTTGAAAAAAAATCCTTTTTAAATTGAATTCTCTTTCTGCCTTTTCCAAAAATCAATTGACCATATTTGTTTTGCTCAATTTCTGGACTCTATAGAATTGATGTTTTTGTCTATTCTTTTCCGATACCACACTGGTTTGGTATTTTTATATTATTTCTCGAGGTCTGGTAGTGTGGATTTTCCAACTTTGTTCTTGTTGTTTTAGAGTTGTTTTGGCTATTCTGCTCTTTGCTTTTCCATGTAAGTTTTAGGATCAGCTTATTGATCCCCCACCACCCCCACAAAAACAAAAACAAATCAAACCAAAAAAACACTTCTGCTTGATTGTGACTGAATAAGCGTCCATCTGTAGATCAATTTGGGAGGAGTTGTAGATATATTTATAGGTACAGATATAGTTATACATATAGACATAGACACAAAAATATAGTTATACACAGAGTTATATATATATTTGGGATTTTTCTTTGAACAGTCATGTGGTTAGTGAATAATATGTATGTCTTTTTGCTTTTTCTGCACCTACTGTAATGATCATATATTGTTTCTTCTAAAATCTGTAGGTATGATAAATTACATTGTTTTTTTTTTTTAAGTGTTGATCAGTATGCATTCCCAGGATATATACTCACTCGGTCATGATGTATTATCCTTTTTATATCTTGCTGGTTTAAGTAGTTAATGCTTTGTTGCAGATTTTAAAATCTATGCTTATGAGAGATATTTGCATTTTTAAAAATAATGCCTTTGGTTTTTATGTCAAGGTAATCCTGGACTCCTAAAATGAGTGTTTCCTTTTCTGTTTTCTGGAAGAGGTTGTGTAAATTGGATTATTACTTATATAAATATTTGATAGTAATTGCCATTGAGGCAACCAGGGTCTGGTGTTTTCTTTGTATTAATAGAAAAAAGTTTCTATTTATTTTATAGGTAAAAGATTATTCAGGTTTTCTTTCTTCTTGAGTGAACTTTGGCAGTTTGTGTCTTGAAGGAATTTGTTCATTTCATCTGTGTTGTTGAATTCATTATTTGTAATTTTTTAAATTATGCTTTTAATGTTTATAGTATGTAGTTTGATTCATTCTGTCATTTCTGATATTGATAATTTTAATCTTAATTTATCTTGGTCATTCTTGCTAGAGGTTTATAACATTGGTATTTTCAAAGAACCAACTTAAAGCTTTGTTGATATTCTTTATTTTTTCATTTCCAATTTCATTAAATTTTGCTCTAATAGTTATTATTTCCTTCTTTCAGTTTTTCTTGTATAAGTGTTTGATAATATGTGTCTCTTAATTGATCTGTTAGACCACTTTACATTTAATGTAGTTATTGATTTAGTGGACTAAGATTTATCACTTTGGCAGTTTTGTTTATTTAATCTATTCTTCGCTTAAAAATTTTTTTTCTTGGCTACTTTTGGATTAAGTAATTTTTTATAATGATTTCATTTTGTTTCTAGTATTATTATTTATAACAAAGAAATTTTGATTATAGTGTTTTCCCTAGCTTTGCAATATATGTCTTTATTTCATCACATTCTGCTTTCATATATTATTATACCTTAGCACACATATAATGTAAGAACTTTACAGCAGTAAATTTACAGTTTCTTTCTCTCATCTTTTGTGGTGGTAGGTATCATATGTTTACTTTTACATACACTGTAAACATAATACATCCCTACAATTTTTGCTTTAGATACTCACATATCTTTTAGACACTGAAGTAAAATAGTATTTATGCCTGGAAATGGACAGGCCTCTTCTACTGGGTGATTAGTGTGAGGGTTTGAATCACTTTTCAAGATTTGACCTGGCTTTGGTTTTGTTTTTGCTATGGTTACCTTTTGTGTTTTGTCAGCTTCAAAATGATCTAGTTAGCTTCTGTTTCGATGTGAGTCAGGGTAAAGGGGGTTGTGTCCAGTTTTATTGTTCCATCCTTAGCTTTTGTTGTTCCTTATACATTTGTACCACAGAGGGACTCTCTCTGCATGGCTCCATCTCTAGCAGTCAGCTGCTTTTGCTTGTTTCTTAATGTTCACTAGACTCCTGGTGATGGCAGGTGTTTTTCGATATTGTGTCCAGCGTCAGTCTTTGGCAGGCCCTCTGTGACTGAACCTCAGGGGAAAGAGCTTTCTCAATAAATTTTTCCTTCTTTTTGTCAGCCAAACTCTGGCTCATACCTTTGGCCATTTCTGAGGAGAGCATTTCCTTCTCTCCAGTGGTAGGAAGCAGCTATTGGTATTTGAGGGTTTTTTTCACTGGCACCAAATACATGGTGTCTTTTTTAACACCATTTCCCTGATTATCTGACATCAACCTGTGTCCTACAGTTCAGTTCTATTCTGCCACTATCCAAAGTTAGCCTCAGATTTACAGTTTTAACTGCTCAGTCCCACAAGACTGCCCTTACTTCAGAGGGCACTTGCAAGTCCAAGGTCCCCAGGTTACCCACATTTTTGTATCATTTGACTACAAATTCAGGGGTTCTCACAATCCCCCCCTCAGGTTCAATAATTTGCTAGAAGTACTCACAGAACTCAGGAAAAACACTTTACTTATTTTACCAGTTTATTATAAAGTATAGCTCAGGAACAGCCAGATGGAATAGATGCACAGGGCAAGATATGTGTGGGGGATGGTGAGGGAGGGTGTCTGTGAATGGGTATGAACTCCAAAGGTTCAGTGTTACCACCCTTACATACCTGGGGTTGAACAACTTGTTAAATATTTTAGCTGAATTCTTCTTATCCATATGTATATTGCCAGCATCTCGACTTCCCAGATTCTGTGACAGGAAAGCCAATGCTCATATTCTGTCTTCTTGGAGGAGGTTCCTATCTTTTCATGGATTTCAGCCTTTTTGGTACTCTTTTGACCTTAGCTCTCTGATGGGTTCAAGAAAAGTTACGACTTTAGAGTTAATTTGGCTTTTTTATTGTTAAGTTGGGGCCGGTGATCTTTCCAGCTTTCTATTTCTTAGGCGTAAGTAGAACTTAAGAGCATTCAGTTTTGATGCATAAGAATTACTTGATTGATTCTTAATTTTTGAAAATCAAAATCAGTAAGAAATGTTTAAACTAACAACATTTGAGGTTGTAACAAACCAGAGCTCATTCATTATGAGGAGTGCCTTGTGATATATAATTATTTTAGTCTTTAGCTTCAAAATCAACTCTTTGATTTACTTGTCCTTCAGTTTTCTATTTGGAAGGGAATTCATTTTTTATTTTGTAAGATAAAATGGAGGCAAGAACAAGAAGGACTCAGGAAGAGATGGAAACTCTTTGCTACAAAATGAAATAGTGAATACCAGGAGTTTAATTATTGTTTAGCTTTCTTGTGTTGTGGTGGTTACTTCTTTCAAAACAATTTAAAATGGATTAATTTTTAATCCTCTCTCTTTTTGTGCAGGGGTGCCTTCCAGACAGGCCAAGGACCTCTTGATGCCCAAGTAAAGCTCTTAGAATTCACTTTGGAGCAGAATTTTGAAGTCGTTTCAGTTAGTACTATTTCTGCTGTGATAGAGTCTGTCACTTTTTTAGTGCACCACTATATCACTTGCTCAGACAAAGTAATGTCTCGAAGTGGATCAGATAGCTCAGTGGGTGCTCGAGCATGCTTTGGGGGACTCTTTGCCAACCTCATTCGTCCAGGTGATGCAAAAGCAGTTTGTGGTGAAATGACAAGAGATCAACTCATGTTTGATTTGTTAAAACTGGTTAACATTTTAGTACAGCTGCCTCTTTCGGGCAATAGGGAATACAGTGCAAGAGCGTCTGTGACCACCAATACGACAGACAGTGTTTCAGATGAAGAAAAAGTTTCAGGAGGCAAAGATGGTAATGGAAGCAGTAGTAGTATTCAAGGATCACCTGCATATGTTGCTGACTTAGTGTTAGCCAACCAACAGATAATGAGCCAGATTTTGTCAGCTCTGGGCCTGTGTAATAGCAGTGCCATGGCGATGATAATTGGTACGTATTAATATTAAGAATATTAATCTTATACTTGTTTCTAGTACTATATCTCTTTCCTTTAGCAATGTATGAATTCATTTTCTTTTTACTTTATAACGCAGTTGCTTTTTTTGTAAACTTCTTAGCATGACTGATTTTTATTAGTGAAAACTTTTATAGAGTGGCTTCAATCAGTTGAAAATTTTTAAGTGTGAATTTTTTAAAACTTGGAAAATACTAACAAAATAACTTGTAGTGAATTAAGAAAAAAAAATCCATCTTGTAAGTTAGGTACCATAATTTATAGTCATGTATCTCTAACCTTTTAAAGATGAAGAATTTCACATCAAATTTCGTATTAGGGAATGAGTAAGATTTATTTATTCACAGTTTTTTAAAAAGTGAAGTATAAAATTTTGTTCAAGTTTAACAGTTTCTATGACACATATATCAATGTAAAATTTATATATTGTTGCTTTACTTTTCTACCTATTTGAAAGCTAATATACTATGTTAATTTTTTAACTAATTAAACTTCTGTAAATTGTGACAAAATCCATTCCTGATATATTTTTGCGTATTAGTATTTCTTTTTTCATGTAAGGGAAACAACCATATCTTTTTGATTAAAAGTTTTGAAGTTTAGTTACATAATAGTATCACTTATTTTTCTCTCCTTTTCTTTTTGGTATGTATAATGATGTTCCTCAGTCATGTAATAGAGCAACTTTATTGTTACCAACAACAGAGGTATCTCCTATAAAAGATACCAAAAAACATCCTCTACTGAATGTTATGATAGATATTTTAACTTCTAGATATGTGTATATGTATACACACACACACAGCTTTTATGTACCCATCCTTCAGTGGTTTGGGGGGAAAATGGCTTTTAAGATTCTCTATTTTAATTATTATTGGTTTTTAAGGGTATGCTTCTTAAAAATATGTAATCTTTTTATTTAAACTAGGGGCAAGTGGATTACATCTCACCAAACACGAAAACTTTCATGGTGGGTTAGACGCCATATCAGTTGGGGATGGATTATTTACCATACTGACAACACTTAGTAAAAAAGCTTCTACAGTTCACATGATGCTGCAGCCAATTTTAACCTACATGGCCTGTGGATATATGGGCAGACAGGTAAGTTCAATCCAGCAACAACTGCAGTAATTTAAGTAGTTACTAGCAATGGGAGCAGGGAATTATTTGTAAGACAGAGACAGAGTATTCTAGTTATACGTTGGAAAATGAACGGAGTCAGCAGGTGAGAACTATAGATTACTAGTAGAAGCTGGAGAGGAAAGTTTCCTTGAAACTGTCAAAGATGACTATAGTGATGTAAGAATAAAATGTTTAACATATTTTTAAATTTTAGATTTTCCTTCCATTGTCTTAAGAAGTAGCTCTTTCCTCTTCCCTAACCATAGCATAGTTGAAAACCAACATGTTCTTCATAGATGTTACATGTGAAAATTTAATATGAGTATTTATTTTCAAGCTTAAGTTACATATTTAGTTTCCTTTCAGTTAAAAGGGGTTAGGGTAATTTTAAAAGAGAAGTAGGTTAGAATGTTACTACTTTTTAAATTTCCCTTTTAAAAAATGAGATTTTAGGAGCCAGTGTGATTATTTTAATTTCTAGTCCATTTACCATTTTTTTCAAAAGCAGATTTTAAAACAATTTCTTAAGGAATCTTCTATATGTCAGTGTATAATTATCATTTTCATAAATATACATTGCATGTGTATATATATTTCCCCATTGGAAGATACAAAGATATTTGAGAAGGATACATTTTTAAATGAAAGTACTGTCTACTGGAAAACAAAATCAATGTACGTTAATTTAAGGTAGAAAATGATAATAGTAGGTAAACACGCAAAAAATGCTGAGTTCAGAGAGGAGACTGTTCACTTCCTTTTTGATTCAGGTAAGATTTCCTCAATATTTTGGCAGACGTTTTGTATTTAGTGATTTAGGTTAAGGTTGCCATTTTATAATAATTAACTGTAAAAGAATATTACATTCAATAAGAAATTTAGTTGTCCTAATTCACAAGAAATTAATAATCACCTTTTAAAAATCACAGTATAACATGTATGGTTTTTTTTAGGGCTCTCTCGCTACTTGCCAGTTATCTGAACCATTATTGTGGTTCATTTTGAGAGTACTGGATACTAGTGATGCCTTGAAAGCATTCCACGATATGGGTAAGACAAAGTTCCAAAACTGTCATTTTAGTGTAATCATTCGATAGTACGTTATGTTCTTATTTTTGTTGTCTTCTGTGAAAATTGACTCAATGTCAAATCATCTATGTTAAGATAATTTTCATTTAGTATTCTCTTTAAATTTAGGTGGTGTTCAGCTCATTTGCAACAATATGGTTACTAGTACAAGGGCTATTGTAAACACTGCAAGAAGTATGGTATCAACTATTATGAAATTTCTTGACTCTGGTCCGAATAAAGCTGTTGACAGCACTTTGAAAACACGAATACTAGCTTCTGAGCCTGACAATGCAGAAGGGATCCATAACTTTGCACCCCTGGGTAAGAAAAGAGTTATTTCATCTTATGGGTATGAATTTAAGTAGTAGTTAATTGGCTGGTATGAAGCAAAAATAGTTGTCAAAGTAAGTTGATTGTGTTACAGTATCACCATTTTAATTACGAGCCATTGATTTTAAAGGTAGTGGTTTTCCAAACATTCTACTGATTAGAAGGAAGTTTTTAATTGTTCTTTAGTAGTAAAATTTGTTTTTATTTCTGAGTTTAAATAGAACACAATTTATGAAACTAAAGAGTAGATTCTTATGTCAGTTTTCATTGTAAATGTTAGTTTTAAAGGACTTGTTCCGTCTTATTTTGAGTGGTACTTTTTTTTTATAAGAAGTTTCAGATTTATATAGCTATTCTTTTTTTCCATTCTACATAGTTTCTTTTTATATTTTTCTTTTCATATTTCTAACTCATGAATATTGACAATGTAGAATAAAGGTGATCATTTTCAAGTTGAAGCCTGTATTGGACATTGTTTTTTACTTAAATCATTTGAGAATTACTGTGCTAGATTTGTTGTTACTAGTTTAGTTTTCATTTGACATGTTAGTACATAGAAGTTAGGCAGCAGTTAACAGTGAATTTGTCGCCTTGCCAGTTGACTGGATGTCCTGAGGTTTTGTGAATACTGTAACAAATTATGCTAAATGTATTAAGTACATTCATAGTATTAAGTGTTCATGTTTTTAGCTAATTTTTCTAGTGTATTTATTATGGTTTGAATAGTTCTTGATGCCTTATTGGGTTTCTTTTGCAAGTTTTTATTTTATTTAAAATACTTCTGTAGGTACAATCACATCTAGCAGTCCTACTGCCCAACCAGCTGAGGTGCTTTTGCAGGCCACGCCACCCCATAGAAGAGCTCGCTCTGCTGCTTGGTCCTACATCTTTCTGCCAGAGGAGGCTTGGTGCGACCTTACCATTCACCTTCCTGCAGCAGTGCTTCTTAAAGAGATACATATCCAACCTCACCTTGCATCTCTTGCAAGTGAGTAATATTTTTTGTAAAGATCCATCATGAAAATAAACTATAATTTAGAAGCATTTTAAAAATGAGAAAAATACTTAGCAAACAGTGATTAACTTAGATACAATTTCCAGATCGCTTAATTTTGAACAGTTTTAATATAATATTTAACACTACCACCAAATCATTTCCCATCAGATGAATGGACATGGCTATTCCCCTGAAACAAATAGAGTGTGTGATGAAATTTAAACAAATATATTCTAGTTATATATTATTTTGCCTTTCTTCTTCCCTCAAATTTATGAAGCTATCTATATAGCATTAAGATAAAATGAGTTAGTTTATACAACTGTAGACAGCAGTCTTAGTTTTTCTAGGCTAGTCCTCAGTCCTAGCTCTGTAATGTGAAATTAGCATAGATTCCCCTTCCCATTGTAAGGTAATTACATCTGCAAAGAATTTTTTATCGAAATACTTTGTGATATTTTGAATATTTATGATCTTTAGATTTTTAATATTTTGAGTATCATTCATTTTATGCATTTTCATTGAATACATTTTGTTGTAACTTTGCAACGTTAAATAATTGAAAAGAAGTTTTAGAAAACAAGTTGTACATTAAAAGGAGCAGGAACTCCTTCAAGTATTCATGAAGGAATATGAAGTACTATTTTACATTTATGATGGTCCCCAAATTCTTTCAATATAAATATAATAATTTGTACAGAATTGTTGAAGTTGTCACAATCATTTATCTTCATTGATTGATTCTCATTGCTCTCATATGTCACTCAGTAATTTAATGAAGAACTATAGGGAGTTTTGTAGACCCCTGGCATATTTGGAAGAATCAATTTTTCCACTTATTTGCAAGATTAGATTATTATACTCTAATACAGTTGTGGAATCCACACGTTAGATAAAAATAGATACAATGAATAAAATGGCAGAAGAAAAATAGACTAATGCACAGTGTTTTAGCAGGTCACAAATAACTATATTACATGGCAAAATATAAGTCAGTGTAAGACTTAGGGGATAATCTAAGATGAGGAGGAAGCTCCTTTTATTCGGAAGGAGAAATGATTCGTGTGAATGGTGGCTTTGGAGTGTAGCTAGAATTTGCACATAGGAATTGGGACAGGAAGGATGTTACAATGGAGGACTCTGTACATTATGAAAAATCAGTAGGTTAGGTGTTCTCCAGTACAAGTGTGCTTCATAATTTTGGTTTTGGATTGGAGCAGAAACTGAAGATATAGTGTGTTGCAGTGGAAATAACATAGCCTTTAGAATCAAACATGGGCTTGAATATAAAATGTGCCCTTTGTTCATTTGGGAGTTTGGATTATTTAATCTCTTTGTCAGTTTGTATTGACAGATTCAAAGAGATTAAATAATGTGGGTAATACTTACCTCAAAAGGTAAGGTTAAATTTTAAAATTGATGTGACTTGTCTAGTTCTCTGTGTAAACCAGGGGTGTAATTGGCATATAATAAAAGTTACTTCCTAATTTTACTGTTGAAATGAAAGTCAAAGTTCAAAGGTTGTTTTAGTTGATAGATAAATTTATTATATGGGCTTCCATGTTTGTGAGAAAGAAATTTTCCCATAACAGCTGCCAGTTATTACTTCATTGGGCCTCCTTAAATTTTAGCAGGAAATGGTTTTATTTTTAAATATTCTGGATGTTTGTTTAAATTTTGAAAGGCAAAAACAGATTAGAGGCAAAAGCAATTTCTAAACTCAACTGTGTTTAAAATCATAGCAATATGGTAGTAGTGAAATAATGAATTTGTGAAAAAGTACTTTTTAAGTTACATTCTTCCCAAATTATTTACAACAGTAAACCATAACATATGAATCACCATATTGTTGGTGATAATTCTAAGTAAAGTAGAAATAATAGAGTAATTGCCTATTTTTGTTTTCTTGGAGCGAATTAAGTACATGTGGATTGCATATCTTCAGTTACTCTTTTTTTTAGGTTAATGTTAGAATTTTTTAAATACAATTTTTATTATACTGTGAATTTCATATAATAGCTGTAAAATCAATTACGGTGAAAGTCAGTGACAAAGTATGACTTGGTGTATACATTTTCTTTTTATGAGTTCATAATGAATATAACTGAAAGCTGCTGTTTTACTGGGATTGCCACTAAAATATGAACTCTAGTTTACTTTTCCTTTAGTAATTGTTCAATTTTCTCTTCCTGTAGCCTGCCCATCCTCAGTGTCTGTTGAAGTAAGTGCAGATGGGGTAAATATGCTACCATTATCAACTCCTGTTGTCACAAGTGGTCTCACCTACATAAAAATTCAGCTTGTAAAAGCTGAAGTAGCTTCTGCTGTCTGCCTTAGACTTCATCGTCCACGAGATGCCAGCACATTAGGCCTTTCACAAATTAAATTACTGGGCCTCACCGCTTTTGGTACCACTTCTTCAGCAACAGTTAATAATCCTTTTCTTCCATCTGAAGATCAGGTATCCAAAACAAGGTATGTGGTTTCTCATTCTTAAGAAAAACCTGTCTGTGCTTTTCATGAAATTGTTTATTCTGTGGGGTTTTTTTTTTTTTTTTTAGAGTTTAGGAAATTCTTTGTTCCATAGGTATGCAAATAATATCATAATTTTATTAAGTGTAATAAAGAATAATTCTATAGAAGCAAAACCCTGAGGCTGGTTAAAATTGAGATTTATGTGTGTTTAAATCCTTGGGATGATCCACAGTGTGGTATATGTGGGTGTGGGTTCCAGTTCTTTGGATTGTAGTCTTATGTAAGCATTTCCAAATGCCTATCCCCAAGAAAACATCTGAAGCATACAAATTGATCATATAGATAGGCATCTAGCCCTATATGGTAATTCCTAAGTTGCCAGTCTGCAGAGGGTTAGGTTTGAACCATACAAACTGACCAGACAAAGAAGGACCTTTAATTTACATTCTTCTGGTAACGTTTGATGGTTGAAAATTTTATAGATGGTCTTAATGTAAGTTTTACCTGACAAAAAAATTTAGGATTTCTTTTTTATTCTCGAGCTGCCAAGGCTTTACAGTTTTGCAATTCTATGATCCTTTGCAGTTTATATTTATGCATATAAATATATGTATGTATAAAAACATTTCCTGACTAATTAAATAAAAAGGAAGTTCATAATTCCTAAATGCTACTAGCACTTAAGTATTTTTGTTATGTTATAGGGGAAACTTACTGTGTGTTTAATTCTTTATTGATGTTACAGTATTCTAAAAGTATTCTTTTTTAACGTAGATTGGTGCTACTTATGAAATACAACATGCTGATCTTTTCTTTTTTTTCTTTCTTTTTTTTCTGCTTTATAAGTCACAAGGAATTTTTTTTTTTAATATATATCCTCTCCTTGTTTTTTATTTAGATTCTTTTCCCATGTAGGTCATTACAGAGTATTGAACAGAGTTCCCTTGCTATACAGCAGGTTCTTATTAGTTATCTATTTTATATATAGTAGTGTATATATGTCAGTCCCAATCTCCCAATTTATCCCTCCCCCCGCTTACCCCCTGGTAACCATAACTTTGTTTTCTACATCCATGACTCTACTTCTGTTTTGTGAATAAGTTCATTTGTACCCCTTTTTTTTAGACTCCACATATAAGCTATATTGTATGATATTTGTCTTTCTGTGTCTGACTTACTTCACTCAGTATGACAATCTCTAGGTCCATCCACAACATGCTGATCTTTGAGAAGTTTTGTTTTACCCCTGAAGTAATTTAAGCTACTTAAATTTACCCATATAGGCCATTTTGTGTTGTGTATTTCAGTATTGGATGGTTACGGTTATTACATCATTGCCTTACTCACATAAGTGATCTGGAAGGAATGATGGCAAGTGCAGCTGCACCTACTGCTAATCTGCTACAGACTTGTGCTGCCTTACTGATGTCTCCGTACTGTGGAATGCATTCACCCAACATTGAGGTTGTGCTTGTAAAGATAGGACTGCAGTCCACTAGAATTGGCCTGAAGCTTATAGACATTCTTCTGAGAAATTGTGCAGCATCAGGCAGTGATCCTACAGGTGACAATTTTGATATTTTAATTTTTACATATCTGCAAAATAATGACAGTTGAACTATGTGATATTTGTGATTAATTCTGTTTCTGAAATTAACTTCCATTATGGCGTCATTATTTTTGGAGTTTTGTTTTTTTGTTTTTGTTGTTGAAATTTACAGAAGTTATTTTTAATGAATAATTTAAGATTAAATTGAGCAAATCTTCTCATCCCATTTGCTTATGTAGCAAATTTTTCCTTTTGATTCTTTGTTGCAAGATTTGAATAGCCCTTTACTTTTTGGAAGACTGAATGGACTCTCTTCTGACTCTACGATAGATATTCTTTACCAGCTTGGAACAACTCAGGATCCTGGAACAAAAGACAGGTAGGTATGTGGTGATCTCAGTTTCCATATGAGGACACACATATACACAATCACATGTAGTGAATGTTACTTGGAATGCTTTTTTTTTCTTTTTTTAAATTAATTAGTTTATTTATTTTTGGCTGCGTTGGGTCTTCGTTGCTGCTCGTGGGCTTTCTCTAGTTGCAGCGAGTGGGGGCTGCTCTTCATTGTGGTGCGCGGGCTTCTCATTGTGGTTGCTTCTCGTTGCAGAGCACAGGCTTCAGTAGTTGTGGCACGCAGGCTCAGTAGTTGTGACTCGTGGGCTCTAGAGCACAGGCTCAGTAGTTGTGGCGCCTGGGCTTAGCTGCTCCGCAGCATGTGGGATCTTCCCAGACTAGGGCTCGAGCCCGCGTCCCTTGCATTGGCAGGTGGATTCTTAACTAGTGCACCACCAGGCAAGTCCTGGAATGCTTTCTTTTTAGATCTTTTCATAAAAGTTAAGCTTAGGTATTACTAAACATATAGAAGTATAGTGTCCATATTAGGTGCTTGGACTATTTTGTTAATAGTAATAATCTTTGTTTTTATTGATTACTTATTGTTATTGATTATATTATTCACGGACAGCTTTTCATTAGACTCCTCACCCTCTTTCTCCTGCTTCCTACCACAAAGTGAAACACTATTATACCAAGTTAATAATATCTGAATGTTTCACCTAAATGTTTAGTGATCTTTCGGTATAGGTAATTTTAGATGAGTTTTACTAGTGTAGATCTTCCTTGATGTCTTTTACCTCCAAATTGATAGGGACTCCAAGTAATTTTGAAACATATTTTTGTTGATAAATTTTTGAATGATACTTTGGCATTCTCTGGTTTTATGTATATCATCTGTATCTGGAGAACATATTTATAGAGTGTGTGATTCTATAAATAATATAAATTATCTTCATGCTAGAGATTGTTTCCTGAGTTAATATCCTTTGAAGTATATTGAATATTTTATATCCAATTAATATTCTTTAATATTGTGATTAGTTTGTGTTTAAAGTGAAATCATTTGGTATGTTATTAAATGTCTTACTTCATAAATTATTAACAGATTATTTTTTGTGGGTGCTTACTCATTTTATAGCTATTTACAGAGTAGTTGCTATATGCTTGGCATTGTGCTAATACTGGAGAGGTAAAGTTTATTGAGTCCAGCTTGTGCCCTCAGGATTGAGAAGACAGAGCAGTGTCACTCATAAGGGAAGATTTACGTAGTTCAGACCTAAGGGTATGAATTAGAGTGCCAGACAGTGAAGGCATCTCGGAAAAATTGTTACTTAATCTCTGATAATGTAATAGCTTTCATTTAGTTTAGGGTCATTGCTTTCATGTTCTCTGGATTAAAAATATTTAAAGGACATATTTAACAAAGTATAATTAGTTTCAGCAGGATAACTTTAAAATATTAAATAGGCTGACTTCTTTTCCATTAAACTTTTTGCTTTATGTAAACTATGTGATACCTGTATTATATTTAAAAACATACTGGAGTATTTTTGACAAAGTAAATACGAATTTATGTCAAATCATAATGGTTAATAGAATTTAAAAATACATTAAAAATATGTGCTAAATATTTTTCTAGGTTTCTTTAAATCTCTTGTGATTAGTTTTTAAATTTTTTTATCATAAGAAGAAAATTGCACTTAAAATTATTTTCTTAGCATAAATGCAAATGTAAATATTTCAGAATGTTTCAGAACTAACATTAATGACAAGATTGTTGGCTGCTATTTTTCTAGAAGATGTTACTCTTCTGTAATTGCCTCATCTCCCTTCTTTTTCTATGACTTGTCCTTATGTCCTGTCATATGAAATTTAATGCATCTTACCCTTCAGTCCTTCAGGGTAGAGAGAGGGATTAAGTAGTATTTTATACCTTCCAATTCCCATTTCTTTTACCCTGAAGCAGAGAATCTTGTGCTCTAAACTAGACATTTAAAAGTAAACAAAAACAAAGATAAATACAGGGTTTTAAGAACTTGACAATAAATCTCACCTCCCACCCCCCCAAAATACAAACTCCAAAGCATTATTGCTTTAAAAAGCCTTTTGCTTTCATTTTGTGGTCTCCAGCTCTAGGGGACTGAGTGTAGAGTGGCACTTGAAAAAGAACATATGTTGGGGCTATTCTGTTGTCAGAGTGAAAGAGGGTGGGTGGCTGCTACTAGTATTTAATGCTTGGGGGCCAGAGTTGTGAAACGTTTCATGCTGTGTTGCATGAAATTCTGCACAATGAAGAACTGGCCCCAGATCACTGCTCTGTGGTATGTGGATTTGTTACAAGGTGAGTGAAAATTTAAAGGAGAGAGTGAGTTTTTTTAAGCTGTGTATCCTGTAATTCTAGATATTTATATGTTCTGTCATAAATGAGGTAAGAATCAATGTTTATTTGCTGAATTAGACTTGAGTTATCTCAAACATTTTCATTGCTTAAGATTGGTAGGGTTATTGGAAAATTAGAGTTACTATGACCTTATTGATTATATAATTCCTTTTCCCTCCTATTTTATTGATATATTAAAATTATTGAGAAAAATCAGTATATTATTCTGATAAATACATTGCTTACATGCAGTGGTGGTATTTATCTGTATTAAATGTCAGCTGGAGTATAATTGGTTATTTGAATTCATCTTCTTTTAAGAATTCAGGCCTTGTTAAAATGGGTCAGTGATTCTGCAAGAGTGGCTGCTGTGAAAAGAAGTGGCAGGATGAGCTACATGTGCCCTAACTCTTCAACAATAGAGTATGGTCTTTTGATGCCATCTCCTTCTCACTTGCACTGTGTAGCAGCAATTCTGTGGCACAGTTATGAGCTGCTGGTAGAGTATGACTTACCAGCACTGCTAGACCGAGAGCTCTTTGAGTAAGTATGATTTGTGAAATTCTCTTTTCCCCCAGTACTAGATCACTTTAGGTTTTTACTTGATGAAACAGCATTTTACATTTTATTTATATAAAAATAATACTTCAAATAGTACTAGTTAAGTATAACCAGTGTAATTTTGAAATGAGATGCTACACAAATTTAATTAATTTATCTTCAGGTTTTAAGAAGCTACATTAGTGTCATTGCTGCTTTTCCCACCTAAAATTGGAATGTTTCATGTATTCTCCTGCAGGTCATAATGTTTATTCTCACCTGCAAATTTACCTGCCAGATTCTTTTATCTTTAATGTGCAACTTTGGAGGGAAAGTGTAACTAGAAATTTTGAGAGACTACTTTAGACAGTTTTTACAATTGGTTGTTTTTACTTCTTTCTAGATGGCTGTTATGATTGTTCTTTTGACAAGTAGTTTCCACTTAACCCACATTTCTTCACCATACTCAGTTAAGGCTTTGTTGAGCTGACTGCCTAATAACTGCTAAGTCTATAGCAAAATATAATATTTATCTCTGAAGAGTTCCATGACTCATAAAAGGTTGGCTTTTTGTCCTCTAGTTTGTCATTTTCATATTTGGTCCTATCAGTTGGCATAATCCATGACCTATTAGTGAAACTCACTAACAGTTTTCATTTTGCAGATATGAATTAAAGCCATTAATAATGTCGAATTCAGTCTAGACATTTCTTAGGTATAATTTTTTGTATTATTTCTTTATGTCATTTTTTTGAGGTCACACAGAGAATGGTAGAACCATTTTGATATAGATCTCTTGGTTTTCTGTACTCATTTTACAAATCTAATCTAACTTCCAATCTACTGAAGTACTTAATGATGTTTATCACAATTAGTCTTCCTGAAACATTATAGTGTCATTATATTGAATGTCAAACGATATAATTTTCATGAAAGTGATTTCTAGTAGAAATAATTGATGAAGAGGTCTTTCTAAATATATGTATATATTGTTAACATGGTATCTTTTATTCCCTAGGTTACTTTTTAATTGGTCCATGTCTCTTCCCTGCAATATGGTTTTGAAGAAAGCTGTTGACAGTCTACTTTGCTCGATGTGTCACATACACCCAAGTTATTTTTCTTTGCTTATGGGCTGGATGGGAATTACCCCTCCTCCAATGCAGTGTCACCATGGACTGTCCATGACAGATGATAGCAAAAAGCAAGATCTTAGTTCATCTTTAACAGACGACTCTAAAAACGCACAAGCACCTCTTGCACTAACTGAATCACATTTGGCAACCCTTGCTTCCTCTTCTCAATCTCCAGAAGCTATCAAACAATTACTGGACTCAGGTTTGCCTTCTCTTCTTGTGAGGAGTCTGGCTAGTTTCTGTTTTAGCCACATTTCTTATTCTGAAAGCATTGCTCAATCAATAGATATTTCCCAGGACAAACTCAGGCGGCATCACGTTCCACAACAATGTAATAAGATGCCTGTCACAGCAGACCTGGTTGCTCCTATTCTTAGGTTTTTGACAGAAGTTGGCAATAGCCATATTATGAAAGACTGGCTTGGTGGGTCTGAAGTCAATCCACTATGGACAGCACTTCTGTTTTTATTGTGTCACTCTGGGTCCACTTCTGGAGGACATAATTTAGGTGCACAACAGACCAGTGCAAGATCAGCTTCTCTTTCTTCAGCTGCTACAACAGGATTGACTACTCAACAGAGGACAGCAATAGAGAATGCAACTGTTGCGTTCTTTCTGCAGTGCATTTCATGTCACCCTAATAATCAAAAGCTGATGGCCCAGGTAAGAGTAGAAAAACTGGCTTATGTTCCAGTGTCTTATTATTTTAATGTGCTGTCACATGGCACTCTTGAAATTAGTTCAGAAAGGGTGATGTATTAAGGCCAGGTGATGGTGAAGTTTGGGTTTGGGTGCATTTAAGGATTTGAATTTAAACCATAATTAAAATTAAGTACTGATATCTCCTCCCTCCTCTCCTCAACTGTTACATAAATCAGTTATTCTTTCTGATGAATGATGGGCAAATTCATGGAGATTCTAGCTAAAGATCATACATTCCTCCTTTTAAAAAACCGCCCCTAATCAAAAGAACAACGCTTCAGGGACTTCCCTGGTGGTCCAGTGGCTAAGACTCCGTGCTCCCAATGCAGGGGGCCTGGGTTCGATCCCTGGTCAGGGAACTAGATCCCACATGCTGCAACTAAGAGTTCGCATGCTGCAGCTAAGAGCCGGCACAGCCAAATAAATACATAAATAAAAATATTAAAAAAAAAAAAAAAGCGAACAACGCTTCAGCTATTGGAACAGGATTGACCACTCGAAGGTGGCCATCAAGTGCCTCATCAGCATTGAGGCATTGCATTTTATAGTAACCGGATTGTTACAGCTGTTGATTTGCTTCTAATGAAGCAGACATTAGAAGAAGTTTCAGATAGGAGACTCCTGAAAAATCACATTAAAGGTATGAAAGATGATTTTATTGTATTAAGTGCACAGGGCCAAAAATCTTGAATGCTGGAGTTATCTCGAACATAATTCTAGTTGCTTTTTGCCAGTTTCTGCTGCTTTCTATCTGTTGTGATCTTCAGCAAGTTGTTTAAACTGTAAAATGGAGATAGTAATACCTGCCTCTCAAAAGGTTTTTTTTTTGAGGATTAACTATGATAATGTATATGAAGTGTCTAGCATAGAGCCTGTCTGAGACATGGTAGACACCAATAAATAGGAACCAGCTTCTTTTTTTACCCCCTTATTTGATAGTGCTTATTCAGGTTAAACTATTAATGAAGGATGAGCTATCATAATTTTCAAAAAATTCTGAATGATTTAACTTTAAGAAGAGGAAGATACTTTGTTGCCTAAAGTAATTAATTATTGGGAAACTGTATCTACTTAATGTGTCTAATTTGAAAGAAATGCTTAAGTTACCACTTTTAACCAAGTCCTTGAATATGGACATTTGACAATTTGGTTTGTGCCTGTGGGTAGTATGAAACTTTGTGTTCCATTGTCTTCTGGCCTAATAACCAAAAATAAACTTTTTGTCTGCTTCCGTATATTCTTTAATTGCTGATTTGATGAGTTCAAATACACTCATTAATCCACATTTTAAATTTCCTCTTTGTTCTTTAAAATATAAAGCTGCAAGTAAATACCTCATTTAACTTTTTAAATCTCTCACTTTGCCAGGTTCTCTGTGAACTATTTCAGACATCTCCTCAAAGAGGGAACCTTCCAACATCAGGGAACATTTCAGGGTTTGTACGTAGATTATTTTTGCAACTGATGTTAGAGGATGAGAAAGTGACAATGTTTCTTCAGTCTCCCTGCCCAGTGAGTATTTAACAATCAAATTAAATCTTTATGATGAACTGTGTGTAAAAATATTTTATGTTTTCATGTCAGAGCTTTCAGTTATCTCTGTTCTAATTTCTAATGAAATGAAATGAAATTAGAAATTAGAGGTTGTGCTAGCAAAGTGAAACTAGCACAACCTTTATACTTAAGGATAGGACTTAAATATCTTAGCTAACCCTCTCTGTCCAGAATAACCTAGTTGTAACTTGCCATGAATAGTATAATTTGATTTGGGGGGGAAATTGACAGATTATTAGGTACAGTAGTGCTAATGCAAAAAAGTATGACGCACAAATCGCATGGCAGACATGCCACATTTGAAGAAATATATAAAATAAACTCTTTACATTTTTGTATGCATTACTGAATTGTTTATTTTTTTATGCTTTTGAAATTGTTATATAATGATATACATTTCAAAAAACCCTTCTTGATTTCTTTTAAATTTATTTCCAGCTGTACAAGGGTAGAATTAATGCTACTAGCCATGTCATCCAGCATCCAATGTATGGAGCAGGCCACAAGTTCCGTACACTTCATTTGCCGGTCTCAACAACATTATCAGAAGTTCTTGACAGAGTGTCAGGCAAGTCACATTTAAATATTTGTGTTTCTTTAACTTTATGTTAGATGTATATAGGAATTTTATTATTTTTATAACTTTATTGCATTCACTCACTCACCAACCATTTAATGACTAGAAAAGGTCAAGGTAGCTTCACATTTAGAAGCATGATGCAGTGGACAAAATGTACAATACATTCCAGCACCTGTAATTCTTTTGCTGTGATGTGTGTTATGTGTAGTAATGACAGAATGGGCAGTTGGAAATGTAGACAAGCTGTGGGAAGCCATTGATGGAATTTTCTCAGAATAAACCATCGGGCTGTTTTATAGTAGATGAATTACAGTATATTAGGTTGCATGACAATTCTAAGTGATAAACATTTACTAAATCTAGGGGAGAAATGAGTGGTCAATAGGTAGAATCAGCTGGTGACCTTATTGTTTGTAACAGTGAAGAAAGCAGAGAGAATGTTTCCCCTAGGTTTTTCAAGAGCTCTCCGATGATGCCTTTAAAACAGGATATAAGTTATTAAAGTAAAAGCATTTTTTTGAGGTAGAATACAAATTGACTGTGGTTAGTTTGGGTTTATTGCCTCTCAGAATTCCTAATCAGTGATGAATTCATTGAGCATCTGCTATGTGTAAACATAGTAATTTCTTCTAGGGATGTAAAAGTGAGCAGGACATATATTCTGCCTCTCAAAGTATTTATGATCTTTTGTATGTTGTCAGAATAAAAAATAAACTGAAAAGTTTAAATGTTTGCATTTTAATTTAAATATAAGTCAGTGTGTTTCTATCTGTATACATTAGAGGGGGTACCTAAGTCTTTAAGCAACACTGATAACTGAAAGAAGTTAGGAGTATCCAGAAAAAAAACTGGCGCTATTTGTTAGCTGGAAATATAAATCTAAACTTAGAATAAAAGACTGAGTTGAAGAGATTTGAGAGTTGTTACCATACATACATACATAGATGGTAAGTTAAACCACGTGAACAGATATGATCACTTTGAGAAAATAATGTAGAAAAGATTCTTTACCAGTTTTAGACACTGCATCTAACAGAAATGTGTGCATAAAATTATACTTTCCTTCATTTTTACATGTTACACAGTAAAATGTTAGAATATATTATAAACGTATAACATTTTTTTCTTATTTGAAAATGTCCACCTTACCTGTTACAGCTAAACTTTTGTGAAAATTTGACTTTACAAACTTTTTTCTAAATTTCAATTTTCTGAAATTGTGCCTTCTACATGATGAAGAAAAAATTTAAAATTAATTAATTGAAGGAAGGAAGTGGGGAAGAGTACTAAAATTCAATTTTTGAGATTTCATACATTTAACTTGATAATGGAAAAGTATAGACATAGTACAAAATAATTGGAAATTTAACATTTTTATTTGTCTTTAAATGAATACTATTTTCTAAAATGTCATGGTCTGTCATTTAGGATATTTAACAAAATAGCTCCCTTTATTACCTAAAAATTAACAAATAAAACTTATTGCTGTGGAAGAATAGTACATCCTAGTAAAAAGTCCAACAAAGTTATCCTGAGCAAATATCAGAAACTTCTAAGTGCTGAGTTTAACCTTTGTTTAGCAATGCTTTGGTACTTTAAGGTGTATTTGTGATTCTTAGCCATATCTTAGCCATATCTTAGGATATATTAACATGTGCATATGTATTTTATTAACATGTATGAAAACAAGTAATCCAAAATTATTTAAGCCATACTTTTACCCACTGCCTATAGCTTTCCACTATACTGCTTTCAAATAATAAAGGTTATGTGTCTTTTTTTTTTCAAATTCTATATTGTTTTTAAGCAATTTGATTATCATCAAATAATATACCTTGTAGTTTTCTTCATGTTTCTTATGATTTGAGTTTTTGGACTTGAATCTGTGTGGGTGTATAAATTTCATCACATTTGGAAATTTTTTGGCTATTAGTTTCTCAAATATATTCTGTCTCCCCGTCACTTTCCTCTCTTTTGGTGATTCCAATTACACGTTTACTAGGCCTCTTGAAGTTGTTTCACAGCTCACTGAAGCTCTGTTCCGTTTTCCCCCGTATTTAAAATTTTTGATAATTTATATTGCTCTATCTTCAAACTGACTTCAGTGTCTAATCTGCTAGAAGTTATATCTGGTTCTTTTTTATATATGTCCTTGTCTTTATTTAAAGTGTACAAGCTTTCTTCTAGTGTCTTGAATTTTTGTTTTTTGTTTGTTTGTTTGTTTGTTTTGGCCGCACCGCTCGGCACGTGGGATCTTAGTTCCCTGACCAGGGATTGAACCCGCGTCCTGTGGAGTGGAAGCACGGAGCCTTAACCACTGGACTGCCAGGGAAGTCCCTAGTGTCTTGAATATGTTGATCTGTTTACGTTGATTTTTTTTTTTTTTTCATTGTGGATTGTGTGTTACTGCTTTTTTAATTTGCTTAGAAAATTTCGTTGGATGCCAGACAATGTGATTTTTACTTTTCTGGGTGGTGGATATTTTTGTATTCTAATAAATATTTTTTATTTCTTTCTGAGATGTAGTTACATTACTTAAAACCAGAACATTACTTTTAGGACCAGCTTTTCAGCTTTGTTAGGTGGGACCAGAGCAGCTGTTAATTTAGAGCAGAACTTACTGCGATGATGGAAATATTTTATAACCCTATACTATCTAGTGCAGTAGCTTTTAAGCATATAGAATGTGTCTGGTGAGACTAAGCAACTAGTGTTTTAATTTTAATGGACTTACTTTTAAGGAGGTACTGTATTGGAATAGAAGCATGGTACCACATTTGAAAACAGAGGTCTGGGGTTAATTTGGCCCCACTGCTGAGGTTATACTCTTCTGAGAACTCTGTTAGAAATTCACTAGGCATTGGGAATACTAAGTGTTCCAGCCCTCATTTTAGAACCTGGGGTTCATCCCCTTGCTACTTTTTTTTTTTTTAATATTTATTTATTTTATTTATTTATTTTTAATTTTTTTTGGCTGTGTTGGGTCTTAGTTGCGGCATGCAGGATCTTTCTTTGCGGCACGCGGGCTCTTCGTTGCAGTGTGCGGGCTCCTTTCTAGTTGTGCTGTGCGGGTTTTCTCTCTAGTTGTGGCTTGCGGGCTCCAGGGCGCGTGGACTCTGTGGCACGCGAGCTCAGTAGTTGTGGCGCATGGGCTTAGTTGCCCCGCGGCATGTGGGATCTTAGTTCCCCGACCAGGGATCGAACCGGCATTCCCTGCATTGGAAGGTGGATTCTTTACCACTGGACCACCAGGGGAGTCCCCCCTTGCTACTTTTTAAAAGTATTTTCCTTGCCCTTTAGGTGGTTTCCTTGTATGTAATGCTTGTCAGTATGCACTACAGATTAGAGGAGACCCTCTATAGATCACTGGGGCGCTCTCTCTGTGCAGATCTCTCCTCGTTGGCATTGTGCCCTGTGAACTGCAGCCAAACCTGCCTTTGTCTTCCTGGACTCCCATCTCTGTATCCTCACCTTGAGTGATGCCTGGGTTGTGCTGAGCTGTGGTCTGGGAAATTGCAGGAAATAAGCTGGTGCAATCCTAGCGCTTACTTCATTTGTTTCCACTCACCCAGGAATCACTGTCCTGCCTTCCTGATGCCCAGTATCTGAAAACTTTATTTCATATAGTTTCCTAATTTTTAGTTATTTCAGGTAGGACAGTAATCTGGTCTTTGTTATTTCATTTTGGCCACAGGTGGAAATCCAAACCAGAACAATTTTAAGCAGTAAATTGAGCAAAATCTTTCTCAGTGATACCTTTTAGTGTTTGAATGGCATTTATTGAGATAACACTATATATATTCTTGTTTTGTTATTTTTATTTAGTTAGGAGTCTTAGGTAACAAAGTAATATAAAAATAAAGAATATAAATTCTTATCACCTAATGAACTATGATTGTGTGAATTTTTTATTACTTAAATATTTCCCTCTGACTTGTGTAACTCTTTTTGCCATTTGGGGTTACTTGCTTGTTTTTCTGAGAAAGTAAAACGTATTGTTGCATTATGTATTTATTACAGTAGTCCCCCTTTATCTGCAGGGGATACATTCCAAGACCCCCAGCTGATGCTTGAAACCACAGACAGTAGCGAACCCTGTATATATGTTTTTTCTTATCCATACATATCTATGATAAATATGATAATGTATGTTCATCTCTTACTGTGCCCACAGTAAGAGATCAACAACAATAACTAATAATAAAATAGAACAATTACCTAATATACTGTAATAAAAGTTAGGTGAATGTGGTCTCTCTCTTTCAAAATAATCTTACTGTACTGGCTCACCCTCCTTCTTGGGATGATGAGAGATGATAAAATGCCTACGTGATGAGATGCAGTGAGGTGAATGACGTAGGCATTGGGAACATAGGCTTAGGTTACTTTTGACCTTCTAACAATACATCCAAAGGAGGAACAGAAGAGGGATCATCTGCTTTGGGTGATCCTGGGTTATCCAGCCATGACGGCTGACATCCATGACTGAATGTCAGAGCAGACAATGACATGGTTGGGAATTCCAAGTGGGATGGATCCAGTGAGATTTCATCATTATAGTCAGAACAGCAAGCAATTTCAAAGCTATAAGTTGTTTATTTCTGGAATTTTTCATTTGATATCCTTAGACCGCAAGTAACTGAAACCACAGAAAATGAAACCATGGATTAAGGGGGAGCAACTGTATTTACAGTGTTTAAATTTGTTTTTTTTTTTAATTTCACAAAAATAGAAATGGTCTAAAGGCAATCTGTAGTTTGGAAGAGGTTCTAGAAATTGAGATCACAGGGATATTTTCAGATATTCAAAGAAAGCTACAAAATAGGAAACAATACAAAAGATGCTGTTTTATCACTTGATCATTTCACCTTAACATTATAATAAAGCACTGGATCATAATTGTGTTAAGTTAGAAAAGTAAAAAGAGAGCCTGTATCAGTCATATCCACTTAGTGAAAAACATTCTTAATATTAGAACAGTTCATCCAGCTTTTTGAGCTTCTTAATGGTTAAATAAGATCACTGTATGGTCATCATTTATTTCATGATTTATAATAGCGTGCCATATTCAAAAACATGAAAGAAAATATGATTTCAGAGTAATAACTATCTATGAAAGTCTTTAGTATTCATTCTTTTTTTTTTTTTTAAAGGACTGCCCAAGGTCAGATAGCTAGTGAGTTACAGGGCTAACTTTTTTTTTTTTTTTTTAAGTATTTGTTTATTTATTTATGGCTGTGTTGGGTCTTCGTTTCTGTGCGAGGGCTTTCTCTAGTTGTGGCAAGCGGGGGCCACTCTTCATCGCGGTGCGTGGGCCTCTCACTATCGTGGCATCTCTTGTTGCGGAGCACAAGCTCCAGACGCGCAGGCTCAGTAATTGTGGCTCACAGGCCCAGCTGCTCCGCGGCACGTGGGATCTTCCCAGACCAGGGCTCGAACCCGTGTCCCCTGCATTGGCAGGCAGATTCTCAACCACTGTGCCACCAGGGAAGCCCTTTAGTATTCATTCTTAAAGTACTTGTAAAATATATCACTTTATCTAAGATTCCTAACCAAATAAAACAACAAAACTAGAAACCTCTGTTACTTAAATTTGTTCCTTTGTACTCCCATTTGTAGAAAAAATAGAAGTCTAATGTAATGCATTAGGAGGAGTCCTGAGCTTGAATTCCATATTGCCCTTTACAGGTTGTATGAGTAACCTTGCTAATAAGGCTGTTTCCCTATTTTGAAAATAATATTCTTCCTTGGTTTGCATGTTGTGAGGACTGAAATCGATGTTACGTGGCAAGCAGATTGAACTATGCCTACAATAAAGCAAATGCTTTTGATAATGGTTTTCAAAACTGCCTCTAGAGGTAGTACTATTGTAATACATAATATTTTCTAGAGATTGGCATTTAAGTATCCTGGCCTAAGGAGAGTGATGAGTCCCTTTCATTGATAAAATCAACGAGAATTGAATGTCAGATTTTCCTTAACAACATTCCTTCCAGACCATTTACATTGCCTTTGTATTAGTGATAATATAATCTTGTGTAAACGTCCCCAAGATATTTATTGCTTCCCTTCTTAACAATTTTGAAAAGCAATGTATTTTACATAAAAATTTCTTACAGATACACCAAGTATCACTGCTAAACTAATTAGTGAACAAAAAGATGACAAAGAAAAGAAAAACCATGAAGAGAAAGAAAAAGTTAAGGCAGAAAATGGATTTCAGGACAATTACAGTGTTGTTGTTGCTTCAGGTATGCTTGCTTGCTTTTTTTTTTTTTTTTAATGATCTTGATTTTGTTTGGGTTTCTGTAAAATGTAACAATTTATATTTACAGGAACTTCATGTAATAAAAAGTATTAATGCAAAAAGCTGGCATAATGATGTCTTAATATTAAATACACAATTATTGCACCAGAAATCCATTACTTTTCGGCACTGGAATTATTAAACTTAATTTGAGCTTAGTATATTTTAATCAGATACTCAGCATGTGTAAATAGATATTTCATTTCAGCTTGACAGTGTACTGGGAATTATACTCTTAAAAGTTCAGTAAGTGTTAAGGAATTTTTCTGTAACCTATTTATTGATTGATTGATTGATTGCTGCATCGGGTCTTAGTTGCGATGCGTGGGCTTCTCTCTAGTTGTGGCACGCGGACTTAGTTGCCCCGTGGCATGTGGGATCTTACTTCCCCGACCAGGGATTGAACCTGCATCCCCTGCATTGGAAAGAGGATTCTCAACCACTGGACCACCAGGGAAGTCCCTGTAACCTCCTTTTTTAAAAAAAAAAGAAAAAGTATTCACTAGTTTTCACTTATGACATTGTACTCATTACATAAAATTAGAAAATAAAAGTCATCAAAAGAAAATTGGTTGAAAAATGAGTTTTTACTGTTAGATGCAGGAAGAAGAAAAAATGGCCATGATAAGTGATAATTTTGGAGGATATTTTCCTTAACAAAATTCTTAGTTCAGAAGAGAAAGCTCAGCCTAGATTACCTTACTCCTCAAATAGCAGACCTATGTATTGGTTTAATCCATCCTATCTCAGAGAAAAATTAAGAACACAAGATTTTCTGTACATATTTGCACAAAATTACGTTCTAGTAAATGGATGGTCATCTATATGTATCTCAGAGAGTATAGGAGTTAATTTATACTTTCTTGGAAAATAGCTACACATGCAGCCAGTTATTCATGGAGTATAATAAATGACAGATAGAATCAAGAGAGTAGATATTTAATGCGAAGAAATATTTCTATCTTTTGGCGTTAGGAATGTGGCGCTTTAGTAATATATTGTAGAAATACACTTATACTTCATGAATGTGTTGGCTATATAAAATCTTGGTGATTTTTTTTCTTTTAGGGCTGAAATCCCAATCTAAACGTGCTGTGTCATCTACACCACCTCGCCCACCATCCAGGAGAGGGAGGACAATGCCCGATAAAATAGGAAGTGCTTCCTCAGGAGCAGAGGCTGCCAACAAAATAATTACCGTTCCTGTGTTTCACCTGTTCCACAAACTCTTAGCTGGTAGTGTTCACAGTGATAAAACATATAAGAAATTTTAGTAATCTTACAAGTGTACAAATCAGATGTGTAATCAGGTGCTATTGATGAGATAAATAATTTAGTGAGACTTTGTCCATATAGTTCCCTCCAAAAGAAGTGAGAACAAAAAGGGAGTAACCTATTTCGTACCCTTTTTAACACTATAATGTTGCGTTTTTACACTTTACTTGCTTCCTAAATTTTGTTATGAATGTGCCATAAAATGATCAGTAAAATTAATGTTTTCATGTGTTCATAACAAGTTATATAGGATGCAATGTGAGGCTAATTTTAAAGAATTAGTTCTAGCTGTGGAATTCTTAAGATGTAGCCCTGATAGTTAAGCTTCTTCTCTACCTAAACATATTCTTTGACCAGTATACTTTCCGTTGGTCAAGGTGATAACCATTTTATCTCCATTTTTGTGCTGTATCATTATAATCAAATTGCCAACTAACTTTGACTGGATTTTACTTCTTAGCTTTACATTGTTGATTTAAAGCAGAGGTCAGTAAACTATCGCAGGTGGATCGAATGCTTCTTTTTGTAAAAACATTTTTATAGGAATACAGCTTTGCCCATTCATTTATGCATTGTCCATAGCTGTTTTCATGCTACAGTAGAGTTAGTAGGTTGCAGCAGAGACCATATGGCCTCCATAGCTTAAAATATTTTTTTTCTGGCCTTTTATGGAAAAGATTTGCCAATCCCAGATTTATGGGAATGTTTCTTTTTTTTCTATTCACCATGGCTCAGAAGATCTTGATGGGGTTTGGTTAGCAACTGATTAACACTTTGTATAGATATTTTTGTTCACATATGTCAGAAGTAGATTTGAGTTTTGTAAACTTCCTGTGGGCAGTTTTTAAATTGCTTTGAAATTGGTGTCAGAATCAAACTCTTACCTGTAATTTAATTTAGTAAAAGCATTAAGTAATTGAGTAAATTGAATCAAGTAAATGTCTCCCTCTTGGATTCCAGGTTTAACTTACTTATGTCATTTTTAGGCCAGCCATTGCCAGCTGAAATGACGCTTGCCCAACTTTTAACTCTGCTATATGACCGAAAACTTCCTCAAGGTTACCGTTCAATAGATCTGACAGTTAAATTGGGTTCTAGAGTTATCACAGACCCAAGTCTGTCAAAAACAGATTCTTTTAAAAGACTGCACCCTGAAAAAGGTATGTGTATGATATTTCTTTAAAATTGCAGTCTGTAATCTGAGCAGGCAGGGATTTCTATAGCTGATGACTTAATGTACATTTTTGTTACATCAACTTGAGATACTTTTCTTTCTTTATGACTGAGTTATTTGTAAATATAGAAAATTGCCATTATTTCCATTGGAAATTAATGTTAATTCCTTGTGTAGCATCACTTATTTTTATGGGCCCATATGCTTTAATTTCTGCTTTAATTTTTTTATTTTCCTTTGGCCATGCTGTGTGGCTTGCGGGATCTTAGTTCCCCGACCAGGGATTGAACCCGGGCCCTCAGCAGTGAAAGCATGGAGTCCTAATCACTGGACTACCAAGGAATTCCCTAATTTTTAAAAATATTATTTCTGCATGAGCCATGTGAATCGTTCATAATTTTATAACCAAAGTGAGAACCCCTATTTAGAATTTCCAATTTACTGATAATTTATATTGAGTGATATTTTGTGCTCATAAACATTTTTTACCTTAAACAAAAGTGGGATCATACATTTTCGTACCTTTTTATTTTTATATATTCAATTAAATATTTATAAATGTGCATTTTATTGCCTATTTTTAATATGGATATAACAATTTATCTGTTTCACAATTGTTGAAGGAATCTGTTTCCGATTTTTCACTACTATAAATGATATTTAAGCAGTGATTTTCGTAGTGTGGATATGGTGTCATCTTATTTATTGTCAATCTTTCTCATGATGAAAGATTCAATTATTAGCCTTTTGTACTCTTTAATAAGTTTTAGTACATTTCCTTTGCCCAAATTTTCAGCAGGATCATTTGTCTGTTTTAATGTTCCTAGAGTCTGGTTATGTGTGAACATAAACTTCTGGTTTTCCTCTGTGAGTGATTCGAAGTTAACCAATATAGTATAATTTTCAGTTTTCAGTAAGAAAAGTCTTTGTCACTATTCAGTTTTTCCTGATTGGATACTTTAGAGCATAACATGCACATACATTAATATTTTCTGGAGTCTCTGATGTTTTACTTATTTGCCCTAAAGGACAATACTTCTCAAACTTCAGTATGCTTGTAAATCACCTGGAACATTATAAAAATGCAGATTCCTACACAGTCTAGGATGGGACCTGAGAGTCTACATTTCAAAAGCTCTCAGGCTGATGCTGATGCTTACTAGTCCATGGACCATATACTTCAAGTAGTAAGACTATAGGGAGCAACATCAGACATTATTTAAGCATGTTTGTAGCATCTAACCTAGATAGCTGTATCTGAGTGACTTAAGATAATTATGCTCTTTTGTTGAGTAGAGAGATGACAACAATATTTGCTTTGTAAATGAAAAAGTATTATAAAAATAGATCCTCTCTTAGCTGTTATTTGTGATTATTCTTCTAGATCATGGAGATTTACTTGGTAGTTGTCCTGATGATGAGGCTCTCACTCCAAGTGATGAATGTATGGATGGGGTACTGGATGAATCTTTACTTGAAACCTGTCCCATTCAGTCACCGTTACAAGTTTTTGCAGGAATGGGTGGATTGGCTCTTATTGCAGAAAGACTACCCATGCTATATCCAGAAGTAATTCAGCAGGTAAGATAAGATTCCTAATTAACTATATCATTCCATGGGAAAGACCTTCTGTTTTCTGGTTTGTGTTTAACTTAACGTTTGGAAGTACCCTTTCCCTTAAAGTCTTGGAGTAGCGTATAAACCTTTCAAAGCTCAGCCTATATGGAGCTTTGTAAGAATTAATTTGGTAAAGAAACGTTGAAGACCAAGCAGATTTGCCAGGGGCATCACACTGTAGCATTTACTTTGATTTCATGGTCATCACACTGTAACATTTTTGTTTCTGTGCTTCTTAAGGTGTGATATTAATTACGGATATTACTGGAAATGGGAGCGTGAAATAGTAGTGTATACTTCTACCCAAATACACTATGTCTTTTGGCTTAACTTTTATTCCTTTTTAAGTGCCATTTCCATTTAAGTAGTTTTTAAAACATTAATTTAACTTCTTCCCCTGTTCATTAATGTTACTGTCACTGAGGTGTGTACTTTCGATGTTCTGTTGTTTATGAGGGGGGAGTGTGATGCATGGAGAGTCGTAAATACCAAGCTCTTTATTTCTGTTGATTGAGGTAGGGGAATTATTCTCTCTAATTTTATCTACTTGGGTGTGTGTGTGTGTGTGTGTGTGTGTGTGTGTGTGTGTGTGTGTGTGTGTGTGTGTGTGTGTGTGTGTGTGTGTGTGTGTGTATGCCTGCGTTAGTTTCCTAGGGCTGCTGTGACAAAGTACCACAAACTGCGTGGCTTAAAACAACAGAAATTTAATTTTCTTACAGCTCAGGAGGCTATAAGTCTGAAATCAAGGTGTCATCAGAGCCATGCTCACTGTGAAGGCTCTAGGGGATTATCCTTCCTTGCCTCTTCTTAGCTTCTGGTTATTGCTGGCAATTAATGGCATTCATTGGTCTATAGCTGCATCACTCCAGTCTCTGCCTGCCTTTTCACATGGCCATCTTCCTTTTGTGTATCTGTGTGTCTCTGTATCTCCCTCTCCTTATAACAACACCGTCATTGGATTTAGGGTCCACTCTAAGCCATTATGACCTCATCTCTTAATTGATTACATCTGCAAAGACCCTATTTCCAAATAAGGTCACATTCACAGTTATTAGGGGTTAAGACTTGAGCATATCTTTGGGAGGATACAGTTCAATCCACAATAATACCTATTCAGTAAATGGTTATTACTTAACCTGCTCTTCAAAGAGCTTATGATATTTTTATTTTAAGATAATATAACCATGATATAAGATGACTGTCACAGAAAAATATGAGTAAAATTTTATTTCTTCCTAGAAAATGTAATGATACAGCCAAAAGTTTGAAATGGAAAAAACTGCAACATTCTCAAGATTATTGTTGTTCAATGAAAATGACTTCCCTAATTCAGTATTCAGTATGCTTTATTATATTGAGTGGAAATTGGGTGCTGCTGTAATAAATACCTAAAAGAGTGGAAGTGACTTTAGAATTGGGTAGTTGTCAGAGTGTGGAAGAATTTTGAGGAGCATGATAAAAAGAGGTCTAGATTGCCTTGAACAGATGACTAGTAGAACTACGGATGGAAAGCCTTTGCCAGTGAGGGCCCAGATGAAAGTGAGGATATCACAGTAGAGAGAACCTATGTATCATAGAGAATACCTAAATTGGCTTAAGCAGACTGTTGGTAGAAATATGGATGTTAAAAGTACTAATGGTGCAGCTTAGAAAGAAATGAGGAACATGTTATTGGAAACTGGAGGAAAGGGGATCCCTGTCTTTTATTGGTAGAAATCCTAGCATATTTATGTCCTGAATGTGGAAGGCAGTACTTGTAAGTGATGAACTTGGGTATTTAGCTGAATTTCCAACCCGAGTGTGAAGTTACCTGTTTTCTTCTTGGTGCTAATAGTAAAATGTGAGAGGAAAGAACTGTTGAGCAACAAGCAACCATCACTTGACAATCTGAGAAATTCTCAGTCTATCCAGATTGCAAAAGATGCTAAAATTAGAGATTTGCTGTCAGAAAAGCATGCTCTGGAGAAAAAGCCAAGGATGTGGCTGATCAGCCTTTGCTGGTGCCTCAGAAAAATCAAGATGCTAGTGCATTCAGTCACACAGAGTGCTATTTGAAGAGGTCAGTCATACTATTCATGGATCCCCTCGGCCATCTAAACAGAAGCCAAGAATAGAGAAAGTTGTGTGACAGTGGTAGCAAAGTCAAAGGAGGAGATGTGACTGTGGAAGCAGAGGTTCAGATGAAGCAGCCAAAAGCCAAAGAACGTGAATAGCCTCTAGAAGCTGGAAAACACAAAGAACCCACACTCCCTGAGAGTCTCCAGAAGGAACACTTGATATTTAGGATCAAAAGCTTTGATTCTAGCTCCATAAGACTCTTTTTGGATTTCTGACCTCTAGATCTTTAGTATAATAAATTTGTGTTGTTTTAAGTAAGTCTGTGGTGGTGATGTGTTACAGCAAACCATATAGGAAATGAATACAGATTTTGGTCTGTACTTTCTTAGGATGTTTTTGTCTCGTTTTGGTATCAGGGTAATACCGTCTTATAGAATGGGTTGGGAATTTCTAATACTTCATATTAAGAAAACTGTTAGATGGATTTTTCTACAGATTAAACACTAAAGGTTACAAAATTAGTGATAGAGAAGATGCGTCAAAAGAAATCATCCAAACTGAAGCATAGAATGTATAAGGAATGAAAAGAACATAAGAGCTATATGGACATGTAGCTAGAAGTGAAAAATTCTGACGTGAATTTATGGTTGCAGAAAAAGAGTGGATTGAAACAGGGACAGAAAAGTACAGAAAGGAAGAAAATTTCCAGAACTGATATAAAACCTCAATCCAAAATTCAAGAAGCTCTGTAAACCCCAAGCAGGATATTCATGTCTAAGAACATTATGATAAACTGCTTAAAACAAAAACAAGAGAAGAGCTTAAAACCAGCCAAAAAAGCAGTCAACTCATTTCTTTTCAAAACAGTAACAATAACACTGACAACTAACCTTTCATCAGAAACCTTGGGAGCCAGGGAATTACATCTTTGAAATGTAAAAAGAAAAAAAATCTGCCATCCTAGAATTTTATACCCAGTGAAGAAAATTTTGTACATTTCCCTCAACCATTACTACTCTTTCCATAAAAGGTAAATTGGTAAAACAGAATAACAGGTATAGGATTAACTCTCCTGTATATATAAACTCTGGACAGACTATTTTAAAAAAAAAATTGTTTAAAGGCTGTGGAGAGCGACTAAAAGTAGGCACGTATTGAAGAGGATTTAAACACAAGAAGAATGAAACCACATTGGGTGAGATTAGTGTCTACGTGACTTTTCTCCTGAGAATACTCCTCAGTCTCTGTGGGGTAAGATGGTAGAACTCATGCAAAAGCTACAGAGGAGTTTGGTTCTTCCATCCTGGCTGGAAATTAAAAGGGGAGGAATTCAGAAAGGAGGGAGCCACAGATGGGGGAGCTTCAGAAATTCTGCACGTGAATTTCTGCACATGAATTTCTGCACAACCGTAGCTGGCTCCTAAATTATGGATACATGGGATTCTTGAGGGAAAACTAGAAGGGTGAAAGAGCTGTCCAGAGATTTCAGCGTCTATCCAGCATGGAGGAGACAATTTGCAGTTCTGTTCCTTCCAAGTTAGAGGTAAAAATCTTGGCTTTTCTATTGGAATTGCAGATGAGTGTCACACATTAAATAAGAGTATAGGTGGCATCCCGGTATTCAGGGATTCACTTGAGAAATAAGAGCAAAACCAAAATAGACTCTCCCAATAAATTTACAGAAGGCCTCAAGGTGACCTATCAGTAATTTAACTATTTTCTAAAATAAAACTGAGCACATTGCAGAGTGTGATTATAGAATTAAGAGTTATTACAACATCTCATCAACAGTGTACGGTGTATAATAGAAAAATTACCAGACATGCAAAGAAATAAGAAAATGTTACCTGCGGTTAACAGTAAAATAAGTCAGTGAACAGATCTTACTCACATTTTGCCAGTTGTCCCACTAATGGTCTCAAAGACAAAAGGAAAAAAATTCAATTTCTTTTGCATGATTTGAGGGAGGTAATGGTCAGAGATTCAGTTCAGGATCATATATTGCATTCAGTTGTCTCTTTAGTCTCCTTTAATCTGTAACAATTCTGTTACCTTTGTTTTTCATGACCATGGCATATGGAAGAGTACAGGCTAGAAGTTTTGTCTATATATGTAGTCACAGATATACATGTTTCTGTATATTTTTTCCTAGATTTGTTTGCTTATAGGGCATGGAATCAGACTACCCCCAGCAGTGTGTACATACCTATATACCATATCTTCTTTTTAAAATACCGTTTCCACTAAAATCAGTGCCCCTTGGAAAAATTCTAGGATTGGGGCAGAGAATGTACAAGATGAGCCTAGATACAGAAGCCTGCTTTAAGGGGGTTCCACTGACCAAATCTGATTCTACTTGGGCATCAGATAAAATGACAGTAACAGATTATAACTTATAGAGTAAAATTAGAATCCATACGGATATAAATTAATAAATGAATGAATAAATAGATGGAGAAGAAGGAAACGTTTTTGTGTACAGTTCAGTGCCAACTAATGTAGAAGGAATGATAGAATTAGAAAATCACCATTTGGCAACCACTGTAATAATTATTATTTCACGCAAGCATAAAAATTCTAACTCTAATGATCAAAGTTTAGTACGAGACAAGATGTTTATATAGTCTCAAAGAACCTGTCTACAGATACTTAACTAATTACAAAGGAGAAAATAGTAATTTTTAGAGTAGAGATACTTGGCAGACACCACCATACTCATGGTATCATGTAACTCATTTTAAAAAACATGTCCTTTTATTGATTTTTAAAAAAATTTTTATTTCATATTGGGGTATATAGTTGATTAACAATGTGTTACTTTCAGGTATACACCAAAGTGATCAGTTATACATCCTTTATTGATTTTTATATTCTTATATTTTAAGGAGATCATTTGAATTCAGGTCTTTAATTTGAATCTGATGTTGAAACATACAAATAGCCAAACAAAATTGTTTTTTCTTTAGGTGAGCACTCCAGTTGTAACGTCTACCACTCAGGAGAAACCAAAGGATAGTGATCAGTTTGAATGGGTGACTATTGAACAATCAGGGGAATTAGTTTATGAAGCGCCAGAAACCATTGCTGCTGAACCTCCACCTATCAAGTCAGCAGTACAGACCATGTCTCCCATACCTGCCCATTCTTTGGCTGCTTTTGGATTATTTCTACGTCTTCCGGGCTATGCTGAAGTGCTACTAAAAGAAAGAAAACATGCCCAGTGCCTTCTTCGCTTGGTTTTGGGAGTGACAGATGATGGAGAAGGAAGTAAGTGTTTAGTGTTATTAATGAAATTTAATGTAGGTAGGTTGTGTAAAATTACTCAGATCATTGCCAATTATTCATCATTTATTTATTTCATAGTTTAGCTACTAGATAATTTCTTATTGGCAACTTAGTTCCAATAATAGATATAATAAATCCTAAAGAAGCTTCATTTTCACTTCTTTATTCATTCAAAAGTTATATATTGAGTGCTACAAAACTGCTGGGCATCGTTGGAGGCATTTAAAGATGAAGCAGGTATTTAGATCCTGCCATCAAGTAGCTAATGTGTTCCAGTAATAGCAATGAGGAATGTATATACACATATAGACTTAACAAGTTGTAAAAAGCCTTGAGAGAAGTACAGTATTATGGAGGCTTACAAGTGTGAGATTATTTCCTTACTACCCAGCAATGTGAATAAAACAGCATTGTAGTTTTTAGTGGGGCCTTGAAGGAAATTGTCAGTGTAGGTTGAGAATGGTTATTTCAGAAAGAAGGAATGATTTGAGCAGTGTTTATATGCTCATATTATATGAGAGGGGATAAGTTGGCTGATGAAATTTGCATAAAGCAGGACTGAGAACTCATTTAAAAAGTTGTTATTGATAACAGATCATGGAAAGGCTTTTTCAGATTTTATTCTGAACAGTAATTAAGATTTATTAAAATAAGTGAAGTAGTGATGTGATGAGAATCTTTTTAAAGAATTCTTCAGTGAATCTGGTAGCAATATTTAGATTAAAGAGAACAGAATGAAGAAAATATTATAACAATATACTATATGATAATCTATTTCATAATATAATAATAATAGAGAATAATAATAGAAAGCTATGGTGATTATTTCCATTGGGCTGGCAGTTGTGTTAATAGAAGGAAACAAAGAAAAATCGTAGAGTAGCCTAGCAAGTACATTTTCATTTGGTTTACCTCTAATTCTTCAATAACCATTACATTTGATAATTAGTATTTTTTATCTTACTTTAAACTCATGTGGTTTTGATTAGAGGTGATATCTTTCACATGCCATTTAGAAAGTATACACTTTTAAACCCTGTACAACAAAGTATATATAATCCAATAAAATTATATGAATTTATTTGTGAATCCTATAACTCTGAAGCTATTGAATATTCATTGTATGTACTTTTTCTTTCGTATTTTCATATTGATGGAATTCTTCAAAAATGTTGACATAATTTTAAATGTTTTTGTAATAATTGTTATTAAATTACAGTGTCTATATACTAAATAAGTCCTGCTTGTTTGGTTTCATATATAAATTGTATATACTTATTTTAGTAGATTGGGAATTTCTAATTGCTTCATCTGATTTTTGAAGTACCTAGAGGGATAAGAACCACAGTATTTTAGGACTCTATTACGAGATAATAGGTGTAACGCTAAACTGAAAAGGAAAAAGAATTGTCTTTAGGTCATTTCAAACTATTTCTAGTGAATATACAATAAATGTTTATTAAAAAGCATAATTCTGACATAACTTTTACAGTAGTTGTCTCATCTCCCATTCATGTAGGAGTGGGTTTTTGTTTGTTCTGTTTTGTTTTTTTACATTTAACGCTCCTCTCTAGCTAGAACATAGTAGAAAACTTTATTGCAAACAAAACAAAATTGTTTCACTCTTGCATTCATGGTTGAAACTACTTCCAAGGCAAGCAGTTACTTTCATACTCTTGTAAGAAACTTTTAATGCTTCTTTTTTAGTTGTTAGTTTTTCCCTTAAATTCTAGATTATAATAATTTTGACAGTCTGTAACTAATATCATATGAGTATATTTCAACTTTCTTTTGGAGTTTATGTATATGATGTCTTCTTACTGAGCTTTTCTAGACACTTTATTATTAAAGATTAAGATATCACTATTTCTGGTATTATTTTGTGGTTGTTTTCTAATAAGTATAATGATATAATTTTATATTACATTGCCATTATAAATTTGTGAGCTTGTGTGTTGTTCCTTATTGTGTTTTAAAATATTTTTAATTTTGAGGTCTCTCCTCCTTTTAATGTAGGTCATATCCTGCAATCTCCATCAGCCAATGTGCTCCCAACCCTTCCTTTCCATGTCCTTCGTAGCTTGTTTAGCACTACACCTTTGACGACTGACGATGGTGTGCTTCTGCGGAGGATGGCATTGGAAATTGGAGCACTGCACCTCATACTTGTCTGTCTGTCTGCTCTGAGCCACCATGCCCCACGAGTTCCAAACTCTAGCCTCAATCAAACAGAGGTAGGTTCAGTTGTTTCTTTTTTTTTTTTTTTCAAAGAAGGTGTCATTTTATTTATATCTGTTTTTGGCTGCATTGGGTCTTTGTTGCTGCACGCTGGCTTTCTTTAGTTGAGGCGAGCGGGAGCTACTCTTCCCTTTGGTGCATGGGCTTCTCATTGCAGTGGCTTCTCTTGTTGCGGAGCATGGGCTCTAGGTGCGTGGGCTTCAGTAGCTGTGGCATGTAGGCCCAGTAGTTGTGGCTCGCGAGCTCTAGAGCCCAGGCTCAGTAGTTGTGGCGCACAGGCTTAGTTGCTCCGCCGCATGTGGGATCTTCCCGGACCAGGGACTGAACCTGTGTCCCCTGCATTGGCAGGTGGATTCTTAACCACTGCACCACCAGTAAAGTCCCAAATGAGCTTTTTAAAGATGTCTTTTAGAATAGTATCAAAAATAGAAAATATCGGACTTCCCTTGGGGGTCCAGTGGTTAAGACTCTGTGCTTCCAGCGCAGGGGGTGCGGGTTCAATCCCTGGTCGGGGAACTATATCCCACATCCTTTGGGTGGCACGGCCAAAAGAAAAAGAAAATATCTATAAATAAATTTGAAAAAATATGTGTAAGACATCTCATAAAATACATAAAACTTTTTAGAAAGACCATTATTAATTAGACTTTAATAAACTGAAGCATCTGTCCATGTTTACCTCTCACAGAGTAGAAAATACGGCATTTCATTAACATTTTTTTTTTTTGGCCATGGCAAAAAAAAAAAAAAAAGGAATACAGTGAACAATAGCTCAACGGAAAAAAATATCAAGCCATCACCTAACAGAGACTGTTGTAGGAAATGACACAAAATAAGAAGGAAGAAGATAAATTATTAGGAAAAATAGTCCTTGTTCAACCCTTAATTTAGGAAAATAATTTCAATGATTCTGATGTTAGCCAGTCTCCAAACACATCTGTCTTTAACTGGAAATCTGACAAACTTTGAATAAAATCTTCAAATATATATGGTTTTCTGATTTAATCTTAGTTTGATACTTCAGAAACACTTCAAGATAACAAAGGAGTAATCACTCTTAAGATTCTTTATGACAAAAACTTCAATGTATTCAAAGTTTAATTTCATTCTAAAATTAAATAAGCATGCTTTATGTAAACTGACAGGTGATTATTAGATTTCTTAGCTTCTTTAGCAATGGCAAAACAGTGGTGAGCCAGTCCACATTACTCAGTTGAAGTTTCCTTTAATTGAAAACATATGACACCATTATAGATCCATCCTAAAAGATCTGGCTCATATCCCTATTCCTTTCACTGTTTTCTCTGTTTAATTTTGAATTATTGACTCTTCAGGCCCTAAAATGCTTTAACCTATCTATTCCTGGGAAACATTGTTAAAGTTTCATTTATCCTTTCTAAAAAATAATTAATTAATTAATTAATTTTTATTTTTGTCTGCATTGGGTCTTTGTTGCTGCACGCAGGCTTTCTCTAGTTGCAAGGAGCGGGGCCTACTCTTCATTGCGGTGTGCGGGCTTCTCATTGCGGCGGCTTCCCTTGTTGTGGAGCATGGGCTCTAGGCACCTGGGCTTCAGTAGTTGTGGTGCATGGGCTTAGTTGCTCCATGGCATGTGGGATCTTCCTGGACCAGGGCTCGAACCCATGTCCCCTGCGTTGGCAGGTGGATTCTTAACCACTGCGCCACCAGGGAAGTCCCCATTTATCTATTCTTAAATATAAGCATTTGTTCCCCATTTTTCCCTTCCCCTAACCCTTGACAGCTATACTTTGCATTCTGTCTCTGTTTATTTACCTACTCTGGATATTTCATATAAATGGAATCATACAATATGTTACCTTTGTGTCTGTCTTCTTTGACCTAGCATAATGTTTTTGAGTTTCATCCAGGTAACATGTATCAGTACTTCGTTATTCCTTATGGCTGAATAATATTCCATTGTATGTATAAACCACAGTTTGTTTATCCATTCAGCCATTGATGGGCTTTTGGGCTGACCCTTTGGCTATTGTGAATGGTCTTGCTATGAACATAAGAGTAACGTATTTGTTTGAGTATCAGTTTTTATGTCTTTGGATGTATACCTAGGAGTGGAATTGCTGGGTCACATTGTCTTTCTTTGTCTAATTTTTTAAGGAGTGCCAAACTGTTTTCCATAGCAGCTAAACTATTTAAATTCCTACTGATAAATTTTTGACAATAAATGAAACCAAATAGTAATACATTTTTATTTTGTGTTATAAGCCACAAGTATCAAGCTCTCACAACCCTACATCAACAGAAGAACAGCAGCTCTATTGGGCCAAAGGGACTGGCTTTGGAACAGGCTCTACAGCTTCTGGATGGGATGTGGAACAAGCCTTAACTAAACAGAGGCTGGAAGAGGAACATGTTACCTGTCTCCTGCAGGTATATTTGCAAAGTTGATATTGTCAGTGATAATAGTTAAATTTTTTTTTTTGTATTGATTTTTAACTATTGTTGACTATCCATCTCATCCTAAGCTACTTTTATACAGCCCATTGTACTCCTTGCTCTCAGTACATTTAAGATACTGGACAAAGATTTCTCTTTCCTACTTGTAACTCTAAATTCTTCCCTCTTAGTTAGCTTCTTCACTGAGAGGAAAGTGACAAAGATGAAATTATCAAATAACTGGAATGTGCCATGTCTACTTTCTTCTGGTCAACTTCTCATCTAAAGTGCTATATCTGGACTCTTTAAAAAAAAATCTGTTTTTTATATCTTTGTTTCTCACATTGTTGTATAAGTTTTCTAGAACTGGGCAAGGTGAACTAGCTTATAAAATCTTCAGTACCACAGAAATGAGAAGAGTACGTTCTTAAAGATTAGCTTTTGTTCCTGCATCAACTAATTGACTAAAATTAGTTGTCCATTTTTTTTTTTTTTAGAGCATTGGTGAAGTCTTTGAACATAATTTTTGCAGTTCTCGGATGATAAGCTTATTCTTTTATAAAATTCTAAGATTCCATCACCCTCAAACTATAAACTGAATCTATTCAATGAAATAAATAATCTCAGAGTTGCTACTAAGCTTTTAAGTTCATGTTCTTAGGTGGATTGCTTCTGTATGTCTGGTCATACACTACATCATCATGCAAAGCATACCCTCTTTTGAAAATCTAAAGAAAAAACGTCATTTTTAAAACATGTAGTATGAGGCATTGATTGAGTTGAAAATATATTCTCTTGGTATTCAGATTGACTAACATAAAATATGGGCTTTTAAACTACGAAGCTAGAACGCGATTTAAATCCAACAATTTTTATTTTTAGGTTCTTGCAAGTTACATAAATCCTGCAAGTGGTGCTGTAAATGGAGAAGCTCAGTCATCTCACGAGAGTAGAGGACAGAACAGTAATGCCCTTCCATCTGTTCTTCTAGAGCTTCTCAGTCAGTCCTGCCTCATCCCAGCCATGTCATCTTATCTACGAAATGACTCAGGTAAATCACACTGTAACTAGTCCTTTGAAATATCTTAGTGGATGAATACTTTTGTTTACTTATTTTATCATTATCAGTTTAAATAATAAGGTTCAATTGGAGTATTTGAAATTATTCTTCCCTAATATATAGAGGTGTGAGTTTGATGGATTTTTTTCTTAAAATTATTTGAGAAATGTTTAGCTGTTTTGGGGGGGCCCCTAATTTGTTACTATGTAGTCATCTATAACATAGAATAAAAGTTTTCATTATCCCTTTGTTTTCAACTGTGAAAGTACATTTTTTTCTTTTAATAACCTGTAACTGAAAATGATAGGGCAAAGGCTAGCAGTTTCATGACAATATTCTGATCTGAATATGATTAATTGAATTTCTATGTGTTTTTAATGTTTTTCTCAAACATTAGAATTTCAGACAGTAGTTATTTGAAGAAAGGCAGATAGATGAATTTTTCAAGTCCATAGATACTTGACAATGAGTATCAGTTTTTACAAATTCAGTAATAAAAGTACCATAGTTACTTACTTTGCCAATATACAATTGATTATTGACTGAAACTTGTTTATTATTTCCTTGGTTGTGAAATTATCTTCCAAGAAATGTATTCTTTTCCTAAATAAGAATAGAAAGTTGATGTTTTATTTAGACATTCAGTGACATACAAGTATTGCCAAGAAAAACAAGCAGTTAACATCTCCTTTTAGCCAGGACCTTTAATTTTATTTATTCATTTTAAAATTTAAAATATTTGCTCTGCTTCTTGTCTCTGCTTTTATTCATATTCTTACTCAAGAAAATAAACACTTACACATTTAATTAGATTATTAAGGAAGAATAGGTAAGGAAAGCAATGGAAATGAATCTTGAAGTAGTCTATTTTGATTTGTGGTAGCAGTTCAAATGCAATTAGATGGATGGAAAATGTACCTGTTTTTGAAAAGGGATTACTGCCCATATTCTCCACCTTCAAAAGATTATTGTGCTTCCAAACACACCATTTCCCAGCCTACCTCAAACTTTTTCATAAAAATATTGAGGTGTTATATAATTGATTTTTTTTTTTAGATTGACCTGTTTAATCCATCAGATTTGTCTTTTTGAAAAAATAGATGTCAAATGCACAATATATTTTTTGATTAAGCAAAATATTTGGAGCTGTAAACACTTAAGTATTTAAGATCAGTGCCGCAATTTAATATTAAATTGTTGAGAAAAATTGAACAGAGTAAGGTAAGGTTTCTCTTTACTTCCTTCCACATTGTTAAAATATTATTAATCCTTTTACTTTCAAACTATATGACCTCTCAGAAATTTTTAATTTTGTCTTGTTCTGAAATTCAGTCCTTGTGTAACACTGAGCTTTTATCTTTATGGTTCAGAATCAAAAAGGAAATCTGGTATTACTTACTTTTACTGTTTAAAATAGTCTATTCAAGTAGGTGCACTTTCTGTTAAGTGTGTATTTTAATAAATAAGCTTTGATTCTGGTAAATATATGGAATTGCAGGGACTTAAGATAGTCTATCTTGGAACTATTTTAGAAATTTAATGTTTGCCTTTCCTTTGTGATTATTTTCCCAGAGTAAAGAAATTAGTTTGCCCAAGGTTGAGATTTATATGCTTGAATCTGGTACTTTGTCCAGTGGTATAATTTTAATTGATAGATTTATATTTGAATGTGGTTACAAAAATTATTTTGAAATAAGATTTTAAGTTAAGGTAAATTAATATAAAATAATTAACTTAGTTAAGATAAGTAGGTCAGATAATTGGCAGAACACCTCTTAAATGATGTTTTCATTTATCAGAGAAAATTTTTTGGAACTTGGGATATATTCAATCCATAGTTTTTAAGGAACAAGGTATATTATTTAAGAATGCCCATTTAGAATATTCTAAATATGAGTTATAGATGTATTTCAAGAAAATGTAGCTTAATATATTAGTAAATATGCTGCTTATATAAATTATCAATTTTGGTTAAAATGCTAATTTTTAAAGTGACATTTTAAAATCTGAACAAATTATCTAGTCAGTCTTCTTGGAATTTAGTAAAATTCTTATTTTATAAAATTAGTCTTAAGTCCATTTTCCAATTCTGTCATTGGTCTGTAGAATATTATTTTTGGCCATTTGGGGGGTTGGGATAAGGTGGAGCATCCAATACAGAATCTATTACTTCATGTAATTGTCACATCTTTGTTCTCCTTTAATGCAGAAAAGTTCCCAACTTTTCTCTGTCTTTTGACATTTTGATATTGACATTTTTACAGAATATGGACTATTTTATAGCATATCCAGCAAGTTGGTTTTTAAGTGTGAGAGCAGTGCTAATAATTTCGTGTGAGATGTTATATTCAAGAGATGGTTTGCTTACGTTGCTAGCAGATGATATGCAAAAACACAAGCCTAATGTAATAAGCTCTTTCGAGAGCTATAGTAAAATACAGTTAACCCTTGGGAGATTGGTTCCAGGACCCTCCACCAAAACCAAAATCCACAGGAGCTCAAGTCACTTATATCAGACGGCATAGTGTTTGCATATAAGCTCTGCACATCCTCCCGTATGCTCTAAATCAACTCTAGATTACTTATAATACCTAACACAATGTAAATGTTACATAAATAGTTATTATGCTGCATTGTTTAAGGAATAATGACAAGAAAAAAGTCTACAGGTTCAGTACAGAGACACTCATCATAGACCTAACTACATAGTACGCACCAGCGACAACATAGTATTTTCTTCCTTTCAGCACGTACCGACTGCTTTCATTTAATGAAAGAGAAATACACAGAATGTTTAAAATATAAGTACATATAGAAAATATAGTTATAAATAGAGAAAATATAAATTTATTCTTTTTCTCACACACACTGTGTTAACACTCACCGAAACCCTGGTTCTTCTCTTTTGTTAACTGTCATATGATGATGATGATGATGATTGCTGTCTGATGCCTATGGTGAGGTGACAGATGTGTAGCATGTAGGTAAGCAGTGAGACATCAGGCTAACTTGAACCTGCTGACAGGACATCTGTGTTGGAAGAACCAGCTTCTAATTGCAGATGTTGGTACTTTGAAGGAGGTCCAATAATAATGATGTCTTGATGTGTGGAGGTTGAGAGCTGAGGATCTTGAAGTATTGAAGATCAAGGCTTCACAATTACAGGTGCTTTAGTTAGAAACATTGTTGTAAGCTGTTTCTTCTCTTCTTTGCATCATCAAACAAATCTTGCAGTGGTTGTGCTTACGTTGTTATCCCTTGGGTGACACGGAGGCTTCATTCCATTGGAGGATGTACTCAGGATCATATCCTTTAACAATTCCACCTTTTGAAAAACTGCTGCAAATTTTTCAAGTGTCCAGATTGATAGCCCTGCTTCTTCTAGACCTTCTGCTGCATCATGATCATCATGATCATCATCATCTGTCAAGGATTTCAGTAGATCTTTGAGTTCCTTGTTGGGAAAGGTTTCTCTATGTCTTTCTATGTGCTCCTTGTTGTCGTCCTCAAATCACGTCAGTGAAGTCTTCTCCACCAACTTCACTTGCAACATTCAAGATATTCCTGACTTCTGCATCAATAATGGGTAATCACTGACTACCCCACTCCATAATGGCTTCCAACATGCATTGACTGTCTTGGGCTTTAGGGCGTCTGCAGCCTCTGCAATAAGGACAGTTTCATCTACAGTTGTGAAGCTCTTCCATAAATCCATGACGCTGAAGTCAGGGTTAGTATCAAGGGCAGCAGGGATCCTCCCGAAGGTGAGGTGGGTGTAAGTCACCTCAGTAATGCACTTGATGATCCATTGGTCAAGTGGCTGTGGTAGTGAGGTAGTGTTAAGAGGCAGGAACATCACTTCCGTGTTCTCGCTGGCAAAGCAGAGACATTGGGGATGGCTGGGAGCATTGTGAGGAGGACCTTATTGGCAGCCCCTTCTCTTTGAGGTATTTCTTCACTTCAGGAATAAAGCACTGGTGGAACCATCTCAACAAGATGGCTGTCACTCAAGCCTTCTTGTTGCATTGCCAACACACAGGCAGGCAGTTTTTGTTTTTAAGGGCCTGGGGATTGTTTGCTTCATAGATGAGGCCTGGCTTGATCATGTGACCTGCTGTGTTGCCACACAGCACCAGTAAAGCTATCTTTCCAGGCCTAGAGCCCCCGGGGCCTGCTTGGTACTGTTATGGATGTAGGCATGATTGGACATCTTATTCCCGAACAAGCCTGTTTCATCACAGTTGAAGACTTTCTCTGGAAGGCAGCCTTTCTCTTCTGTGAGTTTCTTGAGCTCTTCTGGGAATGCCGATTCTCCTGTGATCTTTAAGTTCTTAAGACTGTAGCACTTTACGTAGCTAGCCAAGCATCCTTTACTAGCCTTAAACTTCCTCTCCTCAGCTCTCCTCAACCCCCTCACAGTAGTGCTCATAGAGGCCAAGTGCTTTTTCACACATTGTTTTGCCTTCGACGGGGATATCCTTCTGTGACGTGTCCTCTAGTCACACACTTGATGCTTTCTCAGTCTTTGCAGGCACTTTATCACGAACCAGAGAGACCATTTTTGCCATTGTAAGGGCAGCACTAACACTTCCACAAATTTTGACTTCTTTCCGCTTTATTTTATGAATGTGCAGTTTATTCTTATCAACCTCACCAGTCCACTTTGGCAGGCGACTTGCCACTTTTTAAATGATCTAAGATTTTAATTTTCTCGTCAAGAGGTAGCACTTTATGTTCCCTCTTAGCCTTTGAGGTGTTGCTTTGACCACTTAATTGCTTCTTAGGAGCCTTTTTTTTTTCATAGAAACAAAGGGTGCACACAGCACCAGTAGTGAATGAGTGAGACTTGAGGCAAACAATGCTCATTAAGGTAACTCTGTGTATAAAACAGTGAATTTGAAGCCACAGCTTCAAGGTAGGCAACTGAAACAAATAAGTGATTTATATGTTTGTATTAGGCTATTTTTATCTCTAGTATCATTTGTAAAAGGAATGATTAAAAATCTTAAAAGAAAGAAAGTTATTTTCATGAGATTTCTTAGGTAGATAGGAAAATCTTCATATGAAGGATGTGTTCATTTTAATTTCTCTCTCCCAACATTCTGAGTTCCATTTGTCACAGCCATGTTATTTTGAAAGCTGCGATGTGAACAAGGATCATTTTTCCTCAGGCTGCTGTCAGTTACATACATGCTATTGAGTAAGCCTTCAGTTACCCCACTGGCCACTAGATGGAGATCTCATTTCATTGCTAGAAATACTTTGTAAAAGTGTATGAATGTGAGAATTAGCAGGTAAAATGTTACCTTAGAGTCCCTCACCCTTATCATTCTCATTCCCGTTTTGGAAAATGACATGTTCCTGTCTTCAGAAAACAGCACCACTGAGCACATTAAATTACTTGCCATTAATATAGTAGAGCATGCTAGAAACTCTTTATCAAAGTGTTATAAAATCTCTACCTTTTTAGTGCATGTTTCATAGTGTCAGATTAGGAAAGAGCAAATGAAATCCAGAGAAATTTATTCAGTTGCCCACGTTTTACTATTTAGCTGTAATGCGGCCATTGCTAAACTCACATATTTTCAAATTTTAAAAAAGATATAAATGGATTTTTTCACTATGGAAAAGAGAAATTAATAAATGTGATATGTTAGAGGAAGGAAGAAAGGAGAACAAGCACAAAACTTTTTTTTTTTTTTTTTAAAGGTTAGGAGAAGCAGCTGAGATGACAGCTAACCTGACAGCCCTGCTTCTTTTTTTTAAATTAATTAATTTATTTATTTTTGGCTGTGTTGGGTCTTCGTTTCTGTGCGAGGGCTTTCTCTAGTTGCGGCAAGCGGGGACCACTCTTCATTGCGGGGCGCGGGCCTCTCACTGTCACGGCCTCTCTTGTTGTGGAGCACAGGCTCCAGACGCGCAGGCTCAGTAGTTGTGGCTCACGGGCCTAGTTGGTCCGCGGCATGTGGGATCTTCCCAGACCAGGGCTCGGACCCGTGTCCCCTGCATTGGCAGGCAGACTCCCAACCACTGTGCCACCAGGGAAGCCCCAAAACTTTTTTTTTTATTGGGAACATTATAAAGTATCTACTGATTTGGCTGGTTGTTTTAGCTAAGTGATAGTATTAAAATTCCTCTTTTTCATAATATTGGTATGGTAGTTCTGTAACTAGCTATAATGGGACAAAAGCCATTATTATTGCCAGCTTTCTTATACCACCTGATTTTCCTCAGGAAAATGGATTTTGGGTTAAAATCCAATATATGTTTGGAATATATCTTAGGTTATATTCCTCAAAAATTCAGTATTTAAGTTTAATTTTATGAGAGAATAAAGTTAATTTTGTTGTTATGGCAAATGTCTTAAGTATGACCACATTCTTTAAATCCAAAAGTTATTACTAAAAAGATCCTTCAGAGTAAATGTACAGTTGGAACCGTTGCTATCTTTTCAGGCCTCAGGGCAGCAAATTCAGGAGGGCCTGTTGTTTGTTGAGGGCTTAGAAATTATATTAGTACTGTTACATGAAAATATTAGTGGTTTATCTGTAGAAAATATATTATTTTATCATTTACAAAAATAGTTATTTTGCTTGTTTTGTTGATACACATTGCCTGAGAAACAAATAATTAGAAATTATTGAGCTGTCATAACACATAGTTCTTAACATCATATCCTTATTTACGGTTTTCTTGGTAATAGTTCATTTGAAACTTTCGAGTTATATTGTATTTTATTGCCATTTCTTTACACTGTTTTAATAACGAGTCTGTCAGAAATGGGTGAAGATTTTACAAGATTCTTCTGCTAAGTAAAGTTGCAGGTCACTTGGTTTTTAATTCCAAACTGTGTTATAATATGGCCCCAGTTTTCTTAAAAATATCTGAGTAGTACAAATAAAATCTGAAACACTTGCCTGCATTTATTATATTTTATTTCTGCATATGAGGCAAAAACAAGATCCTGTCTGCCGTTTCATTCTTGGTAAAAGAGTACCGAGTACCAAAATTGTGAGCATGTTAGTGGCCACTCAGAGTATTTGGCACACGTAAGTGCTCATCAACAAATATTAGTTTCTTTTATCTAGAATTTTCCTGTTTGTCAAAGGTATTCTATTTTGAAATGTCTTTGGTATGGAATACATTACTCTGTCTCTTAAATGATTATATTGCATAAATTTTATAAGGGGGGAGAGGTTGCTTAAATTAAACTTTATCTGGTTTCCAGTTGATTTGATTTGTATAGATTTGTAAGGGTAAAATATCTGGAACCTTTTAAAGATACCTTCCTTGTTTACCCAAAGTAGAGTGGTCCTTCTCTTCCTGTTAGTTGCCAGTGTATCTATTGTTTATATTTTCACTTCTCACATTGTAGTCCGTTTATAGTACACACCTCCTTAATAAAATTCCACCTAACCAACCTGCCAAATGAACTATAACTCTTCATTTCTTCTATAAATAACTTGACTTGTGCCATATATGTATATATATATAATTTCCCATTAATTAAATTGTAAGCCTATTAAGAGTTATATTTGTTTCCAAATTTATTTATGCCAGTTATATTGCCATTACATAGTTAAATATTACACATACTAGATGCTTATATGATACATTAGTGGAATACTTTTTTTTTTTTTGTGGCTGCGCAGTGTGGCTTATGGGATCTTAGTTCCCTGACCAGGGATTGAACCTGTGCCGTGGCAGTGAAAGCGCCAAGCCCTAACCAGTGGAACAGCAGGGAATTCCCAGTAGAATACTTTTTAAAAGCATAAAAAGGGAATTGGCTAAAACAATCATTGAATTAGGCTTACATGAGAAACTGTAAAAGATTGTGTGTGTGTGTGTGTGTGTGTGTGTGTGTGTGTGTGTGTATCACGCCCCCAGTAGAATATCCTTCTTGCTGAGTAGAGCAAGTTGGCCTTGACTTGTGTAAAAAACATTCATACTTTGATATTCTGCCAAAAATCTTTGACCTCTTGATAGGGTTTCCGTTTATTTCATTATTTTGCCCTAGTGGCTGGCTTAACTGCCAACTTCAGCCAAAGTTTAACATATTCTAGTGTTGACATGAATCCCCAAAACAATTTGTTGGCTAAGGCTTGATTGAAAAGTATAAATTCAAGAAATTAAACAATGGTAAAATTGAAAAGGAAATGAAATATTGTGTATGAATCATTACATACAGAAGTTATTTTTATCAAAGTGTTTGTGTAAAACTCATTGATGTTTTCCTTACAGCGCTTGTATGTGATAGAATTATTACTAATTACATATTAAATTCATGGCTCTGCAGTAAAACAACTTCCAACTAACATTTTATTAATGTACAAATATTCTTGATGATATATGCTCACTTAAGATATCCTTTCAGTAATCTCATTTGCAAAGATCTTTATTGCAGAGCCCTGTTTTGTTTTTAAATGTATAGTATCAAGGAAGAGGTTTTGGTTTTTTTGTTGGGTTACATTTTAGTGAGAATTTAAGATCCTAGATGAAAAAATTCTCTCTTACTTTACTGTACCCAGTGTTTATTTCAGCCTTTTTTTAAAAAACTGTATGTTGTTCAAGTATAATTTCTACAACTATTGATCTGCTAGGGAAGAAAGTAGTTTAGCGTTAGGAAGGATTATAAGTATAAAAGTCAAATTATTGGATTGGTACTTTGAAAAATGGAGCTGTGTTTTGAATAAGGTAGTTTACCAGACTGAATATATTTGTTACATGATTATCTTTTAAGATATGCACACTAGCCACGCTACTTGTAGGGATATTGATTGCATATAGTTATGGATTAAATTTTAGTATTCAGTTACTTGAAAGGATTTTTAATTTACAGAGAAATAATTTAAGGATCTCTCATTGCTTTATTTCCGTGAAATGTAGGATGACTTTATATTTCAAGTTAGGCAAAGTAGGATGAATAAATTCTTTAATTGAAAATAAATATTTGAGCAATTTATTTTTTAATTTTCACATTAGTTTTTGAGTCCACTCAAATGAACATTCCATAAACAAGTATTACTTTTTTTTTTCATACACACATACTGTATTTTATTTTTACAAGAGATAAATAGACTGACACCAAGCATTGTACATGGATGACCATAACGAAAGCAACAATGATTGCAATTACCAAACATGAAACACACTCATACTATGTCATAATATTGACATTCAGTCCAGTAATCCTCCACTGTAACAGCTCCTTTACTTTGCAGTGAAAATTGATTTGTATATTCTTTGCCTCTGAGTCCTTGTGGGATTTTTTTTTTTTTTAATTCAGACAGAAAGTCACAAAAATTATACTCATCCTCATCAGTTCACTCAGTCCCATGTAATTAATTTTTTTCCCATCTTGATCTTTTGTTAGCACTTTTATGAGTTCATCAGTTTTTCATTAGAGTTCTGAAAATGCTTATTCATTCAGTTCAGCAGTACAGTCAGTTACCAGAAACCTGTACTTGTCAGAGTCTTTTCCAAGAATTCCTTGAAGATGAAACCCTTTTATGGGAACATATTTGCAAAAGCATCAGAGTACACCCAGAACTGTCTGTAAATGACAAAAGACTTAAAAATGACCACAGTTAAAGATTTGATGAAAGTTCATAATAATGCAGTTGACAAGAAAATTAGTTATTTCTGAGATATACATTTTAAAGTAATAACTAGGATTATTACTTATAACATTATACCAGAACATATAAGATTTTTAGAAATTTCATGTAATGTCTGAAACATTTATATTAACATATTTCCATACAAATAACCCAATGAAAGTTTAGTATTAGTTGTTTTGTTTGTTTGTTTTTTTATACTGCAGGTTCTTATTAGTCATCAATTTTATACACATCAGTGTATACATGCCAATCCCAATCGCCCAATTCAGCACACCACCATCCCCACCCCACCACAGTTTTCCCCCCTTGGTGTCCATATGTCCGTTCTCTACATCTGTGTCTCAACTTCTGCCCTGCAAACCGGCTCATCTGTACCATTTTTCTAGGTTCCACATACATGCGTTAATATACGATATTTGTTTTTCTCTTTCTGACTTACTTCACTCTGTATAACAGTCTCTACATCCATCCACGTCTCAACAAATGACTCAATTTCGTTCCTTTTTAGGGCTGAGTAATATTCCATTGTATATATGTACCACAGCTTCTTTATCCATTCGTCTGTTGATGGGCATTTAGGTTGCTTCCATGACCTGGCTATTGTAAATAGTGCTGCAGTGAACATTCGGGTGCATGTGTCTTTTTGAATTACGGTTTTCTCTGGGTATATGCCCAGTAATGGGATTGCTGGGTCATATGGTAATTCTATTTTTAGTTTTTTAAGGAACCTCCATATTGTTCTCCATAGTGGCTGTATCAATTTACATTCCCACCAACAGTGCAATAGGGTCCCCTTTTCTCCACACCCTCTCCAGCATTTGTTGTTTGTAGATTTTCTGATGATGCCCATTCTAACTGGTGTGAGGTGATACCTCATTGTAGTTTTGATTTGCATTTCTCTAATAATTAGTGATGTTGAGCAGCTTTTCATGTGCTTCTTGGCCATCTGTATGTCTTCTTTGGAGAAATGTCTATTTAGGTCTTCTGCCCATTTTTGGATTGGGTTGTTTGTTTCTTTAATATTGAGCTGCATGAGCTGTTTATATATTTTGGAGATTAACCCGTTGTCCGTTGATTCGTTTGAAAATATTTTCTCCCATTCTGAGGGTTGTCTTTTGGTCTTGTTTATGGTTTCCTTTGCTGTGCAAAAGCTTTGAAGTTTCATTAGGTCCCATTTGTTTATTTTTGTTTTTATTTCCATTACTCTAGGAGGTGGATCAAAAAAGATCTTGCTGTGATTTATGTCAAAGAGTGTTCTGCCTGTGTTTTCCTCTAGGAGTTTGATAGTGTCTCTCCTTACATTTAGGTCTTTAATCCATTTTGAGTTTATTTTTGTGTATGGTGTTAGGGAGTGTTCTAATTTCATTCTTTTACATGTAGCTGTCCAGTTTTCCCAGCACCACTTATTGAAGAGACTGTCTTTTCTCCATTGTATATCTTTGCCTCCTTTGTCATAGATTAGTTGACCATAGGTGCGTGGGTTAATCTCTGGGCTTTCTATCTTGTTCCATTGATCTATGTTTCTGTTTTTGTGCCAGTACCATATTGTCTTGATTACTATAGCTTTGTAGTATAGTCTGAAGTCAGGGAGTCTGATTCCTCCAGCTCCGTTTTTTTCCCTCAAGACTGCTTTGGCTATTCGGGGTCTTTTGTGTCTCCATACAAATTTTAAGATGATTTGTTCTAGTTCCGTAAAAAATGCCATTGGTAATTTGATAGGGATTGCATTGAATCTGTAGATTGCTTTGGGTAATATAGTCATTTTCACAATATTGATTCTTCCAATCCAAGAACATGGTATATCTCTCCATCTGTTGGTATCATCTTTAATTTCTTTCATCAGTGTCTTATAGTGTTCTGCATACAGGTCTTTTGTCTCCCTAGGTAGGTTTATTCCTAGGTATTTTATTCTTTTTGTTGCAGTGGTAAATGGGAGTGTTTCCATAATTTCTCTTTCAGATTTTTCATCATTAGTGTATAGGAATGCAAGAGATTTCTGTGCATTAATTTTGTATCCTGCAACTTTACCAAATTCATTGATTAGCTCTAGTAGTTTTCTAGTGGCATTTTTAGGATTCTCTATGTATAGTATCACGTCATCTGCAAACAGTGACAGCTTTACTTCTTCTTTTCCAATTTGTATTCCTTTTATTTCCTTTTCTTCTCTGATTGCCGTGGCTAGGACTTCCAGAACTATGTTGAATAATAGTGGTGAGAGTGGACATCCTTGTCTCGTTCCTGATCTTAGAGGAAATGCTTTCAGTTTTTCACCGTTGAGAATGATGTTTGCTGTGGGTTTGTCGTATATGGTCTTTATTATGTTGAGGTAGGTCCCCTCTATGCCCACTTTCTGGAGAGTTCTTATCATAAATGGGTGTTGAATTTTGTCAAAAGCTTTTTCTGCATCTATTGAGATGATCATATGGTTTTTATTCTTCAATTTGTTAATATGGTGTATCACGTTGATTGATTTGCGTATATTGAAGAATCCTTGCATCCCTGGGATAAATCTCACTTGATCGTGGTGTGTGATACTTTTAATGTGTTGTTGGATTCTGTTTACTAGTATTTAGTTGAGGATTTTTGCATCTGTATTCATCAGTGATATTAGTCTGTAATTTTCTTTTTTTGTAGTATCTTTGTCTGGTTTTGGTATCAGGGTGATGGTGGCCTCATAGAATGAGTGTGGGAGTGTTCCTGCCTCTGCAATTTTTTGTAAGAGTTTGAGAAGCATGGGTGTTAGCTATCTCTAAATGTTTGATAGAATTCACCTGTGAAGCCGTCTGATCCTGGACTTTTGTTTGTTGGAAGATTTTTAATCACAGTTTCAATTTTATTCCTTGTGATTGGTCTGTTCATATTTTCTGTTTCTTCCTGGTTCACTCTTGGAAGGTTATACCTTTCTAAGAATTTGTCCATTTCTTCCAGGTTGTCCATTTTTTTGGCATAGAGTTGCTTGTAGTAGTCTCTTAGGATGCTTTGTATTTCTGCGGTGTCTGTTGTAACTTCTCCCTTTTCATTTCTAATTTTATTGATTTGAGTCCTCTCCCTCTTTTTCTTGATGGGTCTGGCTAATGGCTTATCAATTTAGTTTATCTTCTCAAGGAACCAGCTTTTAGTTTTATTGATATTTGCTATTGTTTTCTTTGTTTCTATTTCATTTATTTGTGCTCTGATCTTTATGAGTTCTTTCCTTCTGCTAACTTTGGGTTTTGTTTGTTCTTCTTTCTCTAGTTCCTTTAGGTGTAAGGTTAGATTGTTTACTTGAGATTTTTCTTGTTTCTTTAGGTAGGCTTGTATAGCTATAAATTTCCCTCTTAGAACTGCTTTTGCTGCATCCCATAGGTTTTGGATCGTCGTTTTTTTCATTGTCATTTGTCTCTAGATATTTTTTGATTTCCTCTTTGATTTCTTCAGTGATCTCTTGGTTATTTAGTAACATATTGTTTAGCCTCCATGTATTTGTGCTTTTCACGTTTTCTTCCCTGTAATTCATTTCTTTTTTTTTTTTTTTTTTTTTTAAATTTTTTAATTTTTTTATTATTTATTTATTATTTTTTATCTTTGGCTGTGTTGGGTCTTCGTTTCTGTGTGAGGGCTTTCTCCAGTTGCGGCGAGTGGGGGCCACTCTTCATCGCGGTGCGCAGGCCTCTCACTATCGCGGCCTCTCTTGTTGCGGAGCAGAGGCTCCAGACGCGCAGGCTCAGTAATTGTGGCTCACGGGCCCAGTTGCTCCGCGGCATGTGGGATCTTCCCAGACCAGGGCTCGAACCCGTGTCCCCTGCATTGGCAGGCAGATTCTCAACTACTGCGCCACCAGGGAAGCCCTCTTGTAATTCATTTCTAATCTCATAGCGTTGTGGTCAGAAAAGATGCTTGATATGATTTCAATTTTCTTAAATTGACTGAGGCTTGATTTGTGACCCAAGATGTGATCTATCCTGGAGAATGTTCCGTGCGCACTTGAGAAAAAAGTGTAATCTGCTGTTTTGGATGGAATGTTCTATAAATATCAATTAAATCTATCTGGTCTATTGTGTCATTTAAAGCTTCTGTTTCCTTATTTATTTTCATTTTGGATGATCTGTCCATTGGTGTAAGTGAGGTGTTAAAGTCCCCCACTATTATTGTGTTACTGTCGATTTCCTCTTTTATAGCTGTTAGCAGTTGCCTTATGTATTGAGGTGCTCCTATGTTGGGTGCATATATATTTATAATTGTTACATCTTCTTCCTGGAGTGATCCCTTTATCATTATGTAGTGTCCTTCCTTGTCTCTTGTAACATTCTTTATTTTAAAGTCTATTTTATCTGATATGAGTATTGCTACTCCACCTTTCTTTTGATTTCCATTTGCATGGAATATCTTTCGCCATCCCCTCACTTTCAATCTGTATGTGTCCCTAGGTCTGAAGTGGGTCTCTTGTAGACAGCATATATATGGGTCTTGTTTTTGTATCCATTCAGCAAGCCTGTGTCTTTTGGTTGGAGCATTTAATCCATTCACGTTTAAGGTAATTATCAATATGTATGTTCCTATGACTATTTTCTGAATTGTTTTGGGTTTGTTTTTGTAGGTCCTTTTCTTCTCTTGTTTTTCCCACTTAGAGAAGTTCCTTTAGTATTTGTTGTAGAGCTGGTTTGATGGTGCTGAATTCTCTTAGCTTTTGCTTGTCTGTAAAGCTTTTGATTTCTCCATCAAATCTAAATGAGATCCTTGCCGGGTCGAGTAATCTTGGTTGTAGATTCTTCCCTTTCATCACTTTAAGTATATTATGCCACTCCCTTCTGGCTTGTAAAGTTTCTGCTGAGAAATCAGCTGTTAACCTTATGGGAGTTCCCTTGTATGTTATTTGTCATTTTTCCCTTGCTGGTTTCAATAATTTTTCTTTGTCTTTAAGTTTTGTCAATTTGATTACTATGTGTCTTGGCGTGTTTCTCCTTGGGTTTATCCTGTATGGGACTCTCTGCGCTTCCTGGACTTGAGTGGCTATTTCCTTTCCCATGTTAGGGAAGTTTTCAACTAAAATCTCTTCAAGTATTTTCTTAGGTCCTTTCTCTCCCTTTTCTCCTTCTGGGACCCCTATAATGCGAATGTTGTTGCGTTTCATGTTGTCCCAGAGGTCTCTTAGGCTGTCTTCATTTCTTTTCATTATTTTTGCTTTATTCTATTCTGCAGCAGTGAATTATACCATTCTGTCTTCCAGGTCACTTATCCATTCTTCTGCCTCAGTTATTCTGCTATTGATTCCTTCTAGTGTAGTTTTCATTTCAGTTATTGTATTGTTCATCTCTGTTTGTTTGTTCTTTAATTCTTCTAGGTCTTTGTTAATCATTTCTTGCATCTTCTCAATCTTTGCCTCCATTCTTATTCCGAGGTCCTGGATCATCTTCACTATCATTATTCTGAATTCTTTTTCTGGAAGGTTGCCTATCTCCACTTCATTTAGTTGTTTTTCTGGGTTTTTTTCTTGTTCCTTCATCTGGTATATAGCCCTCTGCCTTTTCATCTTGCCTATCTTTCTGTCAATGTGGTTTTTGTTCCACAGGCTGCAGGATTGTAGTTTTTCTTGCTTCTGCTGGCTGCCCTCTGGTGTTTGAGACTCTCTAAGAGGCTTGATGGGAGGCTCTGGTGGTAGGTAGAGCTGCGTGTCCAAGTTTTAAAATAATTAAAAGAGAAGTGTTCCTTACCCTACATTGCATCAGGAATAAAGTATTCCCAGTTATCCTGCTTTAGTCCACAGTAGTGATGAATGGACCTTTTCTCTTCTTGGAGAACTTCTGTTTGCACTCAGAGAAAAAGAAGTGAACAAAAAACCTGGACAAACTTCTTTATTGAACATGGCAAATGTTTTCAGTTCTCCAGAAGGGGTGGGTCTTTTCCATTAGTAATCTGTGGTAAATTTCACTGTAACTGGTAAGAATTGATGAGCTTCTGCCAGTAACAAGCCAAGCAGTAAATGTTTTCCATTTTTTCTTAGAATTATTTTTAGCTTTTATATATGCTGGATCGTGTGTTTCATGGAAAAAATGACTAATCTTTTTGATTATTTCTTATAAATTTCTTATCAACCTTTAAACTATTCTGTTTCTTTTCAGTCATTTGAATATCCTTTTCCCCATTGAAATGTTGTTTCAAATACAGAAGATGAGAATTTTATTCTTTTACCTAGTACTAGTAACTACTTTCAAATTAGATAATTTATCTTACTGAAATAATTATATAGTAGTGTCACACACCTGTATCTGTAGTTGTTGATGATAAATCCAAGGTATTTTTCAGGCATTGCATAGTTTAGCAAACAGGTTCATCTGAGGATCCGAAGGATAGTGTCTTTACTTGGTTGGTGGTAAGCAGTAACATTGAACATGCACTTGGCACTTGCTGAGTGAAGAAGTTGCCGCAAGCCACCCTTGCAGACATGGAGTTGCATAACAGTGTTATGCCCCTGCTCTTCTTTGTCAGGCTGGTCACATTTAATCCTGTAGTAATGATGAAGTGTGCTGTGTGAGAAAACACCTAAGGTTTTCTGATGAAGCTCTGCATGGCCAAACATAGGATTAAGGAATTCAGGATAGAAACACTTGGCGTATTTTGTACTCGTTTGTATTTCATTAAGAGTTTGTTACATTTACTGACTTCTTTTGTTCGCTGACCACCCATACATGTTAGTTTAAAAGTGCATATCTTAAAAAAGAGAGCAAAAATTAGCTCTCCCTTAGTTTTCCAGATTCCCTTCTCCAGGGATATTCAGACCTAAGTCTTTAAAAGAAAAACACGAGTAATGTAAAATCAGATATGAATAATCATTTTCCAGTTTCCTGGCATAAGCGTAGATTGCCGAATGCATTAATATCTGGGTGGAATTTGGCATTAAAATGAGCACACTTGTTTATGTAAATGACTGTTGTCAAGAAAATGCAAATATACAAAAACTTCCTATTTTAAGTTTAAAATGTGTATCATAAGAAATGACATAGTACTGAAATTTATTTAAATTTCTTTGTAAATCAGACCTATGATTTTGTCTCGCCTGTTTTTACTATTTTCAATCTCGTTGTCCACCGCCTGTTACCTTGCCTCCACAGCTTTTGCTTGCATCCCTCCTTGATATGAAGAGAGTATCTTCTCTTTCCATAGTTTAAGATTCCCAGTTGGAATCCTCTCACTGCTAACTTAATTAAATAAGATAAACAACAATAGCATAAAAAGAAGTATCATGTTTCATTTATTTTAGAAGAGCTGTATTATTTTCTCTACACCCATTTATTTCCAGATTTTAAAGTGTTTTAAAAATTATCAACCCTTCATGTTTGTCAGATTCTTTTCCCCCTCTCTTCAGTATTGAGTATCAACATGGTAGGCTATCCTCGGCTTTATTCGTATAATGGAGAGGTAGCTTCTCATTTTGTGGTTCTTCTTGTTGTTCTTGATAACTTCATAACCATTTAATTGCTTTTAAAAAATCAACCTGTCTTGGATTACTTGTATTCTTACGTAATTTTATGTAAAGTACTATAATTTTAGGTAGTTAATTTTTTTTAATTAATAGACTAATATTTAAAAAAATTAATCAATAGACTACTAGTTTAAAAGCAGTTTTGGGTTTACAGAAAATTGAGCAGATAGTACATATTACCACCCCCTTCCACTCATAGTGTCCTGTTACATCTTGTATTAGTGTGATACATAGTACAATTGATAAACAAATAGTGACATGACATATTATTTTTAACTAAAGTCAGTAATTTACATTAGGGTTCACTCTTTGTGTTATACCGTTCTGTGGGTTTTGACAAATGCCTAGTGTTGTGCATTTCACCATTACAGTATTGTACAGAATAGTTTCACTGCCCTGAGAAATTTCCTGTGCTCTATTCATCCCACCCTCTCTCTCCGCACAATGAAACCTCTGGTGACCACTGATATTTTTCCTGGCTCCATAGTTTTTCCTTTTCCAGAATGTCATATAGTTGGAATCATAACAGTGTATAACCTTTTCAGATTGGCTTCTTTTACTAAGCAATATACATTTAAGTTTCCTCCATGTCTTTTCTTGCTTTGGTAGCTCATTTCCTTTTATTGCAGAATAATATTCCACTGTTTGGATATACAACAGTTTGTTTATCCAGTCACCTTTTGAAGAACATCTTGATTGCTTCCAGTTTGGGGCAGTTATGAATAAAGCTGCTATAAACCTTCATGTACAGATTTTTGTTACTGTTTTTGTTCCATTGATCTATTTGTTCTTTCGCCAGTGCTACATTATCTTGATTATTGTAGCTTTATACTAAGCTTCGAAGTCTGGTCATATCAGTCCTCCGACTTTGTTCTTCTTCTTCATTATTGTGTTGGCTCTTCTGGGTATTCTGCCTTTCCGTATAAATTTTAGAATCATTTGGTCAATATCCATAAAATAACTTGCTAGGGCTTTTATTGGGATGATTTTTGTACTCTGTTCTTATTTTCATTGTATGCCACATGGAAGGGGATTGGGAAAAATAAAACACTGTGTGCAATACTTTGTTAAATAAGTTTATAAAGCAGTACAAATGGAAATCTTTGGATAACTGGCTACATTTATAGTAATAGAAATTCTAATGTTTCAAATACTTAAACAGAGAAATGGAAGCCATTCAAAACTTGAGTGAAAGACAGAAAGTTTTTCCAAGACTTCATTCTTTTGCTGGTCCCAAGTTGGAAGAGGCTATAATGAGTATGCATTTACATCTATGTTTGTATATATTTGAAAATCAAAACAGCATATTAGGGGGAAATGTTTGGAAAGCTTATTGTGTTCTTTGTCTCATATACAAAGTAATATTATTAAGCGATTGAAGAAAATAAACATCCCAGAAGAAAAAGGAGCAAATGGTATATGAATAAGTACTTAAAAAAATTAATAATAGCTTTATTGAAAGATAATTCACTTACCATACAATTTGCCCACTTAAAGGGCACATTCAGTGATTTTTGGCACGTTCACAGTTATGTGCAACTGTTAACGACAGTCAAATTTAGAACATTTTTGTCAATTTAAAAAGAAACCAGAGGTGGCTTCCCTGATGGCACAGTGGTTAAGAATCCACCTGCCAATGCAAGGGACATGGCTTCGAGCCCTGGTCCAGGAAGATCCCACATGCCGTGGAGCAACTAAGCCTGTGCGCCACAACTACTGAGCCTGTACTCTAGGGCTCACAAGCCACAACTGCTGAGCCTGTGTGCCACGACTACTGAAGCCCGCGCACCTAGAGCCCGTGCTCTGCAACAAGAGAAACCACCACAGTAAGAAGCCCACACACCGCAACGAAGAGTAGCCCCCGCTCACCGTAACTAGAGAAAGCCCGTGCACAGCAACGAAGACCCAATGCAGCCATAAAGAAAGAGAGAGAGAGAGGAAGGAAGAGAGGGAGGGAGGGAGGAAGAAAGGAAAGTAAAGAAAAAAAAGAAAAGAAACGAAATGAAACCAGGGCTTCCCTGGTGGCGCAGTGGTTACTGCCAATGCAGGGAACGTGGGTTCGAGCCCTGGTCTGGGAAGATCCCACGTGCCGCGGAGCAACTAAGCTCATGCACCACAACTACTGAAGCCCATGCAACTAGAGCCTGTGCTCTGCAACAAGAGAAGCCACTGCAGTGAGAAGCCTGCGCACCTCAACGAAGAGTAGCACCTGCTCGCCGCAACTAGAGAAAGCCCGCGCACAGTAATGAAAACCCAGCACAGCCAAAATAAATTAATTAAATTAATTAATTTAAAAAAAACACTATATACACCTTAGCTATCATCGCTCTTTCTCCTTAGCACCCCTCCAGCCTTAAGCAACCACTAATCTACTGTCTCTCTATGTATAGAGAGTTGCCCACTGTGAACATTTCATATAAATCAGATCATGTAATATGTAGTCTTTTGTTTAGCTTTTTAATCTCAGTACAGTGTTGTCAAGGTCCATTGATGTTGTTTCATGTATCAGTACTCGATTTCCTTTTTATGACTGGATAATATTTCACTGTATGGATATCTACTGCATTTTGCTTATTTATTCATCATTTGATAGACATTTGAGTTGTTTATACCTTTTGGCTATTGTGAATAACAGTGAACATGAGTGTAGAAATATCTGTTTTCGTTCCTCCTTTCAATTCCTTTGGGTGTATACCTAGGAGTGGAAGTGCTGGTTCACATGGTAATAAGTTATTCCTTGACTTTTAAATTACAGCCATCTTAGTGCATGTGAGATGGCAGGTATCTCATTGTGGTTTTGATTTGCATTTCCCTGATGACTAATGATGGTGTGTTTGCTGGTCATTTGTATATCTTTTTTGGGGAATTATCTATTCATATCCCCTGTCCCATAAGTGGGGTCTGGGCAAAAGGAAGCATCTGCCTCTTAGCTCTACTTATCTGAAACTTAGCCACAGCAGCAAGTAGCTGGTGGGAGGGTGAGAAATGCTGAGATTTTCCCCTCCTGGGGAGGTAATCTTCCAACTCAAGCTAGGGGAAGAGGGAGCTCAGGTTCTACCAGTCTGTAGTGAATTTGTTTTCTTGCTGAGCTGAGAGCAGGAAGAGAGTAGGATCTTGGTTCAAATACTTTAGGTTCTTGTTTTTCTTACTGAGTTTTAGTAGATTTTCTTAAATGAATGTTTTCTCAGTTTGTTGTGTGCTCTTTGGACTATTTCTAGGGCCTTGAGTGGTGGTGTTTTTTAAAAAATTTGTATCTGTTTCATGGCAGAGCAGGTTCACTGAATTCTTCATGCTGTCATGCTGGTGAGAAAAAAAAAAATTAGGTTTCAAAAGCCTAGTAAAATTTTTAACCTCTCATTAATTATTCTTTATCCTTATTGTGGGATATTTTGCATCCATTAATTCCTTGAAAGTAAAAATTCAACACATACCTAAATGTACTATATCATGTGCCTTTTACTTGTAACATTAATCAGCTTTATTAAATATTAAATTACACTTTTTTTCTTTATCCAAATATTATATTCTTCACTTGTTTTAAAATTCAAAAGCTTTAAGATGGTATCTAATAAATAGTTGTCTTCCTGCACCTGTCCTCTAGCCGACCAATTTAGCTCCCTAGAGATAATCAATAGTACTAATTTCTTATATATATGTATATATATATTTTTTTCGTGTTTATTGTTTTTATTTATTTATTTATGGCTGTGTTGGGTCTTCGTTTCTGTGCGAGGGCTTTCTCTAGTTTCAGCGAGCGGGGGCCACTCTTCATCGCGGTGCGCGGGCCTCTCACTATTGCGGCCTCTCTTGTTGCGGAGCACAGGCTCCAGATGCTCAGGCTCAGTAATTGTGGCTCACGGGCCTAGTTGCTCCGCGGCATGTGGGATCCTCCCAGACCAGGGCTCGAACCCGTGTCTCCTGCATTGGCAGGCGGACTCTCAACCACTGCGCCATCAGGGAACTCCCATAATTTCTTATATTTTTTAATAGAGATCCTGTGTGTGTATATATATGTATATATAAAAAACAAGTAAATATGAATACATATTCTCTTTCCTTACCTTTTACATTGTTGTTATGTTATTTTTACCCAAATGGCACTATACCATACAACCCCATTTCTTTCTTTCTTTTTTTTCTTTTTTTTTTTTTGCCACACCCACGAGGCTTGTAGGATCTTAGTTCCCCAATCAAGAGATTGAACCCGGGCCCCCGGGAGTGAAAGCACCACGTCCTAACCACTGGACCGCCCGGGAATTCCCCATACAACCCCATTTCTATTCCTTGTTCCTCCTGTTCCCACCTTAGGTACTTTGGAATTTGTTCCAATGCAGCATAAAGCACATCTTCATTTTTATGACTGCATAATTGATACTTAGTAATCGAAACAGCTCCATCTAATGAACATAAATGGATTCTTTTGCTGTTATAAACAATGTTGCAGTGACTAATTTTGGTGACCTTGATAATTTTATCTGTAGGATTAATTTTCAGAATTAACTAGAATTGATGATTCAAAGGGTATGCCAATTTGTTGTTTTGACAGATTATAACTTGTGCTCCATAGACATTATACCAGTAATGTTGAGTGGCTATTTCCCCACACCTTTCTTTTTTAAAAAAATATTTATTTTATTTATTTATTTATTTTGACTGCACCGGGTCTTAGTTGTGGCACGCGGGGTCTTCATTTTGGCATGCAGGATCTTTAATTGCAGCATGAGGGCTCTTAGTTGCAGCATGCATGCGGGATCTAGTTCCCCGACCAGGGATCGAACCCGGGCTCCTTGCATTGGGAGCACGGAGTCTTACCAGGGAAGTCCCCCCACACCCCATGCCTTTCTAGGAGTTTGATACCAACTTCCTTCCTTTCTTTTGTCTATCTATACATGTAAGCATATATAAATTTTATAGATACACACATTATTTTTTCTGCACCAATTGTGAGACATATGTTGCAGATACGATAGCTCTATTACCCCTAAGTATTTCACTGTTTATTTCCTAAAACACAAAGGCAGTCTACTACATAACCACATTACAGTAACCAAAATCAGAAAAAAAGCATTGATAGAATACACTTATCTAATCATCCAATCCACAGATACCATTCATATTTCATCTGTTGTCCCAATTATGTCCTGTATAGCAAAGAAAAAAATTGCTTTTTGTCCAAAATTTAATCTAGGATCATTTAGTAACCTTTTCCACCTTCTTCAATTTGTAACATTCCTCCACTTTGTCTTTAATGACCATGACAATTTAATAAAATTTTTTATTATGGAAAAGTTCAAAATATGTAAAACTAGTGAATGTAGCATGATGAACCCCTTTGAGCTCCGTCACCAGCTTCATCAGATAAACATATGGCCATGCTTTTCATTTACGTGCTCACTAACCCATTTCTTCCAAACACATACGTATATACACATAATAGGTTATTTTAAAGCAAATTTAAGACATCATTTTATGCAGGCTGTAAGTAACTTAAGCAATGCCTAAAAGCACAAAGGAGAAAGTAAAAATAAATTTTAACATAAATTACCTCATGGACCACCATCCAGAAATAGTAATCAGTAACATTATATCTAGCATGTATAGCTAGAAGTATGAACAGACAGATTGGTAATAGAAGATGAGAGTATGAAAATATTTGGAACTTACACAGATTAGCTATTTCTACCAGAGATGGAGAGAAGAGTGAAAGGCTGGTGTTGGGACATCAGCGATTATATACCCAAGCCCTTGTAACTTTTATGTGGGCTAGAATGAATAGAAATTCTACATGGAAGTATTTTTGTCAGTCATAGGTATTCAGCTAAACAATTAGGCTTTGCATGATTTGCGAAGTATTTTTGTTTTGTTTTTACCTAGAGGATTTCTACTCTCAGAGATTTTATTAGTCAAAGTATCATTGTAAATTTGTTTGTTTCTTGTTCCTTTGTCCAACTAGATAGTTTCAAAAAAGGCAAGCATTTGACCAGTTAATACTTATAAAGTTTACTCAACTCTTAAGATGCACTAATTGCAGAATTTGTAATCTTATGGCAAATAAAATTCAGCTGTAATTATTTTGACTCTCTGGGTCCTTTGCATTTCCATATATATTAGAGTCATCTTGTCAGTTTCTACCCCCCAACTAAAAGCCCATTGGAAATTTGATTGGAATTGCATTCAATCTGTACATGAATTTGGAGAGAACTTATTAACAATATTGGGTCTTCTATGAGCATTGTATATCTATTTGTTTAAATTTCCTTTAATGAGCCTCAGCAGTGTTTTTATACTTTTGAAATTGTCAAATTTATCCCAATTTCATTTTTTATGCTATTGTAAATGATACTGTTTTTTTAAATTTTATTTTCTTGTTACTAGTATATAAGAATACAGTTGATTTTTATTTATTCACCTGATATCCTACTACCTTGTGAAACTCAGTAGTTGTGCTACATTCCTTAGGATTTCTGTATAGAGAGATAATCATACCATGAACATTAAAGACAATTTTATTTCTTCTTTCCAATTTATATGAGTTTTGTTTGTTTCTTTAAAACTTTTTTTTTTTTTTTTCTTATTGTACTGTCTAGATCTTGCAGAAGTTGTCAGTTTGGGGGAAAGGTGTTCAGTCTTTTCACCATTAAATATGGTGGTTGATGTAGGGGTATTTTTAGATTCCCTTTATCAGCTTGAGGCAGTTTTCTTCTATTTCTGGTTTGGTTAGAGTTTTATCATCAATGAGTTTTGAATTTCGTTAAATGCTTTTTTTAGATCTGGTGAGATGATCATATGGCTTTTGTTATTTTGTCTGTTAATATGGTGAATTACATTGATTTTTCAAATGTAAAGTCAACTTTGCATTCCTGGAATAAAAGCCACTTCGTTGTGATTTATTATACTTTTTTGTTTCTGTGTTCATGAGGGATACTCATCTGTAGTTTCTTTTTTCTTTTCTTTCTTTTTTTTATTGGTAATGTCTTTGTCTCATTTTGGTATCTGGGTAATTTAGTCCTCATAAAATGAGTTGTTACCACTTCCTCTGTTTACTGAAGTAGATCACATACAATTGATAGTATATGTTTTTTAGGGAATTCCCTGGCAGTCCAGTGGTTAGGACTAGGCGCTTTCATGGCCGGGGGGTTGGGGGGGTGGGGGGTGTCAATCCCTAGTCGTGGAGCTAAAATCCCGCAAGTCACGTGGTGTGGCCAAAAAAAAAAAAAAAAGTATGTGTTTTTTAAGTGTTTGATGAAATTTACCTGTGAAGCCATATGGAGCTTTTTAATGAAAAGGATTTTAAGTAAGAATTCAATTTTTTTTTAACTGACAGGGGGCTATTGAGATTTGCTATTTATTTTTAAAAAACCGATCTGGGGGGATTCCCTGGCCGTCCAGTGGTTAGGACTCTGCGCTTTAACTGCCGAAGGCTCGGGTTCAATCCCTGGTCAGGAAACTAAAATCCCACAAGCCGCACCGCGTGGCAATCAATCAATCAATAAGTAAGTGGGTTTTTTTAAATGTTTAAAAAAAAAAAAAAAACAATTTGGCATTGTTGGTTTTCTCTGTTGCTTATCTGCTTTCTACGGTGACAGCATAGGAGCGGTTGCCTGAAGCTGGCCAGAGGAGGATGATTAACTACAAGGGGGCATAAGAGGTGTTTGGGATAAAATTATTCTGTATCTTCATTTTGGCAGTGATTACACAGGAGTGTATATTGTCAGATATCATTGAATATGTACTTAAAGTTAGTGCATTTTATTGATTGTAAGTTATGCCTCAATAAATTGATTTTGAAAGTTATAAATAATTCATCTGGAAATGATTTTGTGATTTTGCTTGGATTACTTAGAGTTTTGATTTTTTTTTTTTTTTAATAACAAGTGCCACTTAAAGATTCTAGAGAATTAAATTATATTAAGAGGTAAATTTTTTATTTTACCATTTGAATGTTTCATTTGAGTCTCAAATGAAATTTGAGACTGTGCTGTAAAGTATGTTGAAAATATTTATTTTAAGATTATGAATTATACAGATTAAAGCTTAAAGGCAACTAGCACTTTTTAGTGTGCTTTAAGGAACCTGTTAGGAGGAATTTCAGGCCATATTAAATTTTCTCCCATGCCTGAAACACTTTTTTTTCCTCTCTGTTGGTAAGTCATGTTAGTGTTTTTTTCTGAAACTGTGACCGTTGAGTGCCGTTATATTTTAGAAGTTCAGTGTCTGGACTTCGGAACTGGCTGACCTGTGTGTGCGTCCTGCTCGCTCCACTTCACTGATGATACAGTCTTGAGCGAGTTCTTCATGCAGGTTCTTTCCTATGTCAAATTATTTCTTATATTCTTTGGATCGAATAGTTTATTTATATCTCAGAACATTTTAGGTTTAATTCTCCAAGATTATTGTCTTATAATAAGAACACAATATTGCCTCATTTTCAATCGCATTGATTATTATCCCGGCAAAGTGCCTGCTATTAAACCCCTAAAACAGTTTTTGTGTATACATAATAACCCTCTGTCACTTTAATGTTTAGAATTACTTAACATGATGTGATTTAGCCGGTAATTTATATTACTGCTTTTCTAATGTAAGAATATATGTTATTTACTATATTATAAAAAACCATGCTTTCTTATAGTTGGCTTTATTTTTCTGGCAATAGAATGTTGCAGAACAATGAAGTGTGGATTATTTGGAGGTAATATTGTAATATGGAGCATAAATTACATTCATAGAACTCCATTCAAAAGAATGTAAGGAGAAACAGCAAATTCTGAGGAAAGGATTATAACTATACATTATTTAATAACATTGGGAAATAATCTTCTACCTCTTAACACACTATCTAAAATACTAAGTATTTTTCTTTTTTATAGAGGTCAGATTAATTTTTAGGATTAATTAATATTGTGTGTTGATTTTTCTAACTGAGATAAGATCATAGCTTAGGGCTTCCCTGGTGGCACTGTGGTTAAGAATCTGCCTGCCAGTGCAGGGAAGATGGGTTCGAGTCCTGGTCTGGGAAGATCCCACATGCCGCGGAGCAACTGAGCCCGTGCGCCACAACTACTGGGAATGCGCTCTAGAGCCCACGGGCCACAGCTACTGAAGCTGGCGGGCCTAGAGCCCGTGCTCCGCAACAAGAGAAGCCACTGCAGTGAGAGGCCTGCGCACCGCAAAGAAGAGTGGCCCCCGCTCGCTGCAACTAGAAAAAGCCTGCGCGCAGCAACGAAGACCCAACGCAGCCAAAAATAAAATAAATAAAATAAATTTATAAAAAAAAAAAGATCATAGCTTAATTCCTTTTGTGCATGTGCTTGTATCTTAAGTTCTTTAAATCATCCATGTGTTATCAAGTTACTGTGATCTAGTAATTACTAAACTATATTGTCAATAAAATATTTACTGCATGCCATATACTCTGGTAAACCATTGCAAAACAGTTCAAAAAGGTATATAATGAAAAGTAATTTACCCTAACATTGCCCCACCAAAGCCTAGTCCTTTTCTATATGAAACTACCATTACTAGTTTATGGTCAATATTCTCAGTATTCTATATCTATGCAAGTATATCCAGTACATGTATGTATCCCTCGTTTTGAAATAAACCTGAAACAACATATTCATGCTATTTTGCATATAGTCTAGAGATGGTTTCCTTTAAGCATAGTTGTGGTGGCTCTATGACACCTATAACCCCTAGAAAAAGACCCATCTCTTTGGATAGAGCCCATACCTGCATGGTTCTCGTGGTTTGTGTATATAAACAGAATATAAGGAATTTGGCTCTTGATGATGACACTATACAAGAGACTTTTTGCTATGATGGAAATGTCCTATGTCTCCTCTGTCCAGTATGGACTTGTGTAGCTATTGATCACTTGCAATGTGGCTAGTACAATTGAACAGAACTTTTAATTTTTTTACATTTTAATTAAATTTAAATAGTCATGTGTGACCAGTAGCTACCATATTGGACAACTCAGGAAGCATCATGGTATAATGAAGCTCTAGGGTTAGATATACCTAGGTGTCAGTGTTGGTCTTGCTGCCTTCTATTTAGCTGCTTATGCAACTTACTAAACCTTAGTTTCTCATACACACAATACTTTCTCCAAAGAATAATACACATACAGAACTGTCATCATACAGAAAGAAGATTAGATGTATGTATTTGAAAGTGATACACGTTGAGGACAGAAATGGTCAAAAGAGACTCTAGCCTTATCAAGAATGTTTTACTATTTGTCAGAGTAATTGGTTTGAGATGTTACTTATGTGTATAAAGTTAATATTTAGAAATTCATTTTTTTCTCGAGTATTCCTACATGGTTGCTCAGCCATGAAAAAGAAATATTTGAGCCTGTGTTTCCATAAATGTCATCTTCATGTATTTTTTGCAACCTAATTCACTCAAATATAGATGTAGGAGATAGATCTACTGTTACTCTTTTTAAATGCTACATAGAACAGAATCATTTGGACGTGCTATTGTATATTTATCCTTTCATTGCCCCTTGGTGCTTCCAACTCTCAGTATTAAAAACAGTATTATATTGATCATCCTTGTTTATAGTAAGAAGTGATATTGCTAAGTCATAGAATATGGGCATGTAAAATAATGCCAAATTGGTTATCATTTTGCATGTCCACCTCTTTATGTAAGTCTAGCTTTTCCATATCCTCACAAATATTAATGTTGTGTTTCATGCCTATTGATTAGTAACTTTGGATTTTAACCTGGATTTCCTGAAACTATAGTGTACTATGTTATACTGTAAAAGTAGTAACATTAGATAATAAGTTGGAAAAGAAGCTTTAAACATAACCAAGTATGTATACAAATTTTATATATGATAAAGATGGAGAGTAAAATTTCAAATAAGCGAGGAAAGAATGGGCAGTCATACTTTTTTACCCCGTCCTCTGTATCATTATTCGAAGGTGTGAAACAAGGGCCTACTCATCCATAACTCTGAACAGGCTCACTCTTTGTCTTTACGTCATCAGAACTAATTTTATTAAGGCCTTTATCCCTTTAAATCACTTGCCAAACAAAGTCCAGAATTCCTAGGTGATGCCTCAACACCCACCCCCCATACTCCAATCCCAATATAGCTGTGTGGGCAGTGAGACAATTTCTTCCTCCAGCAGGTACTCCCCAGTTCTCCTCCCCTGTTTCAATCTTCTGTTTAGCGTTCAGAGTACTTAGTAGTGTCTGGAAAACTTTTTACTCACTTGTTCTCTACCTTGAGGGTAAGCTACATGAAGGCAAGGATTTTTGGTTGTTTTCTTCACTGCTGTATTCCCAGCCTGTCCACCGGTGGGTTTTCAGTAAATAATTGGGAATAACTAACATAATAAATAATAAACATTTATGGAATAACTTTATTCAGTAACTGGTATTGGAAAAAAGTTGTTAGGTCCTTATCTCACGATTCACAAAAGTAAATTGCACTTGGGAGAAAGCCACAAAACCTAACAAAACAACTTATAAAAGCTATAGAAGCAATACATGTTCTTAGAGTATGGAATCCACTGTTAGATGCATGTAGTTTTAAGAAAAAAATTCATTTGATTTATAACTAATAGCTAAAAGCTGGCATTGTCAACTTTTTTTTTTTCCTAACAAGTTTATTTGTTGAATTATACTTTTGATAAGCTGGTCGTATCGTTCTATTTTACCTAAGATACAGTGGCTTCCTTTCAATTGTTTAAAAAATATATTATTTCCACGTTATATTAGTAAATGCATTGGGCTTCCCTGGCGGCACAGTGGTTAAGAATCCACCTACCAATGCAGGGGACACGGGTTCGAGCCCTGGTCCGGGAAGATCCCACATGCCATGGAGCAACTAAGCCCGTGCACCACAATTACTGAGCCTGCACTCTAGAGCCCGTGAGCCACAACTACTGAGCCCACGTGACACAACTACTGAAGCCCACGCACCTAGAGCCCTTGCTCCGCAACAAGAGAAGCCACCGCAATGAGAAGCCCGCGCACCGCAACGAAGAGTAGCCCCCACTCACCGCAACTAGAGAAAGCTGCATGCGGCAGCAAAGACCCAATGCAGCCAAAAATAAATAATAAATAAATACATTTTTTTAAAAAGTAAATAAGTAAATGTATTTACTGCCATAATGTATTATCTGGACTATTTAATCATTTTTATGTGTGATGTAACTAAATAGTTACTTAATTACATTTCTTGCTGTCTCTCCAACTCTGTGCCGTTTTCTTTTTTTTTTGTTCCCTGAAAGTGCCTCTTATACTTTGCACATTGGTGCTTCATGAACATCTACTTTAGTCCACTTACCAACCAAGCAATTAATCTTAAGATCCAAGTAGAAGCTACATTGCTGTGGACTTACTTTTATATTGCACATGTGCTCATTTTATGCTTTCCCCCTCTTCCTTCTTACAGTTCTCGACATGGCAAGACATGTGCCACTCTATCGAGCTCTGCTAGAATTGCTCCGGGCCATTGCTTCTTGTACGTGCATGGTGCCCCTATTGTTGCCTCTTTCTGCAGAGAATGGTGAAGAGGAAGAAGAACAGTCAGAGTGTCAAACTTCTGTCGGTACATTATTAGCCAAAATGAAGACCTGTGTTGATACCTACACCAACCGTTTAAGGTACTATACTTTGTTCATTTCGTTTGACCTTGGCTTTTACAATCTTTTTTAAAATAGCTTTGTTGGTTTTTTAAAAATGATATATGCGAATTAAACACACATATGCACAAGCAGTAAATAAAACTACAAAGAAAAAGTATCCACCAAATCCTACACTCAGAAACGCTTATTAACAGTGGCTTATCAGACATCGCCCTATGCGATCTTATAGCTATAGATAGAGTTTTTCTTAAATGCTATCACATTGTACCTATTATACAGATAGATGCTAGTTTTACTCAATATTGAGGTGAAAGACACCTTCACGCTCAGTAAATACATATTGCTGATACTGTTCTTAATATTTCTGATTATGTATTGTATATAGATGCTGTATTTTACTTAACCATCTATTAGTGGACATTTGGGTTATTTCTAATTTGTAATAACCTCTGACATACATCTTTTGGGAATTGCAGAAATCTCTGCAGAGTAGATTCATAGAATTAGAACTGTTGGCTTTATGAATTACTAGTTTCATTTTGATACATATGCTATAGTTATAATTCATGCTATAATGTTTTTTAGAAGGTAGAGGATTCGGTATTTAGTTGTTGAAGTTATAGTAAAGTTAGTATTTTATCTTCGTGGAAAATTGAATTTTTAAATGAATCTTTGGTTAAGTTTATACCTTGCTAGAAATCAGATGATGAGTCCTCTTATCAAAAACTTTTTTAAAAACCTTTTCCTGGTAACCTTTTTCATTCTCTTACCAGAATCTGTTTAATGGTTGTCAGTTTTACTTAGAGATGGCCTAAATTCTGATGTTTGCATAAGCATTCAGAATTAGGCTAGAGGAAGCTTATTTCTTTGTTAGTGGTCTTTTGAATCAGTTAATCTTCTTTACCATCTTTGCAATATATTTGTCCTACCTGTTCTCACTTATTTTTTTAATAGCCTAAAATTTGAGAAACTCAGTATACATCAAATGATGGCAGAGAATTGGTCATTGGAGGAATAGTTTTTGTCAGCTTTCATTTTTCGGAAGAAATCAACTTCTCAGATTATTCTGACTCTTTTAGCTTTATTGTACTGTCGTTATCACTTTAAAAGCTAGTGGCTCACTGCCAGGCAGTAAGAATCATAAATTACAGAAGAGATTAAAGAAGAGCCAGTTGGTAGCGATATAAAAAGCTGTAGGTTCATACTCTTTTACCTGGGAGGGAAAATGAAAGGTATATTTTCTTTGATAGTGTGAGACTTTTTTATGTTATAGAGAAGAAAATAATATTATCTTTGGTCCCATCCTTCATTATGGCGAAAATCTTTCTAACTGGTAACCTAGGCAGCTAACATAATTATACAAAAATAGTGTGGTGTCATCAGACTAAAGTTCTGATTTTCTAACTGAGCTAAGTGAATAGAATTTGTACACCTAGAGTGCCTTTTTTGCTGCTTTTCTTAATGTATATCCTGTTCACATAACATGCAGTATAATTTCTTAAAAATTAAACTTCTGCATGAAATGTATTAATGATTCACTACAAAAATTTAATTGCAGATAGAGGATAACTGAGTTTCAGTTAACAGGAGCTCTTTATTTTTCTACTGGTTACCTGGAAAAAAAATATTCTTTAAAATCTTTCACCAAGAAAAAATGACACTTCAAACTTTTAAATTCTGTACCAGCAAAACATGCATGTAGGGTGCTTCCCTGGTGGCACAGTGGTTGGGAGTCCGCCTGCTAATGCAGGGGACACAGGTTCGTGCCCTGGTCCGGGAAGATCCCACATGCCGCGGAGCAGCTAAGCCCGTGCGCCACAACTACTGAGCATGCGCTCTACAGCCCGTGAGCCACAACTGCTGAAGCCCAGACACCTAGAGCCCATGCTCCGCAACAAGAGAAGCCACCGCAGTGAGAAGCCCATGCACTGCAACGAAGAGTAGCCCCCGCTCGCCGCAACTAGAGAAAGCCCGCACGCAGCAATGAAGACCCAACGCAGCCAAAAATAAATTAATTAATTAATTTTTAAAAAATTGAAAAAAACCCCATGCACATAAAGATCTTAATGACTGTTCACAGAGATCATTTCATTTTTTATTTTATCTTTACAGTGACCCTGTGCAGTTAACTATTTTTAAAAGCTATTTTACTGACGAAGAAACACTAAAGAGAGTATTGTATTAGGGTTTGAATGTGCCTCTTCGTCAAGATTCCTCATGATATCTGGTATTTTTTTATATATGTGTAGAATACAGCCTCTGTTACAAAAAGAAGCCAGCAAAGACGTACATGTTATAACGTCCCTACTTTCCTATCAAGGTTTGGCACCTTGAGAATTCACTTTCCACTTCACAGAAAGAGGGGAAAATCTACTCTTTTCCAGCCTGTCAGAACTTAAATGTATTTCTTTTCATATTTTCATCAGAATAGAACTCTAATAAAGTGAACAGTGTAGTCCAATTTCCTGTAAAGTTTATACCCACAGAAGTTGGTCTAAATTTATTTTTAACACTGTTTCAAGATGCAAAGCTTCCCCCCCCTCCCCCTCCCCTCTACCTGCCTACCTGATCCCCAACTGCATTTAAAAACAAAAACAAAACCCAGGATACTCTGAGAAGAGGATGGTCAAGGCAAATTTACGTTCTGTTTACATATCACTTTTAGGATGTGTTTTAGTGCTTCATCAGGGTTTGGAGTTATGACTTTAAAAATAATATGTAGGTGTACCCCAGCTCAGAACATTTTTGCATTATTTTTGTCTCTTTTTCTCTCAGTAAGAAATAAGGCGGGTGGGGGGGATGCATTGCCTGTGGGTGATTCCCTGGGAAGTCCTGACCACATCTGCACCTGGGGGCTCAGGGGGAAAAAAAGGTAAGGGTAGATAGAGTACATCTATTTAGTATAGATTTTTCTTTTTTTTTAAAGCAAGAAAGCAAGTACTAGTTTACTAATTATGTTTATGTATATTATTGTATTGCCTTGTTTTCTTCTCGTTATTTCTCATTTGTTACTCTTTTTTTTTTTTTTTCTTAAAGCCAGGCATACACAAAAGGCATGCAGTTTTTTCCTTCCAAATGAAAATTTAACATAGCACAATTTGGTCATCTTAGATAAAGAAAAGATAGATTCTCTGTGTAATTTGCAGGTCTCTGGATGATAATTGTGGTTACATATAATGATTTACATTGATATTATTTCTTCTGTATATGTTATACTTACAATTTTTATCTTTTTTTAGATGAAAGAAATTAAAACGTTTTGCCCAAATCTAAAGAGGAAGTTTACTTTTACTGGTTGGAATAATCTAATTAAGAGTATCCTATCTTGAGGACAATGCTTAAACCCAACTAATTTTGATCTCAAAATTCAAAGAATGATAGAGATTATATAGGTTAGCTGACTCTCCCCTCCAAGCCTGAAACCTTCTATAAGAGGAAATAGGAAAATATCATTAAGAAGCTGAAAAGGCAGATTATTTACTTTGCTTTTATCTAATTTGTGTTTTAGAAACTTGCGCTGATATTCAGATAGGTGAGATCTGGCCTGGTCACAAGAGCATCACTGATTTGTTCATTTAACAGATGTTTATTGAATGTTCATGAGAGCATAGCAAGGAAATTAGGTCTTTTTCTTAGGGACTGACAGATAATGGGGGAAACAATAACTAGGCAGTTTTAATAACACAGTACATGGCGTGTTGGAAGTTTAAGACATTACGGGAGGATCAACCCAGATTTGGAAGCCCAAAGAATACATAAGCATTGGCTAAATAACGAAGAGCAGGGGCCTGGTATACCAGGCTGTGTGAAGAATGTTAGGAGTGAAAGAAAGCATCACGTATTCAGGGAAATGTAGAGAATAAAGAAGTTTGGTGTGCCTGGGTGTCCTTTGGGTGGGAGAGGGGGGTGGGAAATGAGGCTAGAGAGGAAAGCATGGGCTTGAAGAACTGCATAGTTACCTGCTCTTAAATGTGATGAGCCATTGAAAGGATTTCAGCCGAGATCTAATCAGATCTGCATTATAAAAAAGATTGTCTTGCAGTGTAGCTGAATAACCGGTTAGGGTGGGAGTTAGAACAAGACTAAATTGCCATGGAAGAGATTTTCATCCTTTCTATCTTGACAGTTGAGTTATTTGTGTCCTCTCCCATCCTGCCCTTCTGGGGACTGAGGATTTGAGTCTATTAGCATTCTTGTTCTAAAATTATGGACTTAAAAGAAAGTTAGTTCCTAGGTAGCAATACTGTCTATGTTTCAGATGTTTGACTTTAAAAAAGAAATAATATAACTCAGGCTTTAAATTACTTATTAACTGCATTATTCTGCCTACGTGTTAGCATCAGTGACTGCAGATTTATCCCCGGGGATCTCCTTCAATAAAGTGTAAGTGCTATCGAATAAATGGTTTTCGGAGCATGGTTTCCTTTGTTAACATACCAGAATCTGAAGCCTGTAATCCTACGCAGAAGTTCTCCAGTACTAATCCTACTAGGTTATTTTACTGAAGACAGAAAACAATCATCTATTGGCTTGACAGAGGCTCAGAATCATTAGCAGAGAATCTAAAATCTTTTATATTAAGGTTCAGGAACGACAGGGTGAGACTACATTCATGTTCATACAATTCTTCTATTTCCTTAAAGCTGTCATCCAGCTAAAGTTGTATGTGTGGAAAACTTCTATGACAGTAAGTAGGCTTTAGATTTAATTTTTCTGGAGCCTTTTGTCTGTATTATTTTAGAATTCATCTTAAAAGAGTATCATGTAATAATGGGATTTTTATTAATCGGATCAAAATAAACCAAACCATTTTCATGGTTGAAAACTGAGGGAAATTTTTCTTGGTAGAAATTCTTTGTCAGAGTGAAGAGCCTCAGCATTTATGAGGAGGAACTTTCAAACCTTATACCACCCATGCTTTTGCTAGAATCTTTCTTTAGATCAGTTTTTTTTTTTTTTAAGCCAAACATTTTATTTAAAGAGGAAACTTCATATTACTAACATATCAAAAGGACCAGTATCATTTGCCATAAATAGAAGATAAGTCTAAAAGCGAATAAACTAAATTTTAAAAATTAGTGTCTGGGACTTCCCTGGTGGTCCAGTGGTAAAGAATCCACCTTACAAGGCAGGGGACGCGGGTTTGATCCCTGGTCAGAGAACTAACATCCCACATGCCGCAGGGCAACTGGGCCTGTGCGCCACAACTACTGAGCTCGCGCACCCTAACTAGAGAGCCTACGTGCTGCAAACTACAGAGCCCAAGCACTCTGGAACCCATGTGCCACAACTACAGAGCCCATGCGTCCTGGAGCCTGTGTGCCACAACTAGAGAAGAGAAAACCCACATGCCACAACTAGAGAGAAGCCCACACATCACAACGAAGAGCCCAAGTGCCGCCATGAAAGATCCTGCGTGCCTCAACAAAGATCTCATGTGCTGCAACTGAGACCTGATGCAGCCAAAAATAAATAAAATAAATAAATAATAAATAAATAAAATCTTTTTTTTAAAAAAAAGTTAGTGTCTGACTCCAGACCCGTTTTGTGTTTTAAGAAGGAAGATTTAACAATGCTAAGAAATTACCAAAGGCTTACTGAGACCTTTCTTTTCTTTGGAAAGAGACTAGTTTTCTCACTCTTCGATTCAGTTAACTAATACCACGTCTAATTATCACTTAATGTTTTCTCACACTTTGGGAAACTTTATTAATAAGATATATCTTCAAGTCCTCTAAAAGTAATGGCATTTTGCAAATATAAACTAACAAAATTAAAAAGGAGAAGAAATGGGAAGATGTATGTCCATTGACTGTCTTACTCTCCTTCCCCCTTTTATCTGTGCTTAATTGGGAGAAACGAAAGTTAGCAGAAGCCAAACTAGCCTTGCTTTTGTTTTAATGTGGCTACAATTTAGAGTGGTATTTTGATTCTCATCCTCACGCTCCTATGGATGAGGATTAGTCTGGTGACAGATAATTACAGTATTTTGATGGGGTTGGTATTAGTGTAAACCAGAGCACTATTCAAGGAATAAATGTATATACTTCTGGTTTGTTATGTTCATCTTTCCTGGCAAGGTTAACCTGTTGACATGGCAAGGTGGCACCTAGGAGTGATTTATTGTGATTTAGTCTGTCTTTAAAAAGTTGTTAAATATTTACTGTACAAATTGCATTAAGAACTTCCTAAGGGTGATGATATTTTAATATTCTTTTACTCATGATTCTATATTTTACTGTCTACCACCTCTCCTAATACCTCTCAAGATTCACAATTTGCAGTAACTGCTTAGAGTTAATTTGAGTCTAATGGTTAACATAAATAAACTGATTAATATTGCTGTTGGCTGATTATTAGTAAACATTTATATTAAGATAAATCAGTGATAACATTCCTAACTAAAGACTAGGCAAAAGTGTATTGCTTCAAAATAGAGAATTTTTGCATTCAGCACTTTCCAACTTTTGCCTGAAACAGACAACATTTAGATAATTATGAGGACTTTTTCAGAAATTAATTTTTTTCTAAGTATCTAATAACATGTTTTGTATACTGGTTTTATACCATTTTGAAAACATACCTTAAATGTACCTATAATGTTAAAAATGTAATTTTCTACTTAGGCCATTTTCTAACATCATCTATCACTTAAAATTTAAACAGAATTGGAACATTTCAGGATGCTATCATACGGAAATTTTGTACTTTTTTCTTGTTCAGTTGAAATTTTTTATAATAATTTGAACAAAAATAGGAAATGGTTGATGTAAATATTGGTTCTATTTAACTTCATTTGCCTCACTAATATTAAGTAGCTTATTTACTTTATTTCAGAGAAATTATTCAGAAGCCACCTTAATAATTACTGCAATAAAAAGATCAAAGGACTTCCAAAGCAATAAAATTCTTTTGCCTGTCTATTGCTGTAATAGACACTTATGAAGAACAAAAAGTTTAACATTTATTTGTCTATAAAGGATAAGTAGAATTCACTCCCTTGCATAGTTTTTGAAAACTTTATTACCATAAATGTTCTGTTTTTCAGGTGCCCTCAGTATAGCAATATTGATACTTTTCTTTCTTGCCTAATGCAGAAAAAAAAGTTTTTCATTTATTTTATCCAGAAAGCCTTAATTTCTGTTTTTTTCTTTAGTTTTATAATTCGATGATTTTTGTGTTTAATACTTTTAATTTTTATATCTACAAGCAGTGGAAGAAATAGTTCCCTAGGGGCCAAAAGAGAGAGGCCGAGGTGGGGGGCGAGGGGGAGTGCATGTGAGAATGACAGCATGATACAAAAGTAGGAGGTAAAGGATGTATAAAGGTGTAAGCAGTGTTTGTTAGACACATGCCGAAGACAGCCTGTGATTAGATGTTTACTGCACCTAAGTCCAAGGTCACTACCACTTAATTTTATGCCAGTTTTGAGAGATCAAAATCTGGTAAAAATGAATTTTCCTGTCAGATTAATGACTTAGGCAGATAAAAGACAAAAGTATTTCCTGAATTCCTTTTGTTCTGTCAGTTTGAAATAATTTTGATTAGTATAATATTTATGCTCCAGCCTCTATATTTTTATTGATTTCCCTTCTTGTTTCTGAAGAATAAGCCAAACTGCTTTAAATTATGGGTAAAGTTATAATAAATATATAGTAGCATATAGCTGTGTAAAAAATACAAGGAATAATATTATAACCTAACTTTTGTGTAGGATATAGAGTTTCAAAAGTTCTTAGATGTGTATTACTAGTTTTTTCTGCTCTGTGTGGTAGACAAGAAAATATTCTTGTTCAACAAAGAGTGAAACTATTACTTAGAGTTTAACATTTAAAAACTTACTAATAGATAATAAATCTGGGATTTAGCTCCCCACTTTCCTGATGCCTGTAGTGTTCATTATCAAAAACAACATTTATGAAGAAAGAGGGACTTCCCTGGTGGTCCAGTGGCTAGGATTCCATGCTCCCAAGGCCAGGAGCCTGGGTTCAATCCCTGGTCAGGGAGCTAAATCCCACATGCAGCGACTAAAGATCCTGCATGCCGCAGCAAAGGTCCCGCATGCCGCAGCAAAGATCCCGCATGCCGCAACAAAGATCCCGCATGCCGCAACAAAGATCCCGCGTGCCGCAACTAAGACCCAGCACAGCCAAATAAACAATTAAAAAAAAAAAAAGACAAGTTGATTGACCCGTAGTCAGATACTTCTATTTTTATACCCCGTTGCTACCTTTTACCAAAATTGTTCATTGATCACTTAGGTGTCATGCTTGTGTAATGGCTAGACTTCAGCTTTAGCTGATTCCTGAAAAACACTTAGATCAAGTACCAAAGTACAGCTTAATTATATTATTTAAGTGATTAACAAACATAAACTCATTAAAAATTATAAATTGACTTAATACTTCTACCTCAGTAGCATAACATATAAAATGATTATTTATTCCTTGTCAGATTGCATTAGATGAGCTTTATGTTTCAAGATGGTTTCCACTATCTTACTTCTGACAAAATCTCAAGCAATCTTAATTGCTGAATTTGAAGTCTCTTGCTAAGTAAGATTTAGTTTGTAAATCTTTCTGGGCACTTCACGATAAGTAACCTGTCCCATAATGTCTACAGGTTTTTAGAACTATAAGGGATGCTCTTAAGAGTTCAGATAGTTCATATCCCCCTTTTTATAAATGAGGAAAACAGGGTCCATAAATACTGTGATTTATTCCAAGGTCTCTGATGCTTAGTGGCAGAGAGCTATGATAAGACCTCAAATTTCCTAATGTCCCAATCAAGTATTTTTATTTACTAAATTGAACTTAACTTCCAAAGAACAATTGGATTTATGCATCAGTGAATAATTAGAAATGGAAGTGTGAACTTATTTCTGATTTGGCTTTGGAAATTTAGGTTACATAAAAAAAATTTTTAATGTTGACAATGAAGTAAAAATTTTTAACTGAAAATTTTGCTTTTGATAATTAAAAAAGTATATATAAGAATGCAGATTCTACAGAATTTTTCTGATATTTTCTTTTGCTTATCCTTTTTCATTCCCCTGAAGAATTTTTGTTAACACTATGATAAGATGTTAAAAGGCAGCATATTTCGTTAGATATGCATAGCCATTCGAGTTGTGCCTAAGTAATAATTACTAGATCACTAAGGTACACTAAGTAAGGTAAACTGTGTTTTATGGTCTGTAGAACATGAGCTGGTAGCAACTGCGTGTAATTATCACTTAAATGAGGATTAAGTCAGCTTTACCCATTTGATTTTTTTTTTTGCTCAAAGGAATTAATAAAAACACTTCCTCTGAAAATTTCTAAGTTATTGATGTATGTATTTTTCCTTTACTGTCTTTTCAAGCTGATTTGGTATCTACTTGCATAGACTAGGGTGGTGTGTTGGAGATACAATTATTTTCTCTATGTTGCTGGACAAGCCTCTGCCCACCCCCCTAAACACCCTATTGTTTTCCATCTCCTGAATTTTGTTACTATCTTAATATGTCCTATATTTGTAATATCTTTAACTCCCTTGTCAAGAAGAAATTAAAGAGTTTATTAGCAAAACTCGATATTTAAATAATAGCAAAAACAACTCCTGCCTATTTATGACCAGTTGTTGATCAGCATTTTATTTTAGATTCTTAAAAAAGAAAGAACTTGAAAGCAACTCTGTCACCTCCATTAATAAAGGGATTTGTGGCATCGGTAACGTAATACTTTAAACCTTTATATATGTATTGTTTCTACTTGAAATATAATTATCTAGTGTGAAAATTCATTTTGTTGCCCACAAAATAATCACAGTGTGAAAATATGAGCCCTTTAGATTTTAAGTACCATCCTTGGTGAAATTCATCTTCTGCTGGCCATTTCAACCTGTGTTATCTCAAAATGAAGTCAAAGTATAGCCATAGTAGTTTGGTTTCACTTTTGAGTAAGTGTGGCACTTCATAGCCTCCTTGGAGTCGGAGCAAAGGCAAATATTTTGTCCTTGATCTTTTGTGCAGACTTTTCCTGCTAGACTCCAGTAGACAAATAATCATATTTTGTATATTTACTATTTGATAGCTTCACCAAAAATTTGAAAAAGGCACTTGCCACCAATCAGATAATCTTAATTGCTAATAAGGACGTGACACAAATGACTCTGTGTTGAGTGTAAGGTGTTCTCGACATTGAACTTCTCTTTAATAGCATTATTAAAGTAAGCATCCTTGATTTCCCTTTCCCTTAGCTATCCCAAAGTGTCTTCCGGTGCAGAGTTCATCAGTTTTTAAAATAACTGAATTGTCTTGTAGAAATACCCAATTCCTTTTTATCCAACTAAGCAATAAAATTAGTTGATTTACTTCTTAAACGGCCTATTTTCTATCAAACTCTCTTGTTTTAACTCCTTTAGGTTAGTTCCTTTAGGGCTTCAGTTGAGAAAGAATTTCAGTTCCAGTCCTCCTACATTTGTTTTCATTGGAAAAACATTTCCTATCTTTTCTTCATCCTCTGTCTCTCAAACCTACAAAATGAAAAAGGCCTGATTTCTTAGACAAGAAGCATTTGTTGCAACCATATATATATTTTTAAGTTTCTTTTTGTGATGACCTTGAACAAGTTCAGTGGTTTGTCACCCTTTTTTACTTGGTGGTGGAGACAGCAATGCCAACATTTATTTTAATATCTCTTCTTAGCCTCAGTTGGATTGTCCCCTGGTGAAGCATATTACTTGTGGCAACTCCATTCCACAGCAGCACACAGTACCGTATTTGTCCTGTGATGTTTAATCTGACCGAAAAACTATTATATTTTTATCTAATCTAAAAATCAAGGTTTTATTTTCAAAGGGTTCTCATACCTCTGTTTTGAATATTCCCTTCTCTCCTATTGCTCAGTTATGCTTCTTTTAAGACAAAGATTTTATTTTCTACTTTCATTTAAATCATATTGAAAACTAAAACCAGTACTTCCATTTGGAAAGAATTTAAGTAAAAACAAAAGGGAATCTAGGGTTTAAAACTAAGCTTTAAAATAAGCATGGAAAACATTCATCTTACAAAGGTCTTATCCCATTTAGTGGTGCATTTCAAAAATTATTTTCATGTTTTCTATAGACATTAGAAGCAAATAATTCTCCACAGTAATATTTTTAAAAGTCTTTCTGCTTACTTTTACTTTTAATTTTTTTTAAACTATAATTCCTGGCAAAGAGCTTTAGAACTGTGGAGTATGATATGGTGCATTGTTTTATAGGTAAATATAGAAGTTTCATTCTCTTGTAGTTTTAGAATCTTCCTCAAAGACACTAATTCTTAATACTTCTGAATCTGGACATTTCAGCACATGGTGTCCTGATTACTTCTTCAGTGTGACTCTGCTTTTTAAATGTTTATTTCAACAGTTTGATAGTTTTGACTTTAGAATTAGGAGTGTAGGGGATTGAAGTGGTCTTTCCTAATGTCCGACCAAGAAAATAGTTGTATTAAGCTGTTTTTAGTTTATAGATTATAAGAGAACATAATTCTGATATCTTGTAGTCCTACAAATATCCAACTTAATGTGGGTGGTAGAATTAGAAGAAGCAGTTCAATATAACTGAATGTTGAGTTACGGGTTTCTTTTTTCTTTTTGTTTTCACAAGAAAGATTTGCCCATTCTGCTCACATCCTAGTTTAGATTATATGTCACAGAGCCAAAATTTGCTTAATTTATTAGCTGTGTAGTTGGAATTCACAGCATAGTGGAAAATGTTTGCAGATAATTCTGTGCAATAGTAGAACCTTCAGTTGATTCCTCGTATTTCTTCAGGGCAGTGATCACAACCAGATTCAACGTATGCACAAAGCAGCGGATACCATGGTAGCGGCCGTCGCTGATTGCTTTTACCATGTTGGATCCATTGTCAGTCTCAAAGACCTACTTCCAGCTAGGTGCCTTGAACTCAAATAGCTTTTCACACAGACTTCAGGATGTGAGCTAAGGTATGGCCTTTTTTCATGAGCTGGGCCTACATATGGGTTGACAGTAACCTGCAGCTTTTATAGAAAAGAGACTGCTGTCTGTAATTTAATGTCAGACAACGACTAGTTGTAGTCATCATTAGGCAGGTAGTGTGTGTTCTTCATATATCTGAAGTACTTTCACCTTTTGAAGATGATTCCTTTTTCTGCTGTATGTTTTTGTCAAAAAGACTATCCACATAAAAAATTCTCATTAGACCCTGCTGTAAAGGTCTAATTATGTCTGTTTTATGATTCAGCCATTATCTTCAAGATGTATATGATTATTTCTTCTACGCATTTGGTGTAAAAAATGCTGTTTTTAAAATTTCTGTGGATTTTTTTGCACTATTCTTAAACATTTTTATAATTTTGTGGTCAAAAATACATAAAAATTTTTATCCTATTTGCAGTATTTTAATAATAGAGATTTCTCCTACTAATCATCTTTTAAAAACTGGAGTTAGGAAATTGGTATTCATGAATAGGGCTTGAAATTTAGAATCAGTAGTTTTCTGAGGGTAACTTGCTCTAAATTGCATTGAGGCAGTTTACTCTCCATGCCAGAGGTTCTTGTTTCTTCAAGGAGAAAATACCCTAATTCTGGAAAAATGGGCTTCACTCCTGTAATCTTCCTTCTCTGCTTGGCAAGATATGTTTCTTTAAGTGACATCTTTATTGAGAATATAATGGATCAACTGACTAATGATAGATTTAGGAAACCATCTTTATTTTATTATAGCTATAACCATAACTCTTCTGTTTTCTCAAGCCACTTACTGTTGTTTTCCTATTGTTCAGTGGCCCTTCTAACTAAGAATTTTTTTAAGCCCCAGGAAGAGAATCATTTACAACTGGGGAGAGAGAGAGTCTTTATAAATTCAGAGGGGGTACTGTCAATCAACTTAAGTGTTTTTTCTTGACTCTCAGTGTTTCACAAAGATTGTGAACAGCCATTGGTAAATGCAGAATTTGAGAATCTGTTTGAGCTTGTCTACCAGAATCATATCTTTATTTAAAAAATTGTCAGACTCACTATTAAACTGTAGTCTCAACTTAACTTCATAGCTATAAAAGATGCAGTATGTTATTTGATTCTAGCAGTAAAATGTCTATTTCAGTCTTAAAACATTCATTCACTATATTCTCCTTACTTACATATGCAAACATATATGTTCACACACAGAGGTTGATGACTAATATGATACACAGCATAACATCTACCAAGTGGTTCCTGAGTAGCAAATGAGAGTTGGCCATGTGTTCTCTGTGACTCCTACATATACATCAGGGAAGATAAGAGAGGGTAGGAGAAAAAGCAGTAACCCAGTGACACATTATGGTTCTTAAGTTAAATCCTCTTGCCAGGTGAGGTGGTATATGAGGTGGTATAAAAATATCTGTGGTTACTAGATTTTTCACACAGTATGGGAACCAATTCAAGACTCATGTATAACACTAAATCCGTTTACCCTTGTTATCCATCTGAGTGGCTCTTCTTAATTTACCTCTTATTATCTACCTAAAGTTAAGCACTGAATTGCTTCTGAGCAGATTTTTGTCTTTGTGATAAAGAACAGTTTATTTGGATATAGATTGCATGATATTATTTTGTTAAGGACTCTTCTATCTTCTGTTAGTCTTTTTATAGTTCTCTAAGGCTCCCTGCCCACTTAGTGAAATGTTGTTTTAATATAATAGCCATGTCCTTTTGTTAGTAGCTGTACAAACTAGAAAAATGAATGATGCGTAGTTTAGATCATACCTTAGCATAAACATTTTAACCACATATTTATATGTGATTTCAGTTTGTTTTAAATTATCTATTTAATGAATTAACAAAGATGTAGATTTTTAGTATCTAAGCAGTAGTGTAGTGATGATGTGAATAAAACATGCTGAGAGTTGAAATAGAAAAAAGGAAATTGATATTTAGTTGCTGTTTTTAGCGAACCTTGTTAATAAATTGCTACTGCATTCACCTAGAAAATTTATTTTCAGTCTATATTAGACCCTGAATAGGGAATAACAGAAGAATATCTTTAAAATGATTATGCCCTAAAACTTAGTGTTTAAATAAAGATTCAGTGTATAGAAGCACATTATATTAAGTTACCTAGTAGTGAACCTGCACTTTATTCTGGAATTTTTCTTTTTTCCCCCCCTTGGAAATTAATATACTCTAAGTGAAATACAAATAGTATTAAACCGAAAAACCACCTATGGATCTTTGATTCCCAAGCCTTAGAAGGCAGAGGATCTTTTACTTTTAGATATAGAATTGATTTCTCTACTTCTAGGTACATAGTTACTGTAAGTATGTTTTTAAAGGTGTGGATTGAAGGACATGCCAGGTATTGGGGTCTTTTTACAATATGACATTTCTACAGTGTTTAACTCTTGTCTGTTTTTGCATATGAAGAGACAGCCTACCCGAAACTTTGGTTATTGTGCTAGGCATTATCCTATGGCTTCAAAATGAATCTAAACTACTCCTGGTATATATCATGTGTATGTCAAATGAAATGCAGACTATCATGTTGATTTTTAACCACTGTTACTGATTTATGGAAGTATTTATTTTTCAAAACTAAAATCTTAATTTTCCTTGCATTTCTTTCCATATTAAAAAAACCTTTTCAGATCTAAAAGGGAAAATGTTAAAACAGGAGTAAAACCAGATGCATCTGATCAAGAGCCAGAAGGACTTACTCTTTTGGTGCCAGACATTCAGAGGACCGCTGAGATTGTTTATGCAGCCACTACCAGTTTGCGGCAAGCAAATCACGGTACAGCACTATTCTCTTCATGCTCCTTTTCTTTTGATACAGAGATGTTTCATTTACTTACTGAAAACCGCCTTCTCTTCCCTCTATGTTAATGGTTTTCCATCGAGTTATTTACTTAAAGATTCTGCTCTATGTCAGGTTTTCAAGCTAATTATGTATAGTCTCTAATTTTAAAATATTTATCTCTACTGTGTATGATTTCTAAGATTGTTAGTAGGCTGACAGCATGCATTATAAATTTTTCTTCCCACTGAAAGCTATGAAATTGAAAAATGCAATTGTATTAGATAGAAAACAGTACATTAATAGTGTGTAAGAATTCAGTTAAAATTGGCATTTTCACATATTAGCAATGGAAGAAATAAATGATTCTTCATCATCTATTGCTTCATTTCTGCTGTTTTTGCCTGAATGGATGAAATCTAATTAGCATTTTAAGAATTTAAGCTTTAAAGTTGATAAGATTTTTAGCCCTATTAGTTATTTTTATGAAATAGAAAGAAATCTTTTAATTTTAAAATGGTACAATAGGAAGATAGTTATGAAGAGTTTGGTAATTTTTCGGAATTCAAAATCTGAACTCTAGAAGTTAATAGTTTTTTTGTTTTACTCTTCGAAAATGTATACTTATGGTATTTATCTTGAAATATTAAATAACAGAAAAAAAAGTAGGTGAATATTCAAAGAAGGTGGCTATGAAACCCAAACCTTTATCAGTATTGAAATCACTTGAAGAAAAATATGTGGCTGTCATGAAGAAATTACAGTTTGGTAAGTTGAAATTGTACTTTTTATTTCTTCAGCTCTCATTTTACATTTTTTAATAGTGCTATTGAAATGTGTTCTAGTAAAATTAAAGAATTTCAAACATGCTTTTACCATGAATTATTCGTATACTCTGTGTATGTGTGTATGTATGTTTATGTTTACACACATGCAAAAATTTTTTATCATCTTTCTATCTCTGAATTTATATCTGTGTTTATAGTTATGTTTGGAAATCATGATTCAGTAGAAACCAGGAAAAAAACAAAGCCAAATGTCTAACAAACAGGCAGAAAGTGGTTTTGTTTCTTTACCTCTCCATGTCTGCATATCCTTGCCTGAAGGAAGCCAAGACCTGGGACTTTGAACCAAGTCTGTTACTCTTACCATTTTAGAATTCCAAGGGATATACCTTTGGAAAATGTAGCCTTTCCCATTCCAAAACTCTTGACAAGTAAGGACTGATGAAAAGATCATATCAGCACCCTTCATAAGGTGCTGGTTTATGAATAAACACTAGAAATCCAAATTTTGATGACCGTTATTAACTATTATTGTATGTCCCTCTTTTTCATTCTTGAGAACCAGCCCAAAGGACATTGACTATATTAAAAAGAACACCAAAGTAGGAGTCCAAAAAAAATGTAGATTTATGTCGTAACTGTCAGAATCATAGGCCAGAGCCTTTGATTAATGTTAGTCTGCCAGGAGGCTTCTCTCATGCCACTTAAAATCATAAACTCTACCAGTTGGATGTGACTTTAAATGTAATTGAGTTTTGCTATCCATTGACTTTTAGAATAATTTAAAAAAAATAACAGGTTTTCTGTTGTGTTGTTTTTTAGTAAACTGCATTTTCTAACTTATATATCAAATATTTTCTCATATCACGATTCTTGTACAACTTGATATTTATTGACTGCCTAATATTTTTTATAACCCTAATTATTTTTTTAAAGTACTTTATATTTATTTAAAAAATTTTTTTTGGCTGCGCTGGGTCTTTGTTGCTCCGTGCGGTCTTTCTCTAGTTGTGGTGAGCAGAGGCTAGAGCATGGGCTCAGTAGCTGTGGTGCATGGGCTTAGTTGCCCCTCGGCATGTGGGATCTCTCCAGACCAGGGATTGAACCCGTGTCCCCTGCATTGGCAGGCGGATTTTTAACCACTGGACCACCAGGGAAGTCCTTGACTGCCTAATGTTCTCATATAAAGTACTGTCATTTGTTTAACCCATAACTAGACCTTTAGGTTGTTTCCAGTTTTTTAGTAACGTCTGCAACATCTCAGTGGGCATTATTGCATATAAATATTTGTACACATCAGGATTATTTCCTCAGGACAAATTAATAGAAGAGGAATTGCTGAATCAAGCAGTATGTAGGTTTTTAGCAACTAGCCATTATTTTCGATTGTAAATTTTAATAAAATTTTGGTATTAGAAGACCCTGTTTTCTTATAGATATATGATATAAAAATTTCCTCCAGGCATGGGGATAGGCTCATGTGTGTATCTGGTGGATTGCTGTTTATAAAACTCAAAGGAAATTTATCCCTGTATTATGTGAAAGGCAGCAGAGTTGAGCAGATGAAATAACTCTGGTTTACAAGTTTACTGATAGAAACTACTTAGTAGTCTTGCTGAGACATAGTACATTTGTAGTGCACAGACCCATGGCACTGTTTATAGGTCTTCCCCTTTTTTCTAGATTATTAACTTCTTGAAGGCAGATATATTTTCCTGTTTATTATTTAACCCAAAGAGCCTAGCCTAAGACCTTGCACTTAGTAAGTTCTTGGTAAAATTTACTGCATTAATGATAATTATAATGTAGTTTTATGTTTTTCTGTATGTTTAGAATTGTATGAACACAAGATCAAAAGTTATCATTGTTTCTTTGTATTTTCCCTTGTATCAGTAGGTGGTTTTAATTTAGTTTTATAAGATATTTAAATATCTTTGTTTTAATCCATTGGTGAGGTAGGGTTAATCTGAATTAGAGATATAGTTCAAATCCACTTCTTTCTTTCTATTTTGTATGGACATCTAGCTTATAAGTAAAGAATAACTTTAAGTCCTTCCAAACCTGCCTGAATAAACGGTTAAGAATTAACCCATTACTTATATTCTGTCAAAGTACTTTGAAGATTTCCCTAATAATCCTCTTTTATCCTATTAACTTAAATTTCAAAAGTAATACAGAAATAAACTTCAGACTGTCATTTCTGTTTTCTGATTCCAAATCAGTGCAAATATATAAAGACTTATTCTCTTTTTAAAAATGAAATATAATGAAATACTTTTTGGCATTTCATGTTCTGAATTATTTTGGCAAAAAACATTATATACCATTCATTTTAAGAATAAATTATCTACTACTTTGCATTGTGATTTAAATGCTTGATATTATATAATCTGCCTGCATGTCCAAATTGTAAATTAAAATTAATTTCTTCCTTTGCTTCCATGACATATTCCATTGCTCTAGCAGCGTTAACACACATATGTAGGTATTACATAAACATTTATAGTTTGCTCTTCTTCCACATTGCAGTCCTCTCCATTGTGGGGGGGAAGAAGGATTAGTGATTTGTTTATTTGTAATTTTTTGTTATTAATAACAGCTATCCTCCATTCTGGTTCTTTTTTTTTTTTTTCAGTGTTTTTTTTTTTTTTCTTTTCTTTTAGATACATTTGAGATGGTTTCTGAAGATGAAGATGGGAAACTGGGTTTTAAAGTGAACTACCACTACATGTCTCAGGTGAAAAATGCAAACGATGCTAACAGTGCCGCCAGAGCCCGCCGCCTCGCGCAGGAAGCTGTGACGCTGTCCACCTCCCTGCCGCTTTCATCGTCCTCTAGTGTTTTTGTGCGCTGTGATGAGGAGCGACTTGACATCATGAAGGTAGAAAAAAACCACTTTTTTTCCTGTTTCCCTGGCTAATCCAGTTATTCAAATATTCATATAAAGCACTAGAAATAACATGAATTTAAATAAATTTAATAAAAATTCTGTTGACCATTTTGGACATCATTGAAGGGAGTCCTTTTCTCATGTTAGTTCAGAGTATGTGGATGAGAGTACTATTCAAAATAAAGATTTAGAAGAAAATACCAAAATACCTTCCCTGAACAAAGGCTGTGTGCAGCCTGTCATAGTTTTAGAACATAGTATCAAAGGATTTAATACTGGTCAGTTGAAAAAAAGTTACAGGACTTCTTCCTTGTAATCCAGAATACTTCTCTCATGTTTTATACTATCAGTCTTCAAAATGTTTTTCTCTTTTTTTCTTTTCTAGGAAATTTATGTATTTACAGACTCATATGATTTAAGTAATGGTAGTACAATAATAAATAAAACCAGCAGCTTTATGTTTTAACACTGTGGTGATCTGGCCTTAAATTCCTAGAGACGCTGCAGCTAGTAATTTTTTAAAGATTTTGATACCTGGGGTGGGAGGAACCTTTCTTTACTTGATTTAATTCATGGATTAAATATTGTGTCTTCCTTAGATACACAGCTAAAACTATGGACCCATTGATTTGAATAAGGTTTTTTGCTTGTTTGCTTTTTTGTTTTGCTCTTTTGGATAATTTTTCAGTAGAAATCTCATAGACCTTGCCTATTGACCACACTTTTCCTTGTTACAAACAGTAGAGCTGATTATTATATGATTGCCTAGGGAAGTATTTTATTGCTAAATGGACCACACAAGTTCAAACTTCTGACTGTTAAGCATTATGCTGTACCTCACATAAAGGATCCCAAGTTGGAGCCCCAAAATGTAAATCAGAGTTGTCACAGAATGGGACTCTAGTACCACTTGCCTCCACGCACAGCTGTTCAGGACCCGAGACTTTGCTGCTCATGTCTTGTACACTAAATATCTGTTGATTGACTCAAACATAATTCATTAAATAATTCTGACACTCACTGTTGGGTTCTCTGCTCTTTTTTGGACTACGAGTAGCCCTAAGGGAAACATCATACCTACTGTTCTCTCAGAACCTTTTTATCATAAGTTGTTACATGAAAACATTTATTCCTGTTATCTACTTGTCTCATTATCCCAGAAGAAAATATTTAAAAGTAAGCTATTTTTTGGACTTCCTTGGTGGTGCAGTGGCTGAGAATCTACCTGCCAATGCAGGGGACACAGGTTTGAGCCCTGGTCCAGGAAGATCCCACATGCCGTGGAGCAGCTAAGCCTGCGAGCCACAACTACTGAGCCTATGTGCCACAACTACTAAAGCCTGCGTGCCTAGAGCCCATGCTCTGCATCAAGAGAAGCCACTGCAACGAAGAGTAGCCCCCGCTCGCCTCATCTAGAGAACGCCTGTGTGCAGCAATGAAGACCCAACGCAGCCAAAAATAAATAAATAAAATAAATAAATTTATTTTTTAAATGTTAATTTCTTTAAAAAAAATAAGCTATTTCTTAAAACATTAACATGAAGATTTGAAGCAGAAAGTTATTCTCATACCTTTGAGATATGATAATGAATATACCTAGAATCTCAAATTGTTGACAGTGATGTAGAGATCATGAAGGACAGCTCTTAGAAAAAAAGTAACTTAATATTTTAAAAGGTATTTGCTGTTAAGGTAAGCTTTCCTGCTGCCAATTGGACATCTCTCTTTTAAAAGCCCAATTTCACCGAAACCAAATCACTTTAATTGTAATTTAAAACCGTTTCCTAGTCCTGTGTATGTTTTTAACTTTTAACTTCATTTTTAACACATTTTGGTAGAGATGTATATAGGATGTAAGAAGATTGTTCTTATTTCATGTTGAATTGTTTTTCTAAATAGTAGCATTTAGGAATAGTAACATAGGCTTTTGTGTTTGTATGTGCATACTAGGTTCTGATAACTGGTCCAGCAGACACTCCTTATGCAAATGGCTGCTTTGAGTTTGATGTCTATTTTCCTCAAGATTATCCCAGTTCACCTCCTCTTGTGAATCTAGAGACGACTGGTGGTCATAGTGTGCGATTCAATCCAAACCTTTATAATGATGGCAAGGTAATGTAATCGCAGTCTTTTGTTTCTAATGCCAAAGTATTGTAACCCAAAGGTTCTTTGTAATTTGAACAGAAATTTTGTTTTAGTTATCTTCTTTTCAAAAGTATGTGAGTTTCTTTGTGTTTCTTTTCCCTGTATGCAAAGATTAGCCTGAGGAATGAGAGAGAAGGAACCAAAAATGGCAGAAACACAACAGTGTTACAAAGCACTTATAGTCTTAAGGGGTTATTGTGAGGGACTAACTTATTCAACACATTCCTTGGCCAATTGAGAGCTATCTGCACTCAGAAGATAATAGAGCCAGATGCCTGTCTTTGCCATTCACCTTTCTTTACTTTCTATATCTTCAGTTCCAGTTATCTTTTCACAAGTGCCTGAAGATACTATCCATGTTTTCTGTGATACGTACCATTGTGAACTTATTTTTAAAGTTTAGTTTGTGTTAAAATGTTTTATATTTTCTTGTAAGTAGGAAGATGCATTCCTGTCTCCACAAAAAAAGTTGATGAAGCGGTATAATAAAAATCATTTCATATGGCAATAAACCTTTAAAAGTTAGATTTAAAAGAATAATCATCACCTTTCAAAGTAATTTTGAACAGTTTGGTGAAATTTCAATAGTAAATTCCATGCTGAGAGTATTCAATGTTTAAAAATTACTAGAAGGTCAGAAGAAATTTCTCGATTTCATAAGCAGACACTTTGATGATGTGAGAATAATAGATGCTTGAAGTTGATCTGGTTTATTAAAGATGGCCCAAGTTTTCCCTTGGTTTTGTCTTCCTATTTTTAAAAGGTGCAGCCTGCCTCAGATCTGTGCTTACAAGTTATCATTTTGTCTTCACCATAAGCTCAAATCACAAAATTGAAATTAATTTTCTGGGTTTATTGTGGGATACTTAACCAGAGGTAAACCTTACTTTGTTGGGGAAAGCAAAGAATAGGTCTTTTATAACTGAGCAAAGTAGACAAAGTAGCAATGTTGACTTTATTCAAGAGAGAGAGTCAGTCTGGAACTTGAATAGAGTTTAAGTGTAGATGTTAAGAATTATTAAAGAAATTACTTCCTTGGACTTCCCTGGTGGCACAGTGGTTAAGAATCTGCCTGCCAATGCAGGGGACCTGGGTTCAAGCCCTGGTCTGGGAAGATCCCACATGCAGCAGAGCAACTAAGCCTGTGCACCACAACTACTGAGCCTGCGCTCTAGATCCCACAAGCCACAACTACTGAGCCCACATGCCACAACTACTGAAGCCCGCGCACCTAGAGCCCGTGCTCTGCAACAAGAGAAGCCACCACAAGGAGAAACCTGCGCACCACAACAAAGAGTAGCCCCTCCCCTGCTCGCCGCAACTAGAGAAAGCCCACGTGCAACAACGAAGACCCAGTGCAGCCAAAAATAAATAAATAAATTAATTAATTAATTTTTTTATAAGAAATTACTTCCTTAAGACTTACTGGTATAGGGAAGAGGTTTAGGGTTTGAGATTCCAGTACCCTGAATTGTATAGTCTGTTCTGTTATACATTGGAACTAACATTTAACCTTGGGATCTAGGTCTGTAGTTAGGGAGAAGATCCCTGCCATTGGTAGTCACAGGGATGCTCTAAAAACCAGGTGGGATGGTGTGTCTGATAGTGCTTCAAATGATAATTCACAGAACTGTTCAGATACAAGTCTTTTAAAATTATTGATGAATTTATCTACTAAACAAATTGATGTATTTTACATTATTGTTTTCACAGAGCATTAAAAGAATAGCAAGGAGATGGACTTCTCTGCTTTTTTAAGGACCACTTATTTTCCAAATCTGTTGCCCATTACATGAAATTATTAGTTTACAAATACAGATAACATGTCCCTGGTTCTCTTTTTCCCAGAGTGACTATTGACCTGTGTTTGGCAGATGCTTTGAGTTCATTCTTGCTCTTTGAGTGAACAAATAACTAACGCGTCTTCAAATTTGTTCCGAGGAACTCTGGGGATCCTCAAGACCCTTCAGGGAATCTGCAGGGTCCTCCCCTTTCCCACTTCATGTTTGCGTGAGGCCACATTTTATTCATACATTTCAACCAAAGCAATATATAACAACAAATCGAATGTAGAGGCAGGTATGAAATCAAGATCTCTTCTGTTAAACTATAACCCATTTTCAAAATTTACAGAACTTTGAAAGAGATTTTCTTAAATGTAAAACAATACCACTTTTCCTCACCAAAATTTTTTTTGTTGTTGTTTGGAAAAGAGTTATTTTTCATTAAAAAATATGTTATTTGTATTAATGTATAATAACTGCTAACTCATTTTTCATTATGAAGAAATTGTAATGCCACACAGATTTGGATCACATTTGAAGATACCAGTTTGTTTTAACAGACCAACCCTTAGGGTTTTCGGGGGGGGGCATAAAACTGAGATACTTTGACACAATAACATTTCAATTTTATTTCTAGTTCTGGCAGTTTACTTTTAAAAGGCACTCCTTTCAATTCTGTTTATACTTTTCCTCCTTCTTCCTCAGGTTTGTTTAAGCATCTTAAATACATGGCATGGAAGACCAGAAGAGAAGTGGAATCCTCAGACCTCAAGCTTTTTGCAAGTAAACAAATTTCTCTTACAGTTTCACTTAGAAAATAAGGAACCATCTTGGTTTAAGAACATTTTTTTTAGCGACCAAGAATAAACATAGTAAACCATAAAAAATAAGCTAGATTGATAGGAAGTACATATTAAATAGCTTATAGGTGAGCAGTTAGTACAATGGAGTTATAGCTCATTTTGAGTTTAGAATCTTAAGTTAGGACATTAGAATTTTCTTTTTGTCAAAATTCCCTTTTAAAAAATCCCTAACTTGCCTTAAAGTACACTCTGGTGCAACAAGATCAGGCAAGACAGATTAGCCTCTTCCACCTCCCAGTCACTATAAGGCTCAAACTCAGGTGAGTAGAATTTAATAACTACTAGTGTTACATATCTCTCCACACATGACATGGTTCTTCTGTAATCTAGTTAATAATGGGACTCGGTGCTTCCCTGGTGGCGCAGTGGTTAAGAAGCCACCTGCCAGTGCAGGCGACACAGGTTCGACCCCTGGTCCGGGAAAATCCCCCGTGCTGCGGAGCAACTAAGCCTGTACGCCACAACTACTGAGCCTGTGCTCTAGAGCCCGTGGGCCACAACTACTGAGCCTGCACACCTAGAGCCCGTGCTCTGCAACAAGAGAAGCCACCACAATGAGAAGCCCTCCCACTGCAATGAAGAATAGCCCCCTGCTTGCTGCAACTAGAGAAAGCCCGCATGCAACAACGAAGACCCAACACAGCCAAAAATAAAATAAATAAAATAAATAAATTTTAAAATAAAAATTAAAAAAATAATGGGTCTCATCTGAGGTTTAGAAGTACTGTCCTGGAATTCATAAAACTTGGGATTTGCCATTCTTATTTTGCAGAGCACTTAACACACATGTTTCATAGTCTTGAATTTTTTAAGTTAATTTTCACAAGCCGTTTGAGTACATAAAATAAAATGTTATATAGTATCCCATCAAATTTTTTTTACTGATGCTTTATCTTAATAGTTCAGAATTCCAGCAAAGAGACAGACATATTAATAATAGGAATTAACTTTGTTGCCTAATCATTGAGGAAACAAATCACTGTTGCTGCATAATAGTTTAAACTCACATTTGCAGTTTAGTGTTTATTTTAAGAAAGACCACCATAAATTATCCCCAGGTAAGCCTGTTAAAGTTGACCTACCTTGAAAGGATTCTTTTCCTATATTCTTATATTGAATTAGGTAAAAGAGATATGAAAAATCATTCTTTAGGATGTGACTTTTTTAGGTTCTCTGAAAAGACCTTGAAGCAGCCCCATGAATTAAAGAAATAGTACTGTAATATAAGTTTTTCCTTTGTGCTAATATGGAGACTCAAGAAAAACAGAGATTATATGATTCATGCAAAGTAACTAAGGAAGTTACTAGAATGTTCCCCCAAGTAACTATAATACTTCTTCATTTGAGAAATGATTATGTAGGGGGAGGGGTAAATTAGGAGTTTGGGATTAGCAGCTATAGGCTACTATATATAAAATAGATAAACAACAAGGTCCTACTGTATAGCACAGGGATCTATATTCAATATCTTGTAATAACCTATAATGGAAAAGAATATGAAAAGAATATATGTATTCACTTTGCTGTACACCAGAAACTAACACAACATTGTAAATCAACTATACTTCAATTTAAAAAACTAAAAAAGAAATGATTGCCAATTCTAGTTCAAAAACCTTAAAATATTTTTCTACATGTATGTTACTCTTGTCAACAGAAACTATTTTTATGATGAGTTTTACTCTAAAAGGAAACTCAGAGATATCCTGTTTTTCATGAAGTAAATTAGACTTACCTGAGAATTGGAATCAATTTTTGAAATTTTTGTTGGATTTATGTAGTTTTAAAAATAAATGTACAGTTTTCAAAGTTTTTTAGTTTAAAATTGGATTTGCTTTTAACTTCTATATTATCTGTATGTCTAACATATACCAAAAATCCTATGAAATAAAGAAACTTACTCTGAAGTGTTTAAATTTTACAACTTTGAAAACTTACTACACATAAAGTATGATCTTTTCTGTATTTTCCCTTTAAGGTTTTTTGTCATATGCATAGTTTACATAGTCATAATTAACATAGTAGATAATTATTTGTATATTGCTTTGTTCACCTAACATTAGAGCATATCCATCTTCCCAGTTTACAATTTTATAATTTGTAAATGCTATGTAATAATCTTTTGAGTTCATATAGTATAATTGAACTATTTCACCACTGTTGACTAAATATTTCACTTTTATTATTTTAGTTTTACAAATAATACCATTATTATATGACTTTCTTTACATTTTAGATGGTTTACTGAATATAGATTTCCAGATCTGTGACAAAATTGACTTGAGCAAGAAGAAGAGAGGCTATATCTTTTCTGTGGCAAGAGTGAATCGCCTTGTTTTCTCCAGATCTTAGGGGAAAACTTTCAGTCTTTCCCCATTGAGTGTGATAATAGCTGTGGATTTTTCATAAATTACCTTCATCATGTTGAGGACATTCCCCTCTACTAGTTTCTTGCGTTTTTTTTTTTTTTTAACATCTTTATTGGAGTATAATTGCTTTACAATGGTGTGTTAGTTTCTGCTTTATAACAAAGTGAATCAGTTATACACATACAATATGTTCCCATATCTCTTCCCTCTTGCATCTCCCTCCCTCCCACCCTCCCCATCCCACCCCTCTAGGTGGTCACAAAGCACTGAGCTGATCTCCCTGTGCTATGTGGCTGCTTCCCACTAGCTATCTATTCCACATTTGGTAGTGTATATATGTCCATGACACTCTCTTACCCTGTCACATCTCACCCCACCCCCTCCCCATATCCTCAAGTCCATTCTCTAATAGATCTGTGTCTTTATTCCCGTCTTGCCACTAGGTTCTTCATGGCCTTTTTTTTTTTTTTTTTTCCTTAGATTCCGTATATATGTGTTAGCATACTGTATTTGTTTTTCTCTTTCTGACTTACTTCACTCTGTATGACAGACTCTAACTCCATCCACCTCATTACAAATACCTCCATTTCATTTCTTTTTATGGCTGAGTAATATTCCGTTGTATATATGTGCCAAATCTTCTTTATCCATTCATCTGTCGATGGACATTTAGGTTGCTTCCATGTCCTGCCTATTGTAAATAGAGCTGCAATGAACATTGTGGTACATGACTCTTTTTGAACTATGGTTTTCTCAGGGTATATGCCCAGTAGTGGGATTGCTGGGTCGTATGGTAGTTCTATTTGTAGTTTTTTACGGAACCTCCATACTGTTCTCCATAGTGGCTGTATCAATTTACATTCCCACCAACAGTGCAAGAGTGTTCCCTTTCCTCCACACCCTCTCCAGCATTTATTGTTTCTAGATTTTTTGATGATGGCCATTCTGACCGGTGTGAGATGATATCTCATTGTAGTTTTGATTTGTATTTCTCTAATGATTAATGATGTTGAGCATTCTTTCATGTGTCTGTTGGCAATCTGTATATCTTCTTTGGAGAAATGTCTATTTAGGTCTTCTGCCCATTTTTGGATTGGGTTGTTCGTTTTTTTGTTATTGAGCTGCATGAGCTGCTTGTAAATCTTGGAGATTAATCCTTTGTGAGTTGCTTCATTTGCAAATATTTTCTCCCATTCTGAGGGTTGTCTTTTGGTCTTGTTTATGGTTTCCTTTGCTGTGCAAAAGCTTTTAAGTTTCATTAGGTCCCATTTGTTTATTTGTGTTCTTATTTCCATTTCTCTGGGAGCTGGGTCAAAAAGAATCTTGCTGTGATGTATGTCATAGAGTGTTCTGCCTATGTTTTCCTCTAAGAGTTTGATAGTGTCTGGCCTTACACTTAGGTCTTTAATCCATTTTGAGTTTATTTTTGTGCATGGTGTCAGGGAGTGTTCTAATTTCATACTTTTACATGTATCTGTCCAATTTTCCCAGCACCACTTATTGAAGAGGCTGTCTTTTCTCCACTGTATATGCTTGCCTCCTTTATCGAAGATAAGGTGACCATATGTGTGTGGGTTTATCTCTGGGCTTTCTATCCTGTTCCATTGATCTATATTTCTGTTTTTGTGCCAGTACCAAACTGTCTTGATTACTGTAGCTTTCTAATATCGTCTGAAGTCAGGGAGCCTGATTACCCCAGCTCCATTTTTCGTTCTCAAGATTGCTTTGGCTATTCGGGGTCTTTTGTGTTTCCATACAAATTGTGCAATTTTTTGTTCTAGTTCTGTGAAAAATGCCAGTGGTAGTTTGATAGGGATTGCATTGAATCTGTAGATTGCTTTGGGTAGTAGAGTCATTTTCACAATGTTGATTCTTCCAATCCAGGAACATGGTATATCTCTCCATCTATTTGTATCATCATTAATTTCTTTCATCAGTGTCTTATAATTTTCTGCATACAGGTCTTTTGTCTCCTTAGGTAGGTTTATTCCTAGATATTTTATTCTTTTTGTTGCAATGGTAAATGGGAGTGTTTTCTTAATTTCACTTTCAGATTTTTCGTCATTAGTGTATAGAAATGCAAGAGATTTCTGTGCATTAATTTTGTATCCTGCTACTTTACCAAATTCATTGATTAGCTCAAGGAGTTTTCTGGTAGCATCTTTAGGATTCTCTATGTATAGTATCATGTCATCTGCAAATAGTGACAGCTTTACTTCTTCTTTTCCGATTTGGATTCCTTTTATTTCTTTGTCTTCTCTGATTGCTGTGGCTAACACTTCCAAAACTATGTTGAATAATAGTGGTGAGAGTGGGCAACCTTGTCTTGTTCCTGATCTTAGTGGAAATGGTTTCAGTTTTTCACCATTGAGGACAGTGTTGGCTGTGGGTTTGTCATATATGGCCTTTATTATGTTGAGGAAAGTTCCCTCTATGCCTACTTTCTGCAGGGCTTTTATCATAAATGGTTGTTGAATTTTGTCGAAAGCGTTCTCTGCATCTATTGAGATGATCATATGGTTTTTCTCCTTCAATTTGTTAACATGGTGTATCACATTGATTGATTTGCGTATATTGAAGAATCCTTGCATTCCTGGGATAAACCCCACTTGATCATGGTGTATGATCCTTTTAATGTGCTGTTGGATTCTGTTTGCTAGTATTTTGTTGAGGATTTTTGCATCTATGTTCATCAGTGACATTGGCCTGTAATTTTCTTTCTTTGTGACATCTTTGTCTGGTTTTGGTATCAGGGTGATGGTGGCCTTGTAGAATGAGTTTGGGAGTGTTCCTCCCTCTGCAATATTTTGGAAGAGTTTGAGAAGGATAGGTGTTAGCTCTTCTCTAACTGTTTGATAGAATTCACCTGTGAAGCCATCTGGTCCTGGGCTTTTGTTTTTTGGAAGGTTTTTAATCACAGTTTCAATTTCAGTGCTTGTGATTGGTCTGTTCATATTTTCTATTTCTTCCTGGTTCAGTCTCGGCAGTTTGTGCATTTCTAAGAATCTGTCCATTTCTTCCAGGTTGTCCATTTTATTGGCATAGAGTTGCTTGTAGTAATCTCTCATGATCCTTTGTATTTCTGCAATGTCAGTGGTTACTTCTCCTTTTTCATTTCTAATTCTATTGATTTGAGTCTTCTCCCTTTTTCTCTTGATGAGTCTGGCTAATGGTTTATCAATTTTGTTTATCTTCTCAAAGAACCAGCTTTTAGTTTCATTGATTTTTGCTATTGTTTCCTTCATTTCTTTTTCATTTATTTCTGACCTGATCTTTATAATTTCTTTCCTTCTGCTGGCTTTGGGGTTTTTTTGTTCTTCTTTCTCTAATTGCTTCAGGTGCAAGGTTAGGTTGTTTATTCGAGATGTTTCCTGTTTCTTGAGGTAGGCTTGTATTGCTATAAACTTCCCTCTTAGCACTGCTTTTGCTGCGTCCCATAGGTTTTGGGTCGTCGTATCTCCATTGTCATTTGTTTCTAGGTATTTTTTGATTTCCCCTTTGATTTCTTCAGTGATCACTTTGTTATTAAGTAATGTATTGTGTAGCCTCCATGTGTTTGTATTTTTTACAGATCTTTTCCTGTAATTGATATCTAGTCTCATAGCATTGTGGTCGGAAAAGATACTTGATACGATTTCAATTTTCTTAAATTTACCAAGGCTTGATTTGTGACCCAAGATATGATCTATCCTGGAGAATGTTCCATGAGCACTTGAGAAAAATGTGTATTCTGTTGTTTTTGGGTGGAATGTCCTATAAATATCAATTAAGTCCATCTTGTTTAATGTATCATTTAAAGCTTGTGTTTCCTTATTTATTTTCATTTTGGATGATCTGTCCATTGGTGAGAGTGGGGTGTTAAAGTCCCCTACTATGATTGTGTTGCTGTTGATTTCCCCTTTTATGGCTGTTAGTATTTGCCTTATGTATTGAGGTGCTCCTATGTTGGGTGCATAAATATTTACAATTGTTATACCTTCCTCTTGGATCGATCCCTTGATCATTATATAGTGTCCTTCTTTGTCTCTTGTAATAGTCTTTATTTTAAAGTCTATTTTGTCTGATATGAGAATTGCTACTCCAGCTTTCTTTTGATTTCCATTTGCATGGAATATCTTTTTCCATCCCCTCACTTTCAGTCTATATGTGTCTCTAGGTCTGAAGTGGGTCTCTTGTAGACAGCATATATATGGGTCTTGTTTTTGTATCCATTCAGCCAGCCTGTGTCTTTTGGTGGGAGCATTTAATCCATTTACATTCAAGGTAATTATCGATATGTATGTTCCTATTCCCATTTTCTTAAATGTTTTGGGTTTGTTATTGTAGGTGTTTTCCTTCTCTTGTGTTTCTTGCCTAGAGAAGTTCCTTTAGCATTTGTTGTAAAGCTGGTTTGGTGGTGCTGAACTCTCTCAGCTTTTGCTTGTCTGTAAAGGTTTTAATTTCTCCATCGAATCTGAATGAGATCCTTGCTGGGTAGTGTAATCTTGGTTGTAGGTTTTTCTCCTTCATCACTTTAAGTATATCCTGCCACTCCCTTCTGGCTTGCAGAGTTTCTGCTGAAAGATCAGATGTTAACCTTATGGGGATTCCCTTGTGTGTTATTTGGTTTTTTTCCCTTGCTGCCTTTAATATGTTTTCCTTATATTTAATTTTTGACAGTTTGATTAATATGTGTCTTGGTGTGTTTCTCCTTGGGTTTATCCTGTATGGGACTCTCTGTGCTTCCAGGACTTGATTAACTATTTCCTTTCCCATATTAGGGAAGTTTTCAACTATAATCTCTTCAAATATCTTCTCAGTCCCTTTCTTTTTCTCTTCTTCTTCTGGGACCCCTATAATTCGAATGTTGGTGCGTTTAATATTGTCCCAGAGGTCTCTGAGACTGTCCTCAGTTCTTTTCATTCTTTTTTCTTTATCCTGCTCTGCAGTAGTTATTTCCACCATTTTATCTTCCAGGTCACTTATCCTTTCTTCTGCCTCAGTTATTCTGCTATTGATCCCATCTAGAGTATTTTTAATTTCATTTATTGTGGTTTTCATCATTGCTTGGTTCCTCTTTAGTTCTTCTACGTCCTTGTTAAATGTTTCTTGCATTTTGTCTATTCTATTTCCAAGATTTTGGATCATCCTTACTATCATTATTCTGAATTCTTTTTCAGGTAGACTACCTATTTCCTCTTCATTTGTTAAGTCTGGTATGTTCTGACCCTGCTCCTTCATCTGCTGTGTGTTTTTCTGTCGTCTCATTTTGCTTATCTTACTGTGTTTGGGTTCTCCTTTTCACAGGCTGCAGGTTCGTAGTTCCTGTTGTTTTTGGTATCTGTCCCCAGTGGCTAAGGTTGGTTCAGTGGGTTGTGTAGGCTTCCTGGTGGAGGGAACTAGTGCCTGAGCTCTGGTGGATGAGGTTGGATCTTGTCTTTCTGGTGGGCACGTCCACGTCTGGTGGTGTATTTTGGGGTGTCTGTGGCCTTATTATGATTTTAGGCAGCCTCTCTGCTAATGGATGGGGCTGTGTTCCTGTCTTGCTAGTTGTTTGGCATAGGGTGTCCAGCACTGTAGCTTGCTGGTCGTTGAGTGAAGCTGGGTCTTGATATTGAGATGGAGATCTCTGAGAGATTTTTGCCGTTTGGTATTACGTGGAGCTGGGAGGTCTCTTGTGGACCAGTGTCCTGAAGTTGGCTCTCCCACCTCAGAGGCACGGCCCTGATGCCTGGCTGGAGCACCAAGAGCCTTTCGTCCACACGGCTCAGAGTAAAAGGGAGAAAAAATAGAAAGAAAGAAAGAGGCTATAATATAGTGAAGTAAAATAAAGCTATTGTAAAGCAAAGCTATACAGACAAAATCGCACCCAGAAGCATATACATATACACTCACAAATAAAAGGAAAAGGGGAAAAATTAATATATCCTGCTCCCAAAGTCCACCTCCTGAATTTGGGATGATTCGTTGTCTATTCAGGTATTCAACAGATGCAGGCACATCAAGTTGTTTGTGGAGTTTCAATCCGCTGCTTCTAAGGCTGCTGGGAGAGATTTCCCCTTACCTTCCCTGTTCGCACAGCTCCTGGGGTTCAGCTTTGGATTTGGTCCCGCCTCTGCGTGTAGGTCGCCTGAGGGCGTCTATTCCCCGCCCAGACAGGACGGGGTTAAAGGAGCAGCTGCTTCGGGGGCTCTGGCTCACTCAGGCCGCGGGGAGGGAGGTGTACAGAGGAGGCGGGGTGAACCTGCGGCGGCCGAGGCCGGCGTGACGTTGCACCAGCCTGAGGCGGGCAGTGCGTTCTCCCGGGGAACTTGTCCCCGGATCACGGGACCCTGGCAGTGGCGGGCTGCACAGGCTCCCGGGAGGGGCGATGTGGAGAGTGACCTGTGCTCACACACAGGCTTTTTGGAGGCGGCAGCAGCAGCCCCAGCGTCTCACGCCCGTCTCTGGGGTCCGTGCTGATTGCCGCGGCTCGCGCCTTTCTCTGGAGATCGTTTAGGCGGCACTCTGAATCCCCTCTCCTTGCGCTCAGCGAAACAAAGAGGCAAGAAAAAGTCTCTTGCCTCTTCGGCAGCTGCAGACCTTTTCCCGGTCTCCCTCCCAGCCAGCTGTGGTGCGCTAACCCCTTCAGGCTGTGTTCACGCCGCCAGCCCCAGTCCTCTCCCTGCGATCCGACCGAAGCCCGAGCCTCAGCTCCCAGCCCCGCCCGCCAAGCAGACAAGCTCTCGGGCTGGTGAGTGCTGCTCGGTGCCGAGCCTCTGTGCGGGAGTCTCTCCGTTTTTTCCTCTGCGCCCCTGTTGCTGTGAGGTCTGCGCTGATCGCCGCGGCTCGCGCCCTTCTCTGGAGTTCGTTTAGGCGGCGCTCTGAATCCCCTCTCCTTGCGCGCCGCGAAACAAAGAGGCAAGAAAAAGTCTCTTGCCTCTTCGGCAGCTGCAGACTTTTTCCCGGTCTCCCTCCCAGCCAGCTGTTGTGCGCTAATCCCTTCAGGCTGTGTTCACGCCGCCAGCCTCAGTCCTCTCCCTGCGATCCGACGGAAGCCGAGCCTCAGCTCCCAGCCCTGCCCTCCCCGGCGGGGGAGCAGACAAGCCTCTCGGGTTGCTGAGTGCTGCTCGGCGCCGATCCTCTGTGCGGGAACCTCTCCGTTTTTCCCTCTGCGCCCCTGTTGCTGTGGGATCCGCGCTGGTAGCTGCGGCTCGCGCCCGTCTCTGGAGTTCGTTTAGGCGGCGCTCTGAATCCCCTCTCCTCGCGCACCAGGAAACAAAGAGGGAAGAAAAAGTCTCTTGCCTCTTCGGCAGCTGCAGACTTTTTCCCGGACTCCCTCTCGGCTAGCTGTGGTGCACTAACCCCTTCAGGCTGTGTTCACGCCGCCAACCCCAGTCCTCTCCCTGCGATCCTACCGAAGCCCGAGCCTCAGCTCCCAGCCCCGCCCGCCCCGGCGGGTGAGCAGACAAGCCTCTCGGGCTGGAGAGTGCTGGTCGGCACCGCTCCTCCGTGCGGGAACCTCTCCGCTTTGCCCTCCGCACCCCTGTGGCTGCGCTCTCCTCCGTGGCTCCGAAGCTTCCCCCCTCTGCCACCCGCAGTCTCTGCCCGCGAAGGGGCTTCCTAGTGCGTGGAAATCTTTCCTCCTTCACGGCTCCCTCCCACTGGTGCAGGTCCCGTCCCTATTCTTTTGTCTCTGTTATTTCTTTTTTCTTTTGCCCTACCCAAGTACGGGGGGAGTTTCTTGCCTTTTTGGAGGTCGGACGTTTTCTGCCAGCGTTCAGTGGGTGTTCTGTAGGAGCAGTTCCACGTGTAGATGTATTTCTACTGTATCTGTGGGAAGGAAGGTGATCTCCACGTCTTACTCTTCCGCCATCTTCTCTCCTCCTCCGCTAGTATTTTTCTTGAGGATTTTTGTATCCATATTTCTAAGAAATATTGGCCTGTATTTTTTTGTGTGTGTTATACTGCTTTATAAACATCATACTAGAAAGAAATGCATCTAGGTGGGAACACATTGCCCTTTGTTGTCTATTAGATTCGTTCTTCAGAGGCAGACTACAGAGGCTTAGGAAAAATTACTTAATTTCTTTACTTTTTAAATTTTATTTATTCTTGGCTGCGTGGGGTCTTTGTTGCTGCGCACGGTCTTTCACTAGTTGTGGCGAGCGGGAGCTACTCTTCGTTGCGGTGCGCAGGCTTCTCATTGCGGTGGCTTCTCTTGTTGCGGAACACAGGCTGTAGGCGCGTGGGCTTCAGTAGTCGTGGCACACAGGCTCAGTAGTTGTGGCTCGTGGGCTCTAGAGCGCAGGCTCAGTAGTTGTGATGCACGGGCTTAGTTGCTCCGCGGCATGTGGGATCTTCCCGGACCAGGGTGCGAACCCGTGTCCCCTGCATTGGCAGATGGATTCTTAATCACTGTGCCACCAGGGAATTCCCATATGTGACTGGTTTTTAATGTTGCTATAATCTACCTAAAATACATATTAATGCCTTATGAATAGTTTGTTCCAGTTGGTTGTTAATAAAGATGTCATGTGCAAGAGGAGTTAAACATATTTAATGTCACATAATCAACCATTTATAAATATATTTATAATAATATATAAATACTACCATTTTTCTTGAAATGGAAAGTTCTGGAAATCAGCCACTGATTATAGTTCTACTCAATAGCAGCATAATTTTCCATAGAGGAGGATACTTACTATTTTGAAAGGCTAAAAGCATTTTGAACTAAGACTGTTTCTTTCCGTTACCCTAAACAAGTTATTAGTTTGTATAACATAGTTTCTTGTTGCAAATATTTTGGATTGTATACTCTGTACTTTCCTGTGTTTGAAATATCTATAATAAAAATTTTTAACATACCAGACCAGGTCAAAGAATTAAATCTTCTGACAAGTTATAATTTGAAAATAAAGGCATTCATAGGAGGCAAGATTGCTGACTGGTTATGGCCTGGTAGGGTTAAAATTTTTGTTTGACACAGACAGTGAAAGGAAGCTGTTATATGATTCTTTATTTAGTCAGCCTCTGAATAAACTATACTGAGAACATCTTGCAGTTTTGTGGATGCTAACATACAGCTGAAGAGGAGAGGGACTGTAAATTCAGCCTATGAATAAAAGCTTTTTTGACTCTTGACTTTATGAAAATGTCAAAGGACTGACTAAGAATTGGTGAACTTACACTATGGAATGAAAATATATTGTTTATTATTAAGTATAACTTATATATATAGTATATTATGGTACGTAATAGATATTCTTCTGTTAATTACCAACTCATTTTCAAGTCATTCTAAGGAAACACTTTAGCCAGATGTGGCTATGATGAATATTGGGTTTTTTTGGTTTGTTTGTTTTTTGGTTTGATCCAGGGAGCTCTTTTAATTAAGCTTTGTTGATCAAAATGGAACTCATGCTGACTGCTTTTTTGCATATCCCTATTACATAAGTTAAAATATATTGTTTTTAGAGTAGAATTGATTTTGTTTTGCATTTTGCTATCTTCTGGATGTATGCTGTCATTTTCACTCCACGAAAGAATAGCTATTGTGTATTAATTACACTTATGAGCCCTACTGTTTTACACCCCTCAACCCCTTATTTAATTCTCACAGTCATCCTATAATGTAAGTAGGTATTATTTCTATTTACAGATGACCAAAAAATGGATTCTGAGGGGATAAAGTTATTCTGCTTACCTTGGTCTCTCTGACTTCAAAACATAGTGTTTCTCAGAGTTAGATAAATCCTATTAATTTAGAATATTGAAAATCAAATCCTTTTAAAAAAAGAGAAATCCTCTTCCCAAGGAATTATTTACTGGTTTTTCATGGGAGTGTTTTATGGGCTGCAATAAAGTGTGCTGTGAAATAAAATGAGTAAGTAGGTCAGATAATTCAAGGCTCCAGAAATTCCATAAAATGAATATTTTGACTCCTAAATAGCTGAGTTCACCAAAGAAAAATAAAGTGGCATTTATATATTTCCTAAAAGGTACATGTTTAAAAAGTAAATAGAAGATGCCCATAAAAAGTAAATAATAATGTCACCCAGTGATAAAAGAGCACATGTTATAAATTATACTTTGAATTTAATTCCAAGAAATACCAATCTCTGCTAATTTATTTGTTATCAAATGCAGATGTTATAGTTCAGTTTTTTTAGCAGACAACGTTAAACTCAAATTTATTTCTCAAATGTAGTTTTCTTTGTTCTATACACAAAGCATCTATTTTTCATTTCCTGTATATAGTTTAGCTCTTTTAAAAAACCAAATGTGTTATGAATCTGAAGTAGTTTGTAAATTGTTTGAATCTCCAGCTGCTTGAGATTTATAAAATTATATTTTGTCTCAAAGGAGGTGAGGTTAAGTAACTGAATCCTATGTTACAAAATTTCTTTCTCCGCCTTTGTAGATAATGGGAATATACCCTACTCATATAAGAGGAAGATTATTTAAAAGGGAAGAGGAAAGGAACTAACAAATATGGCCTGGAAGATTATTTCAGAAGTGTCAGATTTGAGTTGGGGGAAAGTATATAGCCAAGGGAAATCACTTTCCTTTAGTGATATATTTAGTTTCAGTAAGTTTAAAAATTATGAGATCTTTGCCTCAGAATTATACAGGTTAATTTTTTTTTCTGTAGTTGACCTTGGCCTCAGTAACATGGTTACTTCAGGTCATATTTAACTTTGTGTATTCATAGGTCATATATTTCAGGTTCAAGTTTCCATTTTTTAAATTTTTTAAGAAAATATATCCTTTGACTTCTAAGGTGCATATCCTTGATGTTGTTTAATCATCTTTCCTAATGAAAATGCAACTGCTGCTAATTGTTTTTCATTTATGAAGTGGGCAGATTATAGCTAATATTTTCCTGCCTCCAAAGATGTCATATTAGCAAGCAGTACTATATTAACTAAGAGTGAACTCTCAATATTGGTTATATCTAGAGAAACAGACCTTCTGGTATGTAAGTAGGGGGTCAGAGGTGGTCTTAGAGCCATGTCACCTTGACATTGAAAGCTTCTGGTAATATTTTTGTGATACCGTGAAAGTAAATTTTCCTTGGAATGAAAGTAAAGACTGCGTCATGTGTAGTTTTCCTTACAGGTGAGTATTGTTAGGAGTACATTGTTAGCTTTATGCCCTTTAAGAGTAAGGACAGTTCGAGCAAAATGATGTCTAAATTGGTATGGGATGTTGATAAGCAAGTGTTTTTTTTAGTAGTTTCAGGAAATAGGATCTTCATACCTATTTTTCTCTTTCAAGGATTCAAAACATATATATAAATATTATATAAGATTCTACTGTACCTATTTTAATTTTGCTCTAATAATAAAGTATTTCAGTATCAATTATTAACATCAATTTTATGGTGATAAAATTATGTGGAAGCACATATTAAAAGGCACTCCTAGTTGATAAAGCAAGGTATTAGTTTACTGGTAGTAAAAATGTCCTATCATAACTATTCTTTATTTCTTTGGTTCTCAGGTGTTGGTGTCTGTTCAGTCCCTTATATTAGTAGCTGAGCCTTATTTTAATGAACCAGGATATGAACGGTCTAGAGGCACTCCCAGTGGCACACAGAGTTCTCGAGAATATGATGGAAACATTCGACAAGCAACGGTTAAGTGGGCAATGCTAGAACAAATCAGAAACCCTTCACCATGTTTTAAAGAGGTATGTTTAATAAAATTAATGAAATACTTTATTAAAGACATAATAGGGTATAGTTTAGGTATTATACTTCCCTTTATATCTGTGGTATACTAAAGTTTACTCTTGTTTTTAGTCATGAAAAATCAGTAGTAATATAGTACAGAAGAATTTTTTAAACCATTTACTTCCTAAAAGGCATCTGACTATATTTTTGGACAGTTTTATTAATTCTTTATTTTTCATGGCTACCGTTCTACTAGCATACTGTGCTAGTTATGTTAGTATATGCTAGAATATATTACTAAAATATTCTTCATAAAAATATTCTTTTTTATTAGAGATTAAGATACTTTCTACTTGTCTTGCAAATAGAAACTTTGCCCTTATACTAATATCTGTGTGTGAAATTGAAGAAAAAGACATTTTCTTTTCTTTAGGAAAAGTTGAACTTAGTTTCTGAAACCAGTCTTGATACTGTCACGTGCTTTGATTTTACCACATCTTGAAGTGTGGTTCTTTTCCTGTACTTAGTTATCTCTCCTTAGTCTGCCTAAAATATGATTGTCTTTTTCACTTGTCACATCAGATTACTTCATCACATCTTACTTTAACTGTCATGAAACATTTTTCTTTCCTAAATTGTTTCCCCTGATCATTAGTTTCTTAGGTTGTGCTAGAAACACAACACTTTAGAGGAAGAATTGGCATATTTACCTGATAGAAAATTGGTCTTTAATACAGTTAAGCAAATATTATGTGTGAACTCTATGTAGCATCATACACGAAGCTCTCCTCATTAAATAGTATCGATGGATATACTCTGAAGGAATGTAAAAACGTTTCTTCCTTTTGTTATTACTAAATGAATTTGCACTTTGAATGACATAGTTGGGTAGTTTACTTTTGCAAAGGCTTGTATTCAAGGCTGTGGGTAATTACTTCTCCTAATATTACAGGAAATACAAACATGCATTTCTTTGTACTCTTAAGCATAATGTTCTGTCCCTTTTCAAGTTTGGGTTACTTACATTAAGTAATTCATTTGGCAGCCGTGTGGAATATCAGCTGTTACTAGGTACTGCCCTTAGGTATTCTGAACTCAAGGAAAAGTGAAAGTCAGTTCCTGCCCTTGATAAACTTATATTCCTTCTGTTTGTATCATAAATTAATTTCTCAGTGCCCTTAAGACTCAAATAATGTATCCAGATATGTAAACTACTTGACAAGTCTACTAGAATGTATAATAACCACCTCAAACTTAACACTGCAAAACTGCACTCTTGATTCTTCCTTCCTTTCTTCTCTCAGTAAAAGCACCATGGTCTAAACCCAAAACCCTAACCACGTGTGGCTTCATTCTTTTACTCACATACCACATTCAGTCTGTTGACAAATTTCGCTCCACCATTCAAAGCATAACCAAACTTTGATGATAAAATATATTTTCGCAGTGACCAACAAGGGCTTAATTTCCAAAATATACAAACAGCTCATACAGCTCAGTAACAAAAAAACAACCCAGTCAAAAAAATGGGCAGAAGACCTAAAGAGACATTTCTCCAAAGAAGGCATAGAGATGGCCAAGAAGCATATGAAAAGATGCTTAGCATTGCTAATTATTAGAGAAGTGCAAATCAGAACTACAGTGGGGTACCACCTCACACTGGTCAGAGTGGCCATCATCAAAAAATCTACAAATAACAATGCTGGAGAGCGTGTGGAGAAAAGGGAACCCTCCTACACTGTTGGTGGGAATGTAAATTGCTGCACCCACTATGGAAAACAGTGTGGAGGTTCCTTAAAAAACTAAAAATAGAGTTGCCATATGATCCAGCAATCCCACTCGTGGGCATATATCCAGAGAAAACTCTAATTCAAAAAGATACATGCAGGACTTCCCTGGTGGCGCAGTGGTTAAGAATCCGCCTGCCAATGCAAGGGACACGGGTTCCAGCCCTGGTCCGGGAAGTTCCCACATGCCGTGGGGCAACGATGCCTGTGCGCCACAACTGCTGAGCCTGCGCTCTAGAACCTGCAGACCTAGAGCCCATGCTCCGCAACAAGAAAAGCCACTGCAGTGAGAAGCCCGTGCACCACAACGAAGAGTAGCGCCCGCTCGCCACAACTAGAGAAAGCCCCACGCACAGCAACGAAGACCTAATGCAGCCAAAAATAAATAAATAAATTAAAAAAAAAAAGATACATGCACCCCAATGTTCACAGCCACACTATTCACAATAGCCAAGACATGGAAGCAACCTAAATGTCCATTGATAGATGAATGGATAAAGATGTGGTATATATGCAATGGAATACTACTCATCCATAAAAAAAATGAAATAATGCCATATGCAGCAACAAGGATGGACCTAGAGATTATCATACTAAGTGAAGTAAGTCAGAGAAAGACAAATACCATATAATGTCACTTATATGTGGAATCTAACTGAACTTAAATCTAAAATGAACTTATTTACAAAACAGAAGCAGACTCACAGACACAGAAAACAAACTTATGGTTACCAAAGGGGAAAGGGGGTGGGGGAGGGATAAAGTAGGAGTTTGGAATTAGCAAATACAAACTACTATATATAAAATAGATAAACAACAAGGTTCTACCATATAGTACAGGGAACTATATTCAGTGTTCTGTAATAAATCATAATGGAAAAGAATATGTATGTATATGTGTAACTGAATTACTTTGCTGTATCCAGAAACGGACACAACATTGTAAATCAAGTATACTTCAATTAATTAATTAATTAACTAATTAATTAAATCTTCACCATGGCCAGCCTATTTCAAGCTCCCATTACTGGGACTTCCCTGGTGGCGCAGTGATTAAGACTGTGCTGCCAATGCGGGGGCCCAGGTTTGATCCCTGGTCAGGGAACTAGATCCCACATGCATGCTGCAACTAAGGAGCCAGCAAGCCACAACTAAGCAGCCCTCCTGCCGCAACTAAGACCCGGCACAGGGACTTCCCTGGTAGCACATGGGTTAAGAATCTGCCTGCCAACTCAGGGGACACGGGTTCGATCCCTGGTCCGGGAAGATCCCTCATGCCGTGGAGCAACTAAGCCCCTGCACCACAACTAGTGAGCCTGCACTCTAGAGCCCGCGAGCCACAACTACTGAGCCTGCATGCCACGACTACTGAGCCTGCATGCCACGACTACTGAAGCCCACACATCTAGAGCCCATGCTCCGCAACAAGAGAAGCCACCACAATGAGAAGCCCATGCACCACAACAAAGAGTAGCCCCTGCTCCCCACAACTAGAGAAAGCCCACGTGCAACAATGAAGACCCAACGCAGCCAAAAATAAATAAATAAATGTATTTATTTAAAAAAAAAAAAAGACCTGGCACAACCAAATAAATAAATATTTTTTAAAAACCAAACAAACAAAAAATCAAGCTACCATTACCTATTGCTTGAATTGTTGAAGTAGTTTTCTGATTTCGCTGCTTTCACTTTGTCCTTCTACAATGGTTCTCCACGCGTAATCAGATCATCTCACTCCATTGACTTCCCATTAAATGAAGAGGAAAACACAGAGTCCTTACCGTAGCCTTCAAAACTCTGCATTGTCTGGCTCCTGTCTGCCTATCCTTCAGCATCTCTAAGAGTTCAAAGGCTTTTGATACCAAATGTTAGGTTGTGGAACAACTGGAGCTCTGATATATCAATAGTTTCTAACATATCAATACTTTCAGGTAATAAGCTTAATATATGCTTTATGACTAGCAATTCCATTCCTTGGTATATGCTCAATAGCAGTTGTGTACATGTTGGGTGTAGAGAATGTTCATAACATTGCCAAAAATTGGAAACGCTCTGATCAGCAGAATGAATGGAGAAATTATGGAATTTTCATAAAGTGGAATACAGCAGTGTAAATGAGTCAACTCCTTCACACATTAAGATGGACAAATATCATAAACACAATAAAGAGCATAAGAAGCCAGGCACAAGAGTACTTTCTATATGATTCTATTTATAAAAGTTCAAAACTGAGTTAAACTCATACTTAAAGAAGTTAGTATAGTGTATACTTTTGGATGAGGGTTAATGGTAAGAAGTAGCACAAGGGGGTCTTCCGGCGTGCTTGGTAATGTTATGTTTCTTATCTAAGTAGAGGTTGTTTTCTTGTGTTCACTGTGGGAAAATGTGTTCAGTTATACACATGATTTGGGCACTTTTCTGTATATGTTAAACGTCAGTTTTTAAATGTATTGAAAGAAATTTGTAAGTATACACAGTCAGTCAGTGTAATTTGTTGGTTCATGCTTAAAGTTTTGTTTTGTTTTCTGGAAGAATAAACTGCTAACACAGGGGACTCAGAGTGGGGACATGACTTTTACAAAAAGGAAATAAGTATAATTTGAAACAGTAATTCTTTCTCATCTTTTAGAACGTAGCTCACATTAAAGGGGTACCCCTTGTCCATGAATGCTTTTCTAATTTTCCCAATCAGTTGTGGCCTGCTACTTTTTTAATGTCATGGGATTTGTTTTTGTTTTTTATTGTTGTTGTTTTGTATTTTTCAAAACGTATCTTTTTCTTGTGCACTCATCTCCCATCTTATTCTGTGGTTATCATGGTTCTTCGTGTCAGGTTGTTTCGTACTCATTTTTGTATCCCTGTATGCATCAAACTCAATAACTTATTGGTGTTTTATGTCCGTTCCCAGTTTTTCCTAATGATTTTTCCCTTGTAGGTATTATTGCCTTTTCTTTAGAGGAGACAAGCTCATTGGGCAATGTAGTAAGTAGCTCACCCAGAGTACAGAATAATAATTCCAAAATGATCTATTTTCTAACTTAAATTTGTCAAAAATAGACTTTTACTACATACACAGAAATTTCACTCAGTTTTTCAAAGAAAGAATTTTAAAAATCTGAAATGTAAAGCACATTTATCACAAGGAGTTAAACATCATAAAATAAAATCTTGTTCATAAGTTAACCAGAAGACAAAATTAAGAGAGTAATAATGTTGCCTATTTTGGGCTATGTTCTGATTTCTGTGCGAATGCCTGTGATTGAGAATCTCTTTACTCTACTAAATGTTCTTTGAGTTCTCTTTGAAAGATAGAAATTGACAGTTTTTCTGTTGTCAATACTTTTTCTCCTGGTTATTCATTTATTTACATTTGCCTTCTGACTCTGTTGTTTTGTAGATGTCTTATGTTCTCTGGATAGGATTAACTACTGACATGTCTGAGTGGGATTGGGCATTATTTTCTGCTTATAGAACTGGGTATTTCAACACAAGTCATCTGATGTCATAATCCTGATTCTTCCCTGTTAATTATGTAGAGTGTTCACCACATTGAGTTTTGTGCAGAGAAAAAAAATGTCATGTCTTTTAAATTTCATGTTTTTGTAATGCCACATACTTTGTCTTTTAAATTCTGACCCGATCACATTTTGTTCTCTTGCTTGGTTTATTCTTAAGGTTATACATAAACATTTTTACTTGAAAAGAGTTGAGATCATGGCCCAGTGTGAGGAGTGGATTGCAGACATCCAGCAGCACAGCAGTGATAAGCGGGTAGGCAGGACCATGTCTCACCATGCAGCAGCTCTCAAGGTGAGTAACCCTCCCTAACAGGAGCCTTGTCAGTGGCTTTAAAAGAAGAGTCATATATTCACTGACAGAACCGTGAGGACCGCTGGAAAGAAACATTAAATTTATTAAGTTCAGAGGTTACCCAAAAGTCTATAGAAAAGATACATTCCTTTTGACAATGAAGTGACAGTTCCTAAAATTAAAAATGAGTATGGGGGCTGAGCCAACAGAGTTTCATAGACTTGTTTGACAATGATGGCAACAAAATGTGCTCCGTGACAGTTTGCATTAGCTTTTCCCTGAGCCTCTTACCTTCCAGAATTTTATTACTTGGAGTAATGAGGGAGGTGGTAGCTGCAGAGCCTCCAACAGCTGATAGGTGTGGAAGCGTCTGTGATACAATCCTGTTTTGGGGGAGGTGAGATGTTGTTTTCCACTTGGGCGTTCACAGAATGGAAATGTAGTACATGATGGTTTTGGAGATTTTTTTTTTTTTTTATGTGGGAATCATACCTTCAAAGGCCACCCTTTTTTCCCTGCCTTGGGAGATATCTGTCTTTACTCACCTCTGTTCCTTTTATCCTCCACTGATTATGGTCATCTCTACTGGCTCCTTTCCTTCTAACTTTAAAAGTATCTTCACTTAAAATGATTAGATGATAATGATAAGGATTTATTAGTTTTTTTAATTGGTGAATTTTTTTAATGTCCCTATTTTTCAGGTTACATACAGAAATATTTATGAATGTAAAGCCATACAATATCTGGGGTTTGCTTCAAAACAAAATGAGAAAAGTGGTGGGGATATAGATGAAAGAAGACTAGCTCTGAGTTGATAAAATGTTGAAGCTCGGTGATAGATTCATTGGAGTTTATTTTATATTCTGCTTACTTCTGTATATGTTTGAGATTTTCCATTATAAAAACCTTTAAAAAGAAAATTTTTTTTCTCCTTACATTTGCATCCCCTTAAGCTAGTTTTATTTTGCCCCTGTTATTATAAAAATGTTTCTCTCCTTTTACTACAAAAACTAGAGCTGTTAACCCTTTTGCCTCCATTTTTATTTTTATTTATTTATTTATTTATTTATTTTTATTTTTTGGCTGTGTTGGGTCTTTGTTTCTGTGCGAGGGCTTCCTCTAGTTGCGGCGAGCGGGGGCCACTCTTCATCGCGGTGCGCGGGCCTCTCAATTGTCGCGGCCTCTCTTGTAGCGGAGCACAAGCTCCAGACGCGCAGGCTCAGTAGTTGTGGCTCACGGGCCTAGTTGGTCCGCGGCATGTGGGATCTTCCCAGACCAGGGCTCGAACCTGTGTCCCCTGCATTAGCAGGGAGATTCTCAACCACTGTGCCACCAGGGAAGCCCTGCCTCCATTTTTAAATAACCCTCTCACCAATCAACGTTTTGCAGTTGAATTTCCATTCTATGAAAGTTACCCACTATCCAATTCTCAAAGCCAGTGACCCTGGCTCTGCTCTCTACGCACCTCTCTCCCCTCCGTGCATCTGTCTCCCCTCCAGGCCTTTACAGATGCTTACTTTCGCCTACTCTACTGGCTCACTTCCACTCAGTTTTCAGCTTAAATTTCACTTCATGGAAACTTGCCTTGACTTTAAATTAGATGATTTCAGTATAATCTCTTGTAACACTGTTGCCTACTTAATAAAAACAGTCCTAACACTGGTCTAATGTGTTTTTTTTCTCTATACTTTTCATCTGTGGGCTATCTTGGCTCCTCTTCTCACACTCTAATTCTTTCAGCTTGTTTTTTCTTTCCCCTTCTCCTGAATGATTGTGTACCTGAAGCTTTACTATTTGGCCCTTAGGACTATTTTATTCTCTTTCTCTATCATTGTATCTATACCCCTGACATTGGCCATTTTCTCTTTAAAAGTGACTTTGCAAACTGTTGTCTGCTCTTAGCTTTCTCAAAGTCATATTACTGGCATTTTTACTTGAATGCCCTGTCATCACTCTCCGTTGAAGATCTAAAACAGAGAACTTATCTTTCCTTCAATCAAATTTTGTAACTTTCTGTATTTTCTTAATTTTAAACAACTTTTCTCTGTCTTAAAATCTTCAGATTGTATTTAACTCTGGCCTCATCTAGTATACCTACCTGGTCAGTGCTAGGTCCTGTCAGTGCTGCCTTCCTACGGGGATTCTCCTCCCCATTATTCTCCTCAGTTCCCATAGCTCAATCAGTCTTCCTCGCCTCTTGTTCTCCCCCTTCCAGTTCTTTCTGTGGTGCATAACCAGATTGATCCTCCCCAAGTGTGTGCTTAGATATATCTTTCCCTTACACAAAACCTCAGTGGCTAAAGTCCAGCTGCTTTTGCTTTGTTATTTCAGTCAGTGTCTTGTTTTTATCTCAAATTCTTACTCTTTGTTGTTTCTGTAATGCCCTGATTTGGAAATCCCTATCCTGAATCAGTCCAAATTTATATCATCTCAGGTATACTTTTGCTGCTGAGTGCTACTTGAGAAAAGTGTGCAGCTGTTCAGTTTAATTTCACAATAAAAGCATAGTATTCCCACCTCAACTGGGCCTTCATAATTGTCCTTTTTTCTTTTCTTCCCTAGTTAGTGTTTTCTTCTGTTGTCCATGGTGGAAGGGAAATTGGGGCTAGAAAAATTTCGAGTTACCAGTATGTAAATATACTTTGAAACCTTAAAAATGGCTGCAAATGTGTAGTTGTCTTATCTTGCTTATATGTCTTCTACTTCTAACCAAAGTTTAGGCTCTGTAAAATCAGAGATCATATAGTTGGTCCTCCATATCCACAGGGGATTGGTTCCAGGATCCCCTGCAAATACCAAAATCCACAGATGCTCAAGTCCGTTAGATAAAACGGCCTAGTACAGTCAGGTCTTTTTATCCAGCTGTGTCCTCCTTATTTTACACATTGCTTTTACATTGTTACTGTTGAGCACAGTGCCTTGTTCTATAAATGTTGGTTAATTTTCAAAGTCAGCTATTGACACAACTAATTTTCAAAGCCCTTGGTGTGAGATTTGAGGTCATTTCTCTCCCACTAGAAATTTATAAACTAAAACTTAATGTCTGTAAACAACCAACCACTCTCTGTTAACGTCTCTATATCCTTCCCTAAATGGCAGTATGGGGTAATACAAAGTTATGTACTCTCTCTAGATCTTCTTTTTCATTTGCTTACATTTTTAAAAATTCCGATGATTAAATTATTTATAAGGTGTAAGCCAAGCATTACATGAGGCAATGAGTATGAAACATTTCAAACGTTTTACATAGGGCCTAGTACCTGATAAATACTGTTTTTATTCACTAAAATAGCAGTGGTTTTATTTTAATTTATGGACTGTCTCTCAAAAATTTTAGTCAGAGGCAGCGTGTATTACAAGTCAAGATGTTATTCTCTTTAATTTAAAACTATATATGGCAAATGACTGGCACCCTCTAAGTCATTAGTAATGCTGTTTTTGTTACCGGTGTTGGGGCATTGGTGGGGTGTGTGGGCACGCTACTCAGTACTCGGGGCTTATCAACAGCATCGGTTGCTTTGAGGTTAGAGATTTGTGCCAACTGTGTTCACTGCCTGTTAGAGCAGCTAGCTTAAGGAAGGTCTTAATAAATATTTGTAGACCCAATGCTTTGGGTTTTGTTTTGAACTCAATTCTTCCCTCCAATGATGTTGTGCTAGTATCCCAGGGTTTACAGTTCTAACATCACTCATTCCCCCCTGCGTAGCGTCACACTGCTCAGCTCCGAGAAGAGCTGCTGAAGCTTCCCTGCCCTGAAGACTTGGACCCTGATGCCGATGACGCCTCAGAGATGTGCAGTGCCACAGCCGGTGCTGAGGAGACTCTAATGCATGATCAGGTCACAGCCAGCAGCAGTAAAGAACTCCCCAGTGACTTCAAATTGTGAGCTGCATTGATACGGACTTCATAGACGCAGAGGCTTTGAAGCACAAGCCAAATATGTCAATATTTGTATGTAAGAAACTAATTATGTAATAGGTAATGAAACTGAAACTATACTACACCCTTAAGGAGATCCAGTTTAATTCAAGGTGATCTTTTATTTACCTGTACAAGAGTGTAAACTTTTTTGTGCTTTTATTTTTCAATTGTGAGAACCACTGATTGGTATGTTCAACAAATTTGTGTATACAAAGAAATGGATAAATCACTGATTATATAAGGGAAACTACCTTAGGAAAGAATGTTTACTGAAATTTTTTTTTTTTTTTTTTTACTGTAGAGTGAAGGGTTGTTAACAAGGAATATATATTGGTCATTCTTACAACTACTATTTAAAGTCAGCAACTTTTCACTGAATTTGATAGATTTTATGTTTGGCCATATCTTCATGCTCATATTTGATTTCTGAAGACCTCCTACATACACTTCAATAAAAGTTAAATGGACATACTCCCTCCTTTTTGATTTACTGGTACATTTTTTAAATGATAAATCTGCCATAAAATGCATTATAGCTGGAGACTTGCACTTGTATGGATAAATTTATTACATTCAACGTATTTAATTTTATGCTTTCTAAAATTCTAAGATGCAGAAAAATAAATGAACATGATTTTATTCTATGCCAATATTTGGGCCTGTGAATGTATCTGTTATTTGAATTTAAGTATATGAAGAGGAATGGTCAATTTGAAAAGTCACTCTAAACTGAGTTTTTCCTAAAGGGCTCCTTTCTTCCTGGACTATCTGGTTTTATTACTAACGTCACATGTATGTATTAAACATTGAGGCTCTGTAGAGCAGAGAGGATGTACCTCTCTGGTGCTGTTACAGTACATTCTGTACTTGCCATATAGGCTCATTTTCATGCAAATTCTTCCTAGAGCCAAATAAATAAAGACTTAGGTGTATTAGTATGTCTTGTTTCTAAAACAGTTTGCCATGGTGTGAAATGCTATTTCTACAAAGAATTGGACACTTTCAAGAGCTGCTCATGGGAAAGGGAAGGCTGTTTTTTTCAAGACCAGTTATCACAAAGGAAGAGCTAAGGTGATTCTTGATAGTGTTTATGTAAAATAAACTGGCGTGTGGAAACCCTGAATCTGGAGCTGACCTGAAGGAGAAGCTGTATCCTGAACAGTGAGTTACTCTCTGAAGGAAAAGGGGAACTAGGGATCATGATACTCTCTCCACAAGGTACAGAGCTCCTTAAAGTGAATAAAGTGTGTGACCAGGAAATCAAAGGTTCCAAAACACATAACATTAGGTCTAGTGGGTGATGAGTTACACAAGCATGACAAAATCGAGTCAGTTTATGAGAAAGCAGAGTCAATTAAATGTTACTCACGGACCTGCTATCTTATATCTCAGTATAAAATTAGCAGCAATAAGTAGTAAAAGGACAGTCATCAATCCTCTAGGCCTTTTGTTTTTTGGTCTGTCAGGGTCCTGTCAGGGATAGATGATAAAAGCTTCTATCCAAGTATATTGTTTACCTCCAATTTTGGATTTTATTTTTAATCATTAAAATAAGGTAGGGTCATTTTCCCCATTTCACACCATTAGTCCTCAGAAAACTATAAAAGTGAAGTAACAATATCAGTACTATAAGTTCCAGTTCATGTTTTTTAAAAACCAAGGCCTAAAGTCTGAATTTGAGACTTTAGTCTAATTTGGTTCCACCTGGAATCTAGACTTTATACCAACAAACATTTGAGCACTCACTTTGTACTAGGTACAGGTTCCTGCACTTGAGGATTGAATGGCAACATGAAAACATAATGTCAGTGCAAAATGGTAAGTTCTCTGATACTGTTATTTACAGGGTATATTGGGAGCACAGAGGAGGGACACCTACCTCAGGCAAAATGTTGATGGACACTGAGGTGATATGGTCAGGAAGAGCTTCCTAAAGGAAGATATCCTGGACTTCCCTGGTGGCGTAGTGGTTAAGAATCTGCCTGCCAATGCAGAGGACATGGGTTTGATCCCTGGTCTGGGAAGATCCTACGTGCCGCGGAGCAACGAAGCCCGTGCGCCACAACTACCGAGTTTGCATTCTAGAGCCTGTGAGCCACAACTACTGAGGCTGCGTTCCACAACTACTGAAGCCCGTGCGCCTAGAGCCCGTGCTCCACAACAAGAGAAGCCACCGCCATGAGAAGCCCGTGCACTGCAATGAAGAGTAGCCCCCGCTCGCCACAACTAGAGAAATCCCACGCACAGCGACAAGGGCCCAATGCAGCCAAAACAAAAACAAAAACAACAAAAAAAGAAGATATCCTGAGTCTGGAAGGGTGAGGATAAATAAGTTAGCCAGGCAGAAAGAAGTTATTCCAGATACAAGAGAGCAAAAAGGAGAACTTGAGTTAATGGTACCATGTTCGATACTATTGGACTTTAAGAGGCAAAGTGGGGATAGTCGAATGGGTGGGATGTGGGCTGTGGTGTCAGGAAGATAGGAGGGGTTGGGTCACGGAAGAACTTGGTTGTCCTGTTAAGGAGCTTTGACATCCTGTAGGTGATGGAGGGCTGTCCAGTAGCTTTAATTAGAGGAGAAACCTGGTCAGATGGTGTTTCAGGAAGATCATTCTGCCAACTGTTGGGTGGCAAGGAGGTCAGTAGAGAGCCCACACTAGAGTTGTGGTGGTGGTCAAAAACTAGGACAATGAAGGGGTGGAGAGGAAGGGACAAGTGACAGAGCTTGGGGAAATATGTATTTTTTGGTATGAGAATAACTTCAGGATGTTTACAGGCTGAGGAGCCAGGGGAGAAGGATGAGTGTGAAGGCCTTGAAGAAGGCTGGAGCAGATGCCAGCAGACACGGGATGGCCTAGGTCCAAGAGCACGTGCGGAAATCAGTAAATCCAGTGGGTCAGTTCATAAAACTATTAACTATGAAGTTGTGATCTTGAAGTACAAAAATAAACTGCTTAGTTAACATTTAATGTTAAGACCAGTATCCCTGAAGTCAGACAAATGTAGAAAGTACTGTAAACGTTTTTTTCTTTTTTTCTTTTTTTTTGGCTGCACCCGCTGCTTGTGGGATCTTAGTTCCCCAACCAGAGGTCGAACCCGGGCCCTCAGCAGGCAGTGAGAGTGCAGGAGTCCTAACTACTGGACCTCTAGGGAATTCCCAACATTTTTTTTCTTTGATGTCCTATAATTTGGTTTACTTAGGGTAAGATGGGTGAGGTGAAATATTCTAGTGTGTCAAACTGTGGTGAAGGGCCAAGGTTTTTGGTTACCTTTCTTTCCATTAGAGACCAGTACTTTATAAAATACAATGAAGACATTGCAGCATTGTCCTACTGCTTACTCACTTTCTGTACTTAGCCCACTGCCAACTGGTCGCAGTCTGTGGGCTGTGGCTTGAGTGGCCCTGTACTAAATAACTCAAATGAGGGTTGGTCCCTAGCTAGGCATTGCTGACTGGCCATTTATTCCTTAAACCAAAGCTAATTATTTAGTAGACAAATTTCTACAGTTACATTTTTTTCACCATATTACATACTTTTCCACAATTAAGAGTTAACACTCTGGTACGTCCATGAGGTTGGTTAGACCAAAAGATTCCAAGAAAGAAACAGACATGCCTGCTGGATCAGCCTAGAGACGGGAACAGACCCAGCTGCAGACCTTGGTGGAGCTAGATACTCAGCTGGAGCAGGCAGCCAGGGTACCAGAGGACTGGAATGAGGAGCCTGGGCCGAGCTACTGCACTGGTGTTTCAGTCTTAGACAGGATGGTCAGAACATGACAGGGCCTCAGGTTCATTTGGTTTCAGTATTACTGAGCTTTTTGAGTTGTTTTTTTTTTCTCTTTTATGATAGTTATAGTCTATAATGAATAGCTCACTAAGGAAAACTGGGAAAATACTGAAAAATACAACATGTGAAATTAAAACAATTTTCTGATATCTTCATAGTCTATTTTCTATACTTCTCTTTTCTATATAATTGGTATATCGTATGAACAATTTTATCACCTTTTTAACAATGTATTACGCACTTTTTATCATAAAGAAAATTAATGGCGGGACTTACCTGGTGGCACAGTGGTTAAGAATCCGCCTGCCAATGAATAGGACATGGGTTTAAGCCCTGGTCCGGGAAGATCCCACATGCCGTGAAGCAGCTAAGCCCCTGTGTCACAACTACTGAACCTGTGCTCTAGAGCCCATGAACCACAACTACTGAGCCAGCATGCCACAACTACTGAAGCCCGCGTGCCTAGAGCCCGTGCTCTGCAACAAGAGAAGCCACCTCAGTGAGAAGCCCACGCACCGCAACGAAGAGTAGCCCCCACTCGCCGCAGCTAGAGAAAGCCTGCATGCAGCAACAAAGACCCAACACAGCCAAAAATAAATAAATACATTTATTAAAAAAAAAATTAATGACTGCTTGATACGAATGTAGTTAACTAATCCCCTACTGTTGGACATTTAAGCTATTTCTATTTTGCTAATTATAAATAATGCTCTAATAACCATGGTCTATATCTTTTATTTCCTTATGATAAAGCCTAGAATTATTAGGTCAAAGGGTTTGCTATTTAATGACTAATTGCTTTCCAGAGAGCTTGTACTGACTCACACTTCCAGGTTCAGTTAATGTTCCTATTCCCTGGCCAGCACTGGGGATTATAACTCTTTAATCTGGAATTTTTATGTAGCATCATTAAACATGCTTTAGTCTGCTTGTTTTTTCAGCATTGTTTATATCAATATTTATTAGCCATTTGAATTTCTACTTTGTCAATAATCAGTTTATACCTTTTACCCATTTTTTTGTATTGTCTTAGGATGTTTTAATATAAATGAGCTACTTGCATGGTAGAATTTTAATTTTTATCATATTTGTATGTGTTTTTTCCAGATGCCTTTTAACTTTTAATTTTTCTCATAGAAGTTTTTTGTTTGTTTGTTTTAATTTGGCTGCTTTGGGTCTTAGTTGTGGCACGCCAGGGATCTTCATGTGGTGCGTGGGCTTCTCTCTAGTTGTGGCACGTGGGCTCAGTAGTTGTGGTGCGCGGGCTTAGTTGCCCTGTGGCATGTGGGATCTTAGTTCCCTGACCAGTGATTGAACCTACGTCCCCTGCATTGGAAGATGGACTCTTAACCACTGGACCACTAGGGAAGTCCCTCATAGAAGTTTTAAATTATCATGAAATCATCTATTGATCTTTTCCTTTGTGATTTTAATTACTTTTTTACTCTTTTTCAGAGCTCCCCTCTACAAAGATGAAAGAATCATATATATTTTCTAACTAGGATTGGTTCTGGTGTTGTTGTAAGCCTGTCTGGAGCTAAATTGGAACAGGCCTAAAAGCTCTCTGCTTCCCATCCCCTCCAGAGCCCAGCAAGGTGGTAAGAATGTAGGGGCCACATGCTTGAGTTGGAAGGTGCACACCAGGTTGAAAGGAAGCTCTTTCCTCTTTTTCTCTTCAAAATCTGTCCAGTTTCCAGCAGCCATCCTCGTTTTTCTCAGCTTCTAGTCTCCTGATTCTTCAAACTAAAGGAGCTGACCAGCCCTCTGAACTTATGCATTTTCTGGGCAGAAGGGGCATCCTCTGGCCTTCTTCCCTCAGCCCCTGGATGTGATCCTGTAGTGATCCCATGGGCACCACCAAAAGACTGGTTTTCTTTGCTTTATTCATATGTGTCCCTCCTCGGGTTGCACCAGCTATGTTTTCCAGTGCAGGAAGAGATTGCAACAGGCCACCATTTTGATAGTGTTTTAGTTTTAGTCACTTGGAGCTTCTCCAAGGAGGGAATGCCCAGTCCAGCTATGTCAGCTGCAGGTTGCCCTGGGTCACTGGGCAGCACACAGCCTCTGGTTAAGTATCTCTGCCTAGTGGGGTTCCTAGGAGAGTGACTGATCTTCTCCACCTCCCTGGCCTCTCTCTTTTCCAAGGGCTAGGTCACAAGGGTAGACACAGATCTCCCTCATCCTCGCCACCCCCTCCCCTTCTGCTCCTTGCTGTTGTTTTTCCCTAGCCTTTCTACAGGTTTTGTTCTTTGATTTATCTCTTCCTCTTTTCACCTTGTTGTCTGCAAATTGGCAAACCTAGCCCCAGAGCACCTCCCATTTCTCTGGAGCCATTATCATTATTTAGAGGGGCCAGCTAGAGCTCCTTTAGCCTGTTGGTGCCCCTTTTCTATAAGTGGCTATCCTTGTTATCTTAGCTCTAGCTATATAAGGTTGTTTTGACCAGTTGGCTCTTGTAATTGCTCTGAGGCAAGGCTAAGCATTGGCTACTGAATTAAAGGATATGCTTTGTCTGGCAATGGTTCTTCAATATGTACCATGTTATTGAGGTAATACTCCAAAAGTACAGACTAACATTTTCAATATTTGTACAAAAAGAAAGACTTATAATTTTCTAGGAATAGTTAATCTGGACTCTTCTGTGTTCATAATCTTCCTGTGTTTATCCTATATTACCTATAGAGATTCTCTGATCAGAGGTATTATTTTTAATAATTTCTTGAATTATACATAGTCTAGGTATTCTAATGTCTAGATCAGCTATAATCTGATCCTGCATAAGTGCTGCAGTCTGGAAGCAAATCCTAAAATTGTAGGTGTTGTGTCCCATAGAATAAAGAAGTATTCTTCTACTAATGATTCCAAAACACCAATCATAGGTTAGGTATAGGCTCATTAGAGATTCTTACTACTTGAATGCTTCTATGAAACCAATGTAAATAAAGTTCATTTCCCTTCAACCTCTTTACAGTTTACTGTATACCCCAGACTAAAGCATGTCTAATTTGTCTTCTATTATCGTTTTTCCCCCACACACTGGCACAAGAAGTTCCTCTCTTTTTTTCTTAAGAAGAGTGAACTTGCTTTCCTTTTTGCTTTTCAGCCAACTTTAAAATTGTTCACAGCAAGATTTTATGTTCTACAGTAGTGGGAATGAGGTAGATAAAATGGCACTATATCAACAAGAATTATCGTCCCATTATTTTATTATTATTATTATTATTTATTTATTTATTTATTTATTTTTGGCTGTGTTGGGTCTTAGTTTCTGTGCAAGGGCTTTCTCTAGTTGCGGCAAGTGGGGTCCACTCTTCATCGCGGTGCGTGGGCCTCTCACTGTCGCGGCCTCTCTTGGTGCGGAGCACAGGCTCCAGACGCGCAGGCTCAGTAGTTGTGGCTCATGGGCCCAGTTGCTCTGCGGCATGTGGGATCTTCCCAGACCAGGGCTCGAGCCTGTGTCCCCTGCATTGGCAGGCAGATTCTCAACCACTGCGCCACCAGGGAAGGCCCCATTATTATAGATAATTCTCCTTGGGAGTTTAGAGGAAGGACAGAATATTTTTGGGTGCTAATATCTCTTGGAGTGGCACCATTGGACCGATTTTGGACACTTGTCCTTTTGTTTTTTAGGCAATGTGGATCAATGTTTCTTTCAATGGGCCTTCTGCTTGTAATCTGTACCATTATCCTTATATGTAGGCCCCCAAGTCTTAAAGAAGAAAGGCTCATTTTGTTGTTTTATAGAGAGAGACATAAATTATATGGATTTCTCACTTGTTTACTTTCTAAGACTATCTGGAAATATCTAACAACACAGTGGATATTTTTTAACCTGGCAATTTCATGTATTATTTCTGATTGAATTCAATAATTCATGCTTGAGCCCATTTATAAAAGAGGGTATTAGGCTCCCTTTATCTCATCTTGAGTCTACTCTAGAATATTGGCTGAAACTTTCTTAAAGTCTTTTGTAAATCTGTATTTCATAATTTTGAAACTTTAGGTTTTAAGTTTAATCCAACCTTAACAGAAAGGCTTCTGAACTTACTTTATGTAGTGTGTTTTTATTTTTAAATTTTACATAGAGGCTTTATTGAAATCTTTTTTTATAAATTTTTTTTCTTTTTATTTAGTTATTTTTTATTTATTTATTTTTGGCTGCATTGGGTCTTTGTTGCTGCACTTAGACTTTCTCTAGTTGCGGTGAGCGAGGGTTACTCTTTGTTGCAGTGCGCGGACTTCTCATTGAGGTAGCTTCTCTTGTTGCGGAGCACGGGCTCTAGGCGCGTGGGCTTCAGTAGTTTTGGCACTTGGTCTCAGTAGTTGTGGCTCGCAGGCTCTAGAGCGCAGGCTAAGTAGTTGTGGCGCACGGGCTTAGCTCTTTGGCGGCATGTGGGATCTTCCCGGACCAGGGCTTGAACCCGTTTCCCCTGCATTGGCAGGCGGATTCTTAACCACTGTGCCACCAGGGAAGCCCAAAATCTTTTTTTTACCCTGCTATTCTGAAACTTTTTTTTTCCATCTAAGAGTCTAACAGTTAATTGAACTAATTGATACAGAGCCATAGTCCAGGATTGTAACCTATCTCAAATATCTTGTCCCTTTATCTGTTTTCCTGAAGTTGATGAAAATCCTTAATTATAGTCCTTTACTTGCCTCTTGACAGTAGTTTTAATTTAACTTCAAATCTGTCTTTCTGTCCTAGCAGTTTTACAATGTACTTGTCTTTTTGTTTGATTAGTTTTTGTTTTTAGATTTTCTTTTTGTATTACACAAAAGGATATTTATTTAAAATGAGAAAAGAGACCCTAATCAATTAAAATGCCACAAACATGAAATGCAGAAAAATAAAATAATTTAATTAACTAATTGACAGATACATCTTTATAATACTTTTTCCTTACATATTTTGGCTGCAGTTTTTTAAAAAATCTTTTTGTTTTTGTTTTTTTTCTTGCCTGTAATCTTTTGATTACCTCTTCATAGGACCACGGTTTTTGTAATATTTTCTAAGATTGAATAGAAAGAGAATTCATGATTTCTTGCTGCATGGTTGAACAAACTTTGCTTTTTATTATTGATGGTAGGGCTGCATAAAACATACAACTTCTCCCATGGACATATACACTGTTTATAGTATTCCAACAGGTTTGTGGCCCACCAACACATAAATTTTGTATTCTGCGATTCCCATCAAAAAAGAAAAGAACATGATGGATTTATAATGATATCCATACTCAGTGTAAAAATCAAGTATATTCCTGATAGGAGTGGATTTCCATTTTGGCCAAGCATTGATGAGGATTTAATCTTCTCACAATTTTAGATTAGTCTGATTACTGGAAGAATTTTACATAGACAGCTCTGGTTGTGGGCATTTCAAATCTTGTTTCTCTTCCATTACCCACCTACCTCTCGTGTTGAGCACCACAGGACTCATTCATTTACTTCATTCTAAGACCTCCAGCCTTCATTTTTGTTTCATGGTAGGTCAGTACAGAGGCTGTAGGAATATTCCTGGAAGCCAGTTCCTACAATGAAGTGGTTAGCAATATCCACAGAAATGACGGCATACTATATAAATCTATCTCACCAAACCAAAATTAAACACATCCCCAACTTCCTGGATCCCCCAGATTACCACAGCCACTCCAAAGCCACCTGAGTAGAGGGGAAGTGTATCTCAGTGAAAGGCACAATAGACCTAACTGATTGACATGAAAGTATCTTTTTTTTGGCCACGCTGCACAGCTTGCAGGATCTTAGTTACCCAACCAGAGATCGAACCCATGCCCCCCGCAGTGGAAGTGCAGAGTCCTAACCACCGGACCACCAGGAAATTCCCAAAAGTATCATTTTTTTAAAAAGTTATATTAAGATATATTTCACATACCATACAATTTAACCATTTGAAGTGTAGAATTCAGTGGTTTTTAGTATATTCATAGATATGTGCAGCCATCACCACAACTTTAGAATATGTTCATCATCTCAAGAAGAAACCCCATATCTTTTAGCTATCACTGTCCTCTCCCCTTGTCCCCTCACCAGCCCTAAGCCATCATTAACCTACTTTTCTATTACGTATTGCAAATTTTATGCAATCTTAGGATCAGGTCACTACATTGTTAGGACCGTTCCCAGAGTCTTGAGAGGGGCCACAAAACTTAAGCTGCATTAGCTTTGTGGTTTATCTGCCTCTGTACCTTTATTCTGCCAGAATCTATACATTCAATTCCCTATCGTTCACAGAGTTGATTGGGTCTACTACAGTATGTGTGTGTGTTTTGTGAAAATTCTGTGGGTGAAGAGTTCATTTGGAAAATCAGGTAAACCTGAGTAAAACAAGAGAGTAACTCAAAGAGGATAGGATTCAGAAGGTTACAAAGACTTTGAGACTGTCTCTTTTTTAAAATATTTAATTAATTAATTAATTTATTTATTTATGGCTGTGTCAGGTCTTTTTTTTTAACATCTTTATTGGAGTATAATTGCTTCACATTGTTATGTTAGTTGATGCTGTATAACAAAGTGAATCAGCTATATGTATACATATATCCTCATATCCCCTCCCTCTTGCGTCTCCCTCCCTGTCCCACCCCTCTAGGTGGTCACAAAGCACTGAGCTGATGTCCTGTGCTATGCGGGTGCTTCCCACTAGCTAGCTATTTTACATTTGGTAGTGTATATATGTCAGTGCCACTCTCTCACTTCGTCTCAGCTTCCCCTTCCCCCTCCCCGTGTCCTCAAGTCCATTCTATACGTCTGTGTCTTTATTCCTGTCCTGTCTGTCCCTGGGTTCTTCAGAACCTTTTTTTTTTTTTTTTAGATTCCATATATATGTATTAGCATACAGTATTTGTTTTTCTCTTTCTGACTTACTTCACTCTGTATGACAGACTCTGGGTCCATCCACCTCACTACAAATAACTCAATTTCGTTTCTTTTTATGGCTGAGTAATATTCCATTGTATATATGTGCCACATCTTCTTTATCAGTTCATCTGTCGATGGACACTTAGGTTGCTTCCATGTCCTGATATTGTAAATAGAGCTGCAGTGAACATTGTGGTACATGACTCTTTTTGAATTATGGTTTTCTCAGGGTATATGCCCAGCAGTGGGATTGCTGGGTCATATGGTAGTTCTATTTTTAGTTTTTTAAGGAACCTCCATACTGTTCTCCATAGTGGCTGTATCAGTTTACATTCCTACCAACAGTGCAAGAGGGTTCCCTTTTCTCCACACCCTCTCCAGCATTTATTGTTTGTAGATTTTTTGATGATGGCCATTCTGACTGGAGTGAGGTGATATCTCATTGTAGTTTTGATTTGCATTTCTCTAATGATTAGTGATGTTGAGCATTCTTTCATGGGTTTGTTGGCAATCTGCGTATCTTCTTTGGAGAAATGTCTACTTAGGTCTTCTGCCCATTTTTCGATTGGGTTGTTTGTTTTTTTGATATTGACCTGCATGAGCTGCTTGTAAATTTTGGAGATTAATCCTTTGTCAGTTGCTTCATTTGCAAATATTTTCTCCCATTCTGAGGGTTGTCTTTTCGTCTTGTTTATGGTTTCCTTTGCTGTGCAAAAGCTTTTAAATTTCATTAGGTCCCATTTGTTTATTTTTGTTTTTATTTCCATTTCTCTAGGAGGTGGGTCAAAAAGGATCTTGCTGTGATTTATGTCATAGAGTGTTCTGCCTATGTTTTCCTCTAAGAGTTTGATAGTGTCTGGCCTTACATTTAGGTCTTTAATCCATTTTGAGTTTATTTTTGTGTATGGTGTTAGGGAGTGTTCTAATTTCATTCTTTTACATGTAGCTGTCCAGTTTTCCCAGCACCGCTTATTGAAGAGGGTGTCTTTTCTCCATTGTATATTCTTGCCTCCTTTATCAAAAATAAGGTGACCATATGTGCGTGGGTTTATCTCTGGGCTTTCTATCCTGTTCCATTGATCTATATTTCTGTTTTTGTGCCAGTACCATACCGTCTTGATTACTGTAGCTTTCTAGTATGGTCTGAAGTCAGGGAGCCTGATCCCTCCAGCTCCATTTTTCTTTCAGAAGATTGCTTTGGCTATTTGGGGTCTTTTGCATTTCCATACAAAAATCGTGAAATTTTTTGTTCTAGTTCTGTGAAAAATGCCAGTGGTAGTTTGATATGGATTGCATTGAATCTGTAGATTGCTTTGTGTAGTATACTCATTTTCACAATGTTGATTCTTCCAATCCAGGAACATGGTATATCTCTCCATCTGTTTGTATCATCTTTAATTTCTTTCATCAGTGTCATATAGTTCTCTGCATACAGGTCTTTTGTCTCCTTAGGTAGGTTTATTCCTAGGTATTTTATTCTTTTTGTTGCAATGGTAAATGGGAGTGCTTCCTTAATTTCTCTTTCAGATTTTTCATCATTACTGTATGGGAATGCAAGAGATTTCTGTGCATTAATTTTGTATCCTGCTACTTTACCAAATTCATTGATTAGTTCTAGTAGTGTTCTGGTAGCATCTTTTGGATTCTCTATGTATACTATCATGATCTGCAAACAGCGACAGTTTTACTTCTTCTTTTCCAAATTGTATTCCTTTTATTTCTTTTTCATTTCTGATTGCTGTGGCTAAAACTTCCAAAACTATGTTGAATAATAGTGGTGAGAGTGGGCACCCTTGTCTTGTTCCTGATCTTAGTGGAAATTGTTTCAGTTTCTCACCACTGAGAACGATGTTGGCTGTGGGTGTCATACATGGCCTTTATTAAGTTGAGGTAAGTTCCCTCTATGCCTGTTTTCTGGAGAGTTTTTATCATAAATGGGTGTTGAATTTTGTTGAAAGCTTTTTCTGCATCTATTGAGATGATCATATGGTTTTTATCCTTCAGTTTGTTACTATGGTGTATCACATTGATTGATTTGCGTATATTGAAGAATCCTTCCATTCGTGGAATAAACCCCTTTTGATCATGGTGTGTGATCCGTTTAATGTGCTGCTGGATTCTGTTTGCTAATTTTTGGTTGAGGATTTTTGCATCTATGCTCATTAGTGATATTGTCCTGTAATTTTCTTTTTTTGTGACATCTTTGTCTGGTTTTGGTATCAAGGTGATGGTGGCCTCATAGAATGAGTTTGGGAGTGTTCCTCCCTCTGCTATATTTTGGAAGAGTTTGAGAAGGATAGGTGTTAGCTCTTCTCTAAATGTTTGATAGAATTCCCCTGTGAAGCCATCTGGTCCTGGGCTTTTGTTTGTTGGAAGATTTTTAATCACAGTTTCAATTTCAGTGCTTGTGATTGGTCTGTTTATATTTTCTATTTCTTCCTGGTTTAGTCTTGGAAGGTTGTGCTTTTCTAAGAATTTGTCCATTTCTTCCAGGTTGGCCATTTTATTGGCATATAGTTGCTTGTAGTAATCTCTCATGATCCTTTGTATTTCTGCAGTGTCAGTTGTTACTTCTCCTTTTCATTTCTAATTCTGTTGATTTCAGTCTTCTCCCTTTTTTTCTTGATGAGTCTGGTTAATGGTTTATCAATTTTGTTTATCTTCTCAAAGAACCAAACAGCTTTTAGTTTTATTGATCTTTGCTATTGTTTTCTTCATGTCTTTTTCATTTATTTCTGATCTGATCTTTATGATTTCTTTCCTTCTGCTGACTTTGAGGGTTTTTTTGTTCTTCTTTCTCTAATTGCTTTAGGTGTAAGGTTAGGTTGTTTATTTGAGATGTTTCTTGTTTCTTGAGGTAGGATTGTATTGCTATAAACTTCCCTCTTAGAACTGCTTTTGCTGCATCTCATAGGCTTTGTGCCGTCGTGTTTTCATTGTCATTTGTTTCTAGGTATTTTTTGATTTCCTCTTTGATTTCTTCAGTGATCTCTTGGTTATTTAGAAGTGTATTGTTTAGCCTCCATGTTTTTGTGTTTTTTACGGATTTTTTCCTGTAATTGATATCTAGTGTCATAGCATTGTGGTCGGAAAAGATACTTGATACGATTTTAATTTTCTTAAATTTACCAAAGCTTAATTTGTGACACAAGATATGATTTATCCTAGAGAATGTTCCATGAGCACTTGAGAAGAAAGTGTATTCTGTTGTTTTTGGATGGAATGTCCTATAAATATCAATGAAGTCCGTCTTGTTTAATGTGGTATTCAAAGCTTGTGTTTCCTGGGCTTCCCTGGTGGTGCAGTGGTTGAGTCCACCTGCTAATTCAGGGGACATGGGTTTGAGCCCTCATCTGGGAATATCCCACATGCCACGGAGCAGCTAAGCCCATGCGCCACAACTAGTGAACCTGAGCCTGGGAGCCACAACTAATGAAGCCCACGCACCTAGAGCCCGTGCTGTGCAACAAGAGAAGCCACCACAAGGAGAAGCCAGCACACCACAACAAAGAGTAGGCCCTGCTCGCTGCAACTAGAGAAAACACGGGCAGCAATGAAGACCCAACACAGCCATAAATAAATAAATAAATAAATAAAATTTATTTTAAAAAATAAATAAACCTTGTGTTTCCTTATTTATTTTCATTTTGGTTGATCTGTCCATTGGTGGAAGTGGGGTGTTAAAGTCCCCTACTGTTATTGTGTTACTGTCAGTTTCCTCTTTTATGGCTGTTAGCATTTGACTTATGTATTGAGGTGCTCCTATGTTGGGTGCATAAATATATAGAATTGTTATATCTTCTTCTTCGATTGATCCCTTGATCATTACGGAGTGTCCTTCTTTGTCTCTTGTAATAGTCTTTATTTTAAAGTCTGTTTTGTCTGATATGAGAATTGCTGCTCCAGCTTTCTTTTGATTTCCATTTGCATAGGATATCTTTTTCCATCCCCTCACTTTCAGTCTGTATGTGTCCCTAGGTCTGAAGTGGGTCTCTTATAGATAGCATATATATGGGTCTTGTTTTTGTATCCATTCAGCCAGTTTGTGTCTTTTGGTGGGAGCATTTAATCCATTTACATTTAACATAATTATCGATATCTATTTTCCTAATACCATTTTCTCAATTGTTTTGGGTTTGTTTTTGTAGGTCCTTTTCTTCTCTTGTGTTTCCTGCCTAGAGAAGTTCCTTTAGCGTTTGTTGTAAAGCTGGTTTGGTGGTGCTGAATTCTCTTAGCTTTTGCTTGTCTGTAAAGGTTTTACTTTCTCTGTCGAATCTGAATGAGATCCTTTCTGGGTAGAGTAATCTTAGTTGTAGGTTTTTCCCTTTCATCATTTTAAATATGTCCTGCCACACCCTTTTGGCTTGCAGAATTGCTGCTGAAAGATCAGCTGTTAACCTTATGGGGATTCCCTTGTAATTTGTTGTTTTTCCTTTGCTGCTTTTAATATTTTTTCTTTGTATTTAATTTTTGATAGTTTGATTAATATGTGTCTTGGTATGTTTCTCCTTGGATTTATTCTATATGGGACTCTCTGTGCTTCCTGGACTTGGTTGACTATTTCCTTTCCCATATTAGGGAAGTTTTCAACTATAATCTCTTCAAATATTTTCTCAGTCCCTTTCTTTTTCTCTTCTTTTGGGACCCCTGTAATTCGAATGTTGGTATGTTTAATGTTGTCCCAGAGGTCTCTGAGACTGTCCTCAATTCTTTTCATTCTTTTTTCTTTATTCTGCTCTGCAGTAGTTATTTCCACTATTTTATCTTCCAGGTCACTTATCCATTCTTCTGCCTCAGTTATTCTGCTATTGATTCCTTCTTGAGAATTTTTAATTTCATTTATTGTGTTGTTCATCATTGTTTGTTTGCTCTTTAGTTCTTCTAGGTCCCTGTTAAACGTTCCTTGTATTTTCTCCATTCTATTTCCAAGATTTTGGATCATCTTTACTATCATTGTTCTGAATTCTTTTTCAGGTAGACTGCCTATATCCTCTTCATTTGTTTGGTCTGGTGGGTTTTTACCTTGCTCCTTCATCTGCTGCATATTTCTCTGTCTTCTCATTTTGCTTAACTTACTGTGTTTGGGGTTTCCTTTTTGCAGGCTTCAGGTTCATAGTTTCCGTTGTTTTTGGTGTCTGCCCCCAGTGAATAAGGTTGGTTCAGTGGCTTGTGTAGGCTTCCTGGTGGAGGGGACTTGTGCCTGTGTTCTGGTGGATGAAGCTGGATATTGTCTTTCTGTTGGGCAGGACCGTGTCCTGTGGTGTGTTTTGGGGTGTCTGTGAACTTAATATGATTTTAGGAAGCCTCACTGCTAATGTGTGGGGTTGTGTTCCTGTCTTGCTAGTTGTTTGGCATGGGGTGTCCAGCACTGTAGCTTGCTGTTCGTTGAGTGGAGCTGGGTCTTAGTGTTGAGATGGAGATCTCTGCGAGAGCTCTTGCCAATTGATATTATGTGGGGCCAGGAGGTCTCTGGTGGTCCAGTGTCCTCAACTTGGCTCTCCCACCTCAGAAGCTCAGGCCTGACAGCCGGCCGGAGCACCAAGACCCTATCAGCCACACAGCTGGAGTGCCAGAGTTGGAGAAGCTGGCCTGCATTGGCTGTCCTTCTGTGTTGCACATTAGAATTACCTACTTCTTCTTTTTTTTGCAGGCAGTGTTCCACAGAGAAAAACAGTAGCCTGAAAATAGTCACAGCTCTGAGATGGATTTTTTTTTTCCTTTGTGCTTAGTCGGGTTTCACTTGCTCGCAGGGGGCTACATGCGGAGGCCTCACATCCGGCTCTTCTGATCAGAGTCTGAGTTGGGTCTTAGTTGTGGCATGTGGGATCTTTCATTGCAGCACGCAGGCTTCTCTCTAACCGTGTCATGTGGGCTCAGTAGTAGCAACGTGTGGGCTCTAGGGCTCTATAGTTGCCGCACACGGACTTAGTTGCCCCGTGGCATGTGGGATCTTAGTTCCCCAACCAGGGATTGAACCCACATCCCCTACATGGAAGGCTGATTCTTAACCAGTGGACCACCAGGGAAGTCCCATTGGGTACTGTCTTGGAGTTTGATTTTTTTTTTTTTTTTTTGAGGCCTCACTTTTCCAATTTTAAAGAAGCTGATATTGTCTATTTGGTGTTTTGTCTCCCAATTTTTTTCAGAATGCCTCTTAAACGTATTTATTCTTTATGACATGTCAAAAGCTTCCCGTGATGGCCATTGTTGTTCTGAGTTTTAAAATATTAAAAAAATTCTTTGTTTAATTTTTCCATTTACCAAAGAAAATTCAAGAGTTAGGATTATGGTATAGCTTTGTATAAGAGGTAGATATTCTTCCAGGAAGAAGTTTAGACTTTGTCATAGGCAAACCTGTGACACACCAAGAACAAGGCCAGCACAGTTGGTTAACGTATATGCTTGGTAACAGTATCTCACATTCTCCTTTACAAGAAGGACACCAGTCACTTTGGATTAGTGCCCACCCTAATGACCTTATTTTACTTTAATTACCTCTTTAAAGACCCTATCTCCAAATACAATCACTTTTTTTTTTTTTACAATCACATTTTGAGGGGTCCTAATTGGGGGGCTAAGGAATTAGCATAGGAATTCAACATAGGAATTTGGGGGGCCTACACAATTCAGCCCATAACATATAGCGAGGTGTCAATGCAAATAATCAATAAACAATCTGTAACAGGAATAGAAAAGAGCTTTATTTGAGCCAAACTGAGGATTATAGCTTGGGAAACACAAATTCAAGACGCACTTGAATTGTGTTCTGCTGGACTACAAAATGGGAGAGTCTTATATAGGCAAAAATTGAAAAGTTGCGTAAATTGTTAAGAATTAAGATTAGAGCTGGCATGAAGGGTGCTTGTTAAGCAAGGATTGATTGGGGTCCAGAATGGTTGCATGTTTACAAGGGGAGACTTTGAGGTCATATGGTTGCATCTGGTAGCTGCTAGCAGTTATTGTTTTGAAAATGGCTGGTGGTGTCCTTGAGTTTGATACAGTTCAGAAAATTCAGATTCTCAGTTGATGCAGGAATGTGTCTGAAACCACATTCACAATGGCCACCAGGCTCTACTTTGAATGCCTGAATCACATTTACTCCATTTTGATTTTAAAGGATCTTAAATATGTCATCAGTGGGAAAGTTATGCTGGTCAGGCCCAGTCTCTCACAGCTGAGCAGCGTGTTGGTCTTGCATGGGTTTGGGGCAGTGTGCAGATCAGGGTCTGGCAGACTTTCAGAGCAATAAGGAATTGACATCATCTGAAGTATGACTACCTAGCTGACACTCTTGTTGGTTGGTTGGCACTCAGAGGTAAGTTTATTTGATTGAGTCCATCCCTGACAGGCTGACTTTCAGAAGCAAGAGTCTAACACTGATTGGATGGCTTACAAAAGTATATTCAGTGAGGTAGGTTTTCATTAATTGATTGAATAAGTTTAATGGCTGGCAGAATAGCCAGTCTTTTCCTAAATTTTGGGGAATGTTATTCTCAACATAAAAAGTGACTTTCATATGTCCCACTTTTCTCCTAAAGTGGCTGAACATCTCTTAGCTCTAGACAAGGGAATTTGTGGTACTTTCTGGATGATTGACAAGTTTACACTCTGAATCCAAGTCTATGATATTTTGTTGGTCTACAGAGGAAAGAAGGTTGGAATCATCCTGGTTCTTCAGATTACTAGTTGTGTGGCCTCAGACAAGCCACATGACTTCTCTGAGAGTCATTTTCTTCATCTGTAATTGGAAACAATAATAACTATCTGTGTTATTATAAGTATCAAGGGCATAACTTAAGGGGAATGCCTAGCACAGTATCCGTGGTACATACCAGTTCATGGTTCTCATCCCTGGCTTATTAGGCTCACGTGGAGACCTTTAAAAAATCCTGAGAAGAGGAGTCTCCCCACCTGCCAGAGCTTCTGATTTAATTAGTGAGGGTTGATTCCAAACAGGTGGTTACAAAACTCCCGAGGTGGTTTTGATGGACAGCCTGATTTGAGAACCACTATTAACTGCTCCCCAAAGTGGTAATTCTCTCTCAATCCACTCTCTTCTATTTCTATTAGTTTTCCCCCTGAAGTTGATGCCCTTCCCAAACTTCAGGAATTTTTCTCCTATATGCCTGAGAGGGAAAAGCCCTCCCCATGCCACGTGTGTACAGATTTTGATAGGATGTCTATGGCTCTGATATTACTTTAAAGTGGCTATCCTCTTTTTTTTTTTCAGTTGAGGTAAAATTGGTATATAACATTATATAGTTTCAGGTGTACAACATTTAATTTTACGTCTGTATACTCTGTAAAGTGACCACCCCCCAAAGTCTAGTTACCATCTGTCACCATACAATTGACCCCTTCACCCCTTTCCCTCAGTCCCTAACCTCTTTACTCTCTGGTAAACACCAATCTGTTCTCTGTATCTATGAGTTTGTTTTTCTTTCTTTCTTTCTTTTGTTTGTTTGTTTAAATTACACATGAGTGAAATCATATGGTATTTGTCTTTCTCTGTCAGACTTATTTGATTTAGCATAATATCCTCAAGTTCCATCCATGCTGTCTCAAGTGGCAAGATTTCCTTTTTTTTTTTTTTTAATGTCTGAGTGGTATTCTATTATATATACATACCACATCTTTATCCATTCACCCATTGATGGACACTTAAGTTGTTTCCATATCTAGGATATTGTAAAAAATGCTGCAGTGAGCATAGGGGTGCATATGTCTTTTCAAATTAATGTTTTAGTGTTCTTCAGATAAATACCCAGAAGTGAAATAGCTGAATCACATGGTAGTTCTATTCTTAAATTTTTCAGGAATCTCCATACTATTTTCCACAGTGGCTGCACCAATTTACATTCCCACCAGTAGTGCACAAGGGTTTCCCTTTCTCTACATCCTCTCCAACACTTGTTGTTTCTTGTGTTTTTGATAATAGCCATTCTAACAGGTATGATGATTAGTGATGTTGAACATCTTTTCATGTGCCTGTTGGCCGTGTGTATGTCTTCTTTGGAAAAATGTATTTTCAGAACTTCTGCCCATTTTTTAATTAAGTGCTTTTTGTTGTTGAGTTGTATGAGTTCTTTATATATTTTGGATATTAACCCTTTGTCAAGTGTATGATTTGTAAATATCTTTTCCCATTCAGTAGGTTGCCCTTTCATTTTGATGATGGTTTCCTTCACTATGCAGAAGCTTTCTAGTTTGATGTAATCCCATTTATTTATTTTTGCTTTTGTTTCTTTTGCTTTTGGAGTCAGATCCACCAAACATTGCTAAGACCAATGTCAATGCGTTTACCACATTTTCTTTCTTCCAGGAATTTTACGGTTTCAGGTCTCAAAATCTTTAAGCCATTTTTTTTTTCTTTAAGCCATTTTGAGTTAATTTTTGTGTATGGTATAAGATAGTGGTCTAGTTTCATTCTTTTGCATGTGGCTGTCCAGTTTTCCCAACACAATTTATCAAAGAGACTGTCTTCTCTCTATTGTATCTTCTTGGCTCCTCTGTCATAAATTAACTGTCCATATATACATGGGTTTATTTCTTGGCTCTCAGTTCTGTTCCGCTGATCTGTATGTCTGTTTTTTATGTGAAGTGGCTATTCTTTTTTTGTCTGTGAAGTGATTATCCTCTTAATGCATGAAAGTACATGTTACATTGATCATGTGGATAAGAGAAGTGTCTTCAGATCAAAAACTGGAATTGAGGAGGCAGGTAGGGAGACTGGAAGGTAGAAATCTCCTTTCTTATTCCAAACTGTAAAAGGACATCACACAGAAGTCTGCTTATAACATTTACAGGGTGAGAGTCAAGATGGAAATGAAGATACACATGCCATTTTTAGGTTCTTAATCAAGCTAACAAAGTATTATGTGAAATATGTCCTATAATACCACTTTGACAAATATATTTTCATAGCCAAAAAATGTGTTAAACTAAGTTTTTTATATAAGTGCTAGTCATCAAAATAATTAATTAATTAATTTATTGGGCAATTGAAGGGCCAGTAATGTTTGGATAAGTAATGAAATAGACATACATAATTAACATTATATATTTATTCCATAAAATGTATTTATCTTGCCTTTACTTATACAAAATCATTAATTATGTTTTAATACTTGTATTAGTTCCTAGGGCTGCTGTAGCAAATTACCACAAACTCGGTGACTTAAAGCAACAAAAATTTATTCATTCACAGTTCTGAAGACCAAAAGTCCAAAATCAAGGTCTTGGCAGGGCTACTCTCCCTCTGAAGGCTCTAGGGGAGAATCCATTCCTTGTCTTTTCCAGCTTCTGGTGACTGCCAGCATTTGTTGGCTTGTGGAGGCACTACTCCAACCTCTGCCCCCATCTTCACATATCTTTCTTTGTGTGTGTGTGTGTGTTTGTGTGTGTGTGTGTGTGTGTGTGTAATCTCCCTCTGCCTGCCTCTAATATGGACACTGGTGATGGCACTTTGAACCCATTGGGATTATCCAGGATTATCACCTCATTTTTAAATCCTTAACCACAACTGCAAAGACTCTTTTTCCAAATAAGGTAACAAGGATTAAGACTTGATGTCTTTGGGGATACTAGTCACCTCACTATAATAATCAAGGGTTTCCAGCTTCTTTTAACATTAATCAACTAAAGGATTTAAAAACATGTATTTTTATTTAAAGTATATAAAGTTTAACTGTATTGTTGGCCTGAAACAAATAGACTGCCAGATATTTCTTCAGCAAAGATGGGTTTATTTAGGATCTTCAGAGAATTGCAATTTGGGGCCTGCAACCATGGCAAGCCACGTGTAAGTACCCCCTTCTGGTCTCCCAACTCTGTTTAACTGAAATGTCTGTTTGTTAATTTTTTACATTTCCCTCTATTGATCAAGGTCTTTCTCTGAAAGTATCCCTGATCAATAGTCAAGTTTTCTAGTTTCAGTGGCTTTTTGTTCCTCTATGTCAGTAAGGACCTTTTCTGAGCGTAATGTCTCATGTCAGAGGGAAAGTCGACAGATTGGAAACTGATTCAGGTCATCTTCAAGTAACAAGGACAGGTAGGAGGGAGAACTCTCAGGCACTTTTTGTCTGAAGTCCATATGTTATCAAGATCATAGACACTGGAAATCATCTGAAGCATTACATCATCATCAAAGGTTTGGCAACAAAATTCTAACAGACCTAGTCCAGATATCTTGGGAAAGCTGTCTCATCAGATGTTGTCTGCTTCAAATCCAGGAAATCTTTACTACAGGTCACCAGATGATATGTAGGTCCAGTCAGGTTTTGGCACTTTCTTTAGCTGTGTCATGTGAACCCAAGAGTCTGTTGACTGGAATTTGGGGTCACAAGGGTTGGTTAGCAATATTTGGTAGGGGCCTGTCCGGTGTGGTTGAAGAAAGTTCTTCTGAAGGTTTCCTTTCCAATAGATGAAATCTCTAGGTTGCAAGATATGATGCTTAAGGTCTTTGTTTCCTAAGGGTTTGCTGAGAAAAGATTGCTCTACCAAAACAAGGTTATTTTTAATAGAAGCATTTAGGCCTTTGCAATATTGGACTACCTTTCCTTTTATCCGTTGTGGATCAAAAGAAGCAGAGGCCAATTGCATTGGGCATCCTGTGACTATCCCAGTAGGTGAGAGTTCATGAGTTCCAAAAGGGGTGGGTCTGAGATTTAGAAGGACCAATGGCAATGCTTTTGCCCAGCATATTTGGAGGACCTGTACAAATTTTGCCAATTGAGTCTTAATAATGCTGTAAGTGTGTTTGACTAAACCAGAGGTTTGAGCTTGGTGAGCACAGTGAAAGTGCTGTAAAACCAGCGAAGCAGCATAGACTTGTTGAAGCACATGGCCAGTAAAATGGGTTCCTCAATCACTGCGAAATTTGAGTGGAGTTTCCCAGGTAGGGGTAATCTTTTCCAAAAGGACTTTAGCCATAGAAGAGGCAGTAGCCTGTCTGCAAGGGAAGGCTTCAGTCCAGTGTGAAAACATACAAACCGCGACTAAAACACATTTATATTCACTAGACACAGGAAGTTGTATCAAATCCATTTGCCAGAGCTCGAGCAGTCCATTGGGCAGTTTAAAATGTCTGGGAGCAGTACCAACAGGTTTCCCTGGGTTGTACTTTGGACAAGTGGGACAAGTGAGGTAGGTGCTTTTGTGGCCTTGTTAATAATCACCAATATTGATTCATGCAGGCTGTTATTTTGTCAGTAGACCAATGGGTTAATGCATGCACAGTGGTGAGGAGTGGGAATTTTAGAGTCTCCTGTAGGACTTGGTTGTTATTTGGTCCAAACCAGAGCTTTCTCTTTTTATCAAACCAACAATTGTTGAATTTCCAATCTTGTTTTTCCTTTTTTGAGGCTAATTTTTGAGCTCTCTAGCCAGTTTTTCTAAATTATCATTTGGGGAAATATCTCTTCGAACCATGACAGAGATTTGGCTGCTTTAAGGGCAGCATTCCTTGCAGCAATATTGGCAGGATGATTTCCCCTAGCTTCCAGAGAGTCAAGTTTAGAATGCCCCAGTATCTTAAAAGTAGCTAAAGAGGCAAGTAAAAGTATTACATTAAATAATTCCTGAACATAGGGGCCATTTAAAATTTTATTTCCACTAGAAGTTAGGAAGCCACACTACTTCCACAACATTCCAAAATCACAGGTACTCTAAAAGCATATCTACTATTGGTATAAATATTGCCAGTTTTGTCCTTGGCTAAAGTACAAGCCCATGTAAGAACATATAATTCAGCTTGTTGGGCTGAAGTAACCATAGGTAAACATGCTGCCTCAACAACATCAAAAGGAGTTGTAATAGAATACCCATAACAATATTTACCATTGCCATTTAAAAAATAAGAACCATCAGTGAACCATGTGAAGTCAATGTTACCCATTGGAATCTCCTGCAGATCATTATGGGGAGTCAGGAGGTGGTCCGTCAGCTTTAAGCTGTCATGAGGGTCTCATCAGTAACAGAGGGAAGAGTAACTGGGTTAAGGTTATTATAGTGTAAAAGAGTTATGTGAAGGACAGTTAACAAAAACACTTCATATGAGGCGACTGACTGAGAAATATTGAGTGTGATGAGAATTCAGGAGAGCTTCTACAGCATGAGATACAAAAATGGCTAAAGGGAATCCCACAGCGATTTTCTCAGTGGCCTTAACCAAAACGGCAGTGATCGTAATGGCTCCAAGGTAAGGGGGAGGGTAGCCCCGTCCAGTTGCTGGCTTTAATACCCTATGGGTTGGTGATGGTCGCCGTGTTTTGGGTGAGTACCCTATGTGTCTGTGTTCTGAGGGACACAGTGTTTGGAAAAGGTAGAGGACCAGTGGTGGGATGAGAAGAAAGAATTGTATGTCAGGAGAAGGCTTTTGGAGAATATTAGTCTTGGGAGATGAGATTTTAAGCCTTAGAGAACAATTTTTAAAAGACAGTGTTATAGAGGTCTAATTGACATAGAATATAGTGCACATATTTTAACTGTACAGGGTGATGTTTTTCCATATGTACATTTCCATGGAACCATCAGCACAATCAAGATAGTGAACACATCCATCATTCCCCAAAGTGTGCTTGTTCCTCTTTGTAACCCTTCCCTGCTTTCCTCTCCACCTCCCCATCCCAAACAACCACTGATCTGCTTTCTGTCATTAGAGTTTAGTTTACATTTATATAAATGGAATCATATAAGATGTTCTCTTTTTTTTCTGACTTATTTCACTCAGCATAATTATTTTGATACTTGTGTGTATCGGGTGTATCTATAGTTCATTCTTTTTTATAGGGGAACAGTATTCAATTGTATGAATATACCACAATTTGATTATTCATTTACCTGTAGATGGACATTTGTGTTGTTTCCAGTTTTTGGCTATTACTAAAAATGCTGCTATAAACATTTGCAGGGCTTCCCTAGTGGCACAGTGGTTAAGAATCCGCCTGACAATGCAGGGGACACGGGTTTGAGCCTTGGTCCAGGAAGATCCCACATGCCGCGGAGTAACTAAGCCTGTGTACCACAACTACTGAGCCTGCGAGCCTAGAGCCTGTGCTCCGCAACAAGAGAAGCCACCGCAATGAGAAGCCCGCGCATGGCAACAAATAGTAGCCCCTGCTCACTGTAACTAGAGAAAGCCCGCGCGCAGCAACGAAGACCCAGCGCAGCCAAAAAAAAAAAAAAAAAACCCAAAAACATTTGCAAACATTAAAAAATTATTATCATTATTAAACATGAGAGTTCTTAATGAATATGAAAAGGGATTGAAGGGTCATGAAATGCTGGTTACAATCCTGACTTCTCTATGCTAGTGAAGGAGGTCTTGAGCTAGTGGAAAGATCCTGCCTCCCCTTTACTACCTGAAAAGACATGAGATAGAATTAGTTAAAACACATAAATGTATCAAACCTGAAGCTACTTGGAGAAAGGTGTCATTTACAACACAATTTAAGGTTCTGTGTAAACATGGCATATTGAATATATGCATCTAATTTCTCTCCTTCAAAACCCATTAAAACTATGGTAAAGGGGCTTCCCTGGTGGCGCAGTGGTTGAGAGTCTGCCTGCCAATGCGGGGCACACGGGTTCGAGCCCTGGTCTGGGAGGATCCCACATGCCGCGGAGCAATTAGGCCCGTGAGCCATAATTACTGAGCCTGCGCGTCTGGAGCCTGTGCTCCGCAACAAGAGAGGCCGCGACAGTGAGTGAGAGGCCCGCGCACCGCGATGAAGAGTGGCCCCCACTTGCCGCAGCTAGGGGAAGCCCTCGCACAGAAACGAAGACCCAACACAGCCCCCCAAAAAATAATAAATAAATAAATAAATAATAATTAAAAAAAAGAAAAACTATGGTAAAGACAGCTCATGCAGCTCAATATCAAAAAACAAACAACACAATCAAAAAGTGGGCAGAAGATCTAAATAGACATTTCTCCAAAGAAGACGTACAGGTGGCCAAAAAACAAACGAAAAGATGCTCAACATCACTAATTATTAGAGAAATGCAGATCAAAACTACAATGAGGTATCACCTCACACCAGTCAGAATGGCCATCATCAAAAAATCTCTAAACAATAAATGCTGGAGAGGGTGTGGAGAAAAGGGAACCCTCCTACACTGTTGGTAGGAATGTAAATTGGTACAGCTACTGTGGAGAACAGTATGGAGGTTCCTTAAAAAACTAAAAATAGAGCTACCATATGATCCAGCAATCCCACTCTGCATATATCTGGAGAAAACCATAATTCGAAAGGATGCATGCACCCAGATGTTCATTGCAGCACTATTTACAATAGTCAGGACATGAAAGCAACCTAAATGTCCATCGACAGAAGAATGCATAAAGAGGATGTGGTACATATATACAATGGAATATTATCAGCCATAAAAAGGAACGAAATAATGCCATTTGCAGCGACATGGATGGACCTAGAGATTGTCACACCGAGTGAAATAAGTCAGAAAGAGAAAGACAGATATCATATAGTATCAGTTATATGTGGAATCTAGAAAAATGGTACAGATGAACTTATTTGCAAAGCAGAAATAGAGTCACAGATGTAGAAAACAAACTTATGGTTACCAAAGGGGGAAGGGAGGGGTGGAATGAATTGGGAGATTGGGATTGACATATATACACTACTATATGTAAAATAGATAACTAATGAGAACCTACTGTATAGCACAGGGAACTCTGCTCTGTGGTGACCTAGATGGGAAGGGAATCTAAAAAAGATTAGGTATATGTATATGTATAACCGATTCACCTTGCTGTACAGCAGACACTAACACAACATTGTAAAGCAAGTATACTCCAATAAAAATTAATTTAAAAAACTACGGTAAAGAAAAAAAATTAAGACATAACTCTCAAGGAAAGAGAAGATGAGAGTAGTTAACAGTGTTGGAAGCTAGGTAACTGATTTCACTGACCAAAGAAAGCCCAATCCTAAAAATGCAACAGGGAACGCTAAGGCCACCTTTTATCTACACTGAAGAATCCCCAAAAGACTCAGGAACTGGGAGCACGAGGTGCCTCTGGGACCGAAGATTATGGGGTGGGAGAGGGAGGGGCTAAAGTTAGGACTCCTGCACAGCTGAGTCAGTCATTTGGAACCTGCATCCACTGCTTTCCCTCCACCACCCCTGCAGTGGTGTATATGGACCCTGTAGAGTGTCCCATATACAGACTGGGTCCTGAATGCTGAGACTCCTGGCTTTCTTGCTTCACTTGGCTCTGAAATTCTGGCAACCAGACACCATCCAGGTGGGAGATTTAAAGAGTCTTCCCTGAGAAATCTGACTAGCATAAGAAAAAGGATTTATAAATAGCGACATCTGGGTTCCCAACAGACCTTCTAGCCAAGGCACTCTACACTGATCCTAAAGTGGACATAGCTCACCTACCAACTCAGTTTCCACTCAGTATTTTCTTTTTAATTTTAATTAAATTAATTAATTTATTTATTTTTTGATGTGGACCATTTTTAAAGTCTATATTGCATTTGTTAAAATACTGCTTCTGTTTTATGTTTTGGTTTTTTGGCCTCAAGGCATGTGGGATCTTAGGTTCCTGACCAGGGATCGAACCTGCACCCCCTGCATTGGAAGGTGAAATCCTAACCACTGGACCTCCAGGGAAGTCTCAGTATTTTTTTTTTTAAATTGAGATGTTTTTTCTCCCATTTTTATTACTGGAGTCCATTTTGTTTCAAGGGAGATTAATAGATTTAATGACTATCATTGTCTCGCAAATCACATTTAAAATAAACCTTGATACAGCAGAACTTAACACAACATTGTAAATCAACTATGCTTCAATTAGAAAAAGCAAAACAAAACTTGAATTATACTAAGAGCTCCAAGTTCACCCTGTGGGTCAATGGGGCTCTACCTACACACAAGTGAGGAACTTGGTGTAGTGGTTAGTGTGTTTCTGCAACTGTTGATCTTTAACAACTGTCAAATAGTTCCACAGTGCTAGATTTTGTGCTTGAAAAAACAGATGATGGCACCGATCAAAAATGGTTCCCTGCACAAATACCTTTTCTTTACTTCTCACTGAGGAAACATTCTACGGCATCAGCTCTTCTCTCACAGCCCAGGTCTGGCTTCTGTTGGCATCTGCTGGCAGCTGCTGAGCTAAGCCGAGCACCTCTTCCTTCCAAAGTCTAGAGGGGCTCTGGGTCCTGAGGAAGAAAGTGAATTAAGAATTCGTAGGAGGTGCTGACTGTACCCATGGCGGCTGCGTGGGAGCCCGGGGAGCCCGGCGAGCCCGGGAAGGCGAAGGTAGAATTAGAAGATCATGTGACGTTGGAGTAGGAGGATTTATCTTGGTGACTTTAGGACGCTGGCTCCATTGTAGGTGTAATTATGCAAAGCTAAGAATCCAGGAAAGACTTGCCAGAAAAGAAATTAAAACCAAGATTTTATATGAAAGTACCCACCTTGATCCTGAAAGAAAACAAACAGCGGCAGCAGCAGCAATTGAGCCGTCTTGAGCACAGAAAACCCAGACACGACTCACTTCGGTGTGAACAAAGCTGAGATCAACTATAGAAAGCATTTTATGTACCATAAGGCTTTCAGTCAAGTAAATAAAGTATGTGTAAGTTGTAAAAAAAAAAAAAAAAAAAAAAAGAATTACTTCGCTTCTAGCCTTGGAGCCGGTACTGGGCGAGGCTCTTCCAGAACTGCACTTGATTCTTCCATGAATCCCGTGTGGTCAGTGTCACCCTGCAGCTTTCTCCTGGATCGTGTACGGCAGGCGCACTCACGGTGCAGGCTTCAAGCTGCCTGGGGCAGAGTCCTGTTGCACCAAGTCCGGCTCTCAGAGCTCCGTTTTGGCCTAGGAGTGCGGCTATGAAGATTAAAAGACGTGCGACTAAGGCGCCAGCTCTGGACCAGCAGCAGGCACGCAGGGCTGGGAGGTTTCTCACAGTCTAGCCTCCAAAAGTTTCTCTGCACCAGTGGCTGAGCCAGGTGGCCCACCTAGTTATGATTTATGTAGTGGCAGCATCAAAATCAGATACTTTTCTTCACTTGAATACATTCAAGAATAAAGACCTCTGCTGACGGGGTTCTTTTTTTTTTTTACAGTATTTTTTAATTTTAATTTTAATTTTAATTTATTTTTGGCTGCGTTGGGTCTTCGTTGCTGCACGCAGGATTTCTCTAGTTGTGGGGAGCGGGGGCTACTCTTCGACGCGGTGCGCGGGCTTCTCACTGCGGTTGCTTCTCTTGTTGCAGAGTACGGGCTCCAGGCGCGCAGGCTTCAGTAGTCTGGCACGTGGGCTCAGTACTTGTGGCGCGCGGGCTTCGTTGCTCCGCGGCATGTAGGATCTTCCCGGACCAGGGCTCGAACCCGTGTCCCCTGCATTGGCAGGAGGATTCTTAACCACTGCGGCGCCAGGGAAGCCCTGCTGACGGGGTTGTTAACCTGGGGTTCACAGACTCCACTTCAGAGAGTCTCTAACTCCCTGAAATGGTACCCCAGTGTTGGTGGTAAGGGTCCACGTGCTTTTGCGGGAAGGACTATGGCTTTCATCAGGTAGTCTGGAGGGTTCTGACCCAAACAGGTTTAGGAATCAAAGCCTTAGACCTTCCAAGTAAACCGCAGCTGGGCAAAATCGCAACTTTGAACGGCATTTCAACCTGCCTCCTCGGTGGGCGGTACAAGATGACTCCACGCCCTCCACTCCTTCGGCAGCACCCCTGCTGGAATGGCTGAGGTCGGCCACGCCCCCAAACACCGCCCATTCCCCTGCTCGGGGGTGGGGCATTCCTACTGGGCATGCTCAGTACCAAGGGCTCGGGTTGGCCTCCTAGGCGGAAGCGGGTCCCCGAGAGTTTGTGAGTGCTTCCCAGGGTTCTCCGCGCCAACGTTATGGCCGCCTCCGTGTGCTGTTGTCTGCACATGGGGTTCTAGGGCTGTGGATGTGCTTACAGGAGCTGTCGCCACTAGTCTTCGACGTCTTTGGACCCTCTTCCTTTCACTTTCTTTTGTTGACACCTGTGTGACCTTCGTAGGATTCTGTTTTGGCTTCAGCGATGTCTGGGGTGATGTGGACCCCGGAGCTGGCCCTTCTGAGGGGCTTCCCCACTGAGGCTGAGCTGCAGCAGTGGAAGCAGGAGGGAGTCGCCGGTTCGGGTGAGAGGGGTGCACCTGCCAAGGAGGGACTGAGGCCAGCGTGGGGACTGCGGGGAGAAGGGCGGCGGCTGGGTTCTCATCCCTTCTGGTTTTATTTTTTTCCTACCCAAATCTATCTGATTCTTAATGCTGTGGGTTGCTGCATCCTTGACATAGTGGGCGCGGTCCTCAGGCTCCGTGCATGTCTTTACCCCAAACTTCTCACCGTCCAGGTTCAATAATAATAATGTCAATTGTTTTTCTAATCCCTTAACATTTCTTCAGTCATTTAATATTTAGAATAGACCTGTAAGGTAGACACTACTTTTATTCCCGTTTTGCAGATGGAGGCATTTAAGTACAGATTGGGTAAGTAATTTATTTAAGGTCACACAGCTGGTAAGCGCAACAGCTGAAATGAGGCAGCAAAGATGTAATCTTGTAAGCAAAGCACATTTACCGGAGAGAGAAAGAGTTAAAAGGCACATTTACTAGTGGGATATAGGCACATCTGGTTGTGGGGTTTAGGCTGGACCCAAAAGAGAAATAACAATGTAGGACAGTATATATCCCGTCCTATATATTTGTGTGTGTATGTATGTGTGCGCGGGCCCGTGTTTGTGTGTATACGGGATAGGTGCTTCAGGAGAGAGGTAGTTTCTGAAGTTTGGGTCTGGAAGTCTTATGGAAGAAGTCAAACTTGACTTGATTTTTGTTTAAAGAGTAAGACTGACAAGTGGAAAAGTTCCCCAGGAGGAGTCACAGGTGTAAAAGTGTGGAGGCAGGAATGTGCATATGGATATTAGGGGAACAATGAGTGAACGAGCTTTTCATCAGGGAGGACAGTGGGGGTAGGAGGAGCCAGATTGTGAAAGGAAGCTTTGTAAGGAAACTTTTCTGTTGTCAGTAGGAATTCTTTAGAATTCCCAGCAGAATTCCTTTTGATGTTACTTGCTAATGAGGAATATTATTTCTGGGTCTAACTTCTGCCATGCTGCTCATGGTATGAATGAGCTTCTAATTCTAGGAGAGGTGATGGGCAATTGCTCAGTGCTTTGTGGTTAATGTATAGGAAGCATTCTAAGTATATACATTTTTTTTTTTTTTGGCATGCTGAAATGGTAATAGTGTTACCTTTTACAGTATGAAAGTAGCTGTTCTTTGGATTATTGGACTAATTTTTTTCTATTACAGAGATTGGATCTTTCCTACAATTGCTGCTAGAAGGGAACTATGAGGCCATATTCTTAAATTCATTGACTCAAAGTATTTTAAATTCAGCAACGATGACTGAAGAAAGGATTGACAGCTATCTAGAGAAGCAGATAGTAACATTCCTGGATTACTCAACAGATTTGGACAAAACCAGAAGGTAGAATTTTATTTGAAATTTTCGTAGGGAAACAGATTCTGAATACACTTAATATTGCCTTGACAGTGTAAGGCACTGATTTTTGCAGTTGAAAAACCTGGCTTTATGTTTACTCAGGACTCGACTCATGATGTACCAAATAATCTATGTAAGAGTTTCTGTCCAGAGGACCATCGAGAATGAAAAGGTAAAGTGGTGTAGGATATACAGGTTTCATATATAACACTGACTTATGACTGGGTGGTAGCTGCTAACCCACTGAGTTTCTAAATGCTTAAGTCTCATAGGTTTTAGCCATAGACAAGACTTCAGACCTTCTTTTCTTTTAACTTGAAAGTGTACACTCTCCGTCTTGCTGTTTGTAGATTGCTGAGTGATAATTGTAACTACTTTTATTATGTTTTAGGTTATCTTTAATGTTTTTATTATGGAACCCTTGGTTTGTCTTCTTCCATTGACGTTTATGTAATTTTATAGGATTAAATATAATGGATAGTTACACAGCAGTGTAACCTAAGTTTTTCAATGGCTTATATTTTACTGTTGTTAGTTTGTTAATATACCTTCCTTTTCTCTACCATCTCTGGCAACCACATCAAGTTTTAGTTGTCTTTAAAACAGTTTTGTTTTACCATTATTTCTAGGGAATGGCTTCATTTAGTTTTTCAACAAATCAACTACTGGCTAGGTGTTGAGGTTGTGAAGATGAATAAAACATAATCTATCTATAAGGAGTTCACAAAAGAGTGCTACTATAGGCATTTTATTTAAAAAATTAGTGTCATTCATTTTTATTTTTCTGGTGTACTAGTAGTTTACATTCCTCTGATGTCGTTCTTGATTATTATTTTGCTGTCAGATATGTGTGCGGTATCATAGCCATTAGCTTTGTGTGGTGCACATGAAAACACACATACACACAAACACATCATACACTGGTAGACCAGAATTCGGCTTGTCACACAGAGCTGAGAAGAGACATTTCAGTTACCTCATTATGAGGTGTTTGAAAATTAAACTCTATTCTCAATTCCCCTTAAGGATTTTGATTTTTAGTTATGACAGTTATATTAAGGCTTTGAGATCTTGCTGCACACCTGTTTCCTCAAGTTTCCTAACTTCTAATTACAAACAGGCTCTTTTGTCACCTGTTTTCTGCTCATTCTTTGCTCTGCTCTCAGTTGTGCTGCATCCAGAGCATTCCGGCTGCCACAGGCTTGTAGGCTTGATTTTTTTTTTTTTTTCCTTAAAGAATCTTTCTTTTGAGGTAGGGCCTAGGGGATATGGGAAGAAGAGGATGGCTGCTTTTATTTTTCCTTCAGTGTGAAGCTACAGGATTCTCTGGCTGCTATTCGTTAGAGTTGAATCCCCACCTATTTGTGTCTTAATCTAGGGGTTGGCAAATTACTGCTGGTGGGGCAAGTCCAAAGTGCCTAAGAATGATGTTTACATTTTTAAACGGCTGGAAAAAAAGTAACACGTGTGACCCACAAAGCTTAAAAGTTTTTTTTTTTTTTTAATCTCTCCTTTGCAGTATAAGTTTACCTACCCACTCCTGTCTTCAGCCAAAGTAGGATTGAAAAGAAATGGGTTCAAGTGAAATTTCTAGGGTTTTTTTTTTGTTGTTGTTCTAATAGTTGGTAGTACAGGATCAGTAAAATATTTGAAAACAACTTTTTGTTGTCAGTTTTCTTTTGTATAAAATCAGTTTTCCATCCAGTCAGTGTCAGAGCTGTTAAATAGAACACAAGACGAAATTCTAAGTGCCTGATAGGGTCCTAAACCAGTGCTGTTCAGGAGGACTTCCAGTGATGATGGAGACATTCTGTGCGCCGTACAGTACGGTAGCCAGTAGCCACGTTTGGCCATTGAGCACTTGAAATGTGGACAGTGCAACTAAGGGACTGAATTTTAAATTTTATTTAATTGTAATTAATTTAAATTTAAAACAGCCATGTGTGGCTCATGGTGATAATATTGGACATTGCAGACCTAAATTGTTTCAGAAATTTTTTTTGTAATACTCTCAGATGATCTCAATAAATGTTGATATCTTACATTTTTCTTAATAAAACTGAAATGAAATAGTGTGTTTATGGTTATACAGTGATAGTGGCTCATGTTTATTTCTTTATTCTCATATGCAGACAACAGCTGATATTCCTACTTGGTGTGAGCAGTTTGCAACTTTTTGTTCAGAGTAACTGGACGGGGCCTCTTGTTGATTTACACCCTCAGGATTTTTTGCCGTCTGTTTTGTTCCAGCAGTTTAGTGAGGTACGCTTCTTGGAAATGTCATATATAGGTATTATTGTGTTGTTTATTCTTTAGGAACGGCTCTTTATAAACTGGAGTTAATAATAGGTAGGAGAGAAACATGACTTTATTGCTTTTACAGAACCTACGAAGAATGCTTGTTCATCGATCAGATTTTTAATTCCAGAAGTTCCGTTATCAGACTCAAACTCCTCTTCAGATGCTCCCCATTTTATGGAGCTCTGTTAGCTGCTCTTTTTATTAAAGTGCAGGCAGCTGCACCAGTCACCCAGCTGCATATGTTACCACAGTTACATAAAGATCTTTTCTTGCAAAGCAGAGAATGTGGAGATCTGTTTAATTTTGTTGCAGGAAACTTTTGCTGCTGTCCTTACAAACAGTTCCCAGGGGTGATTTCCTTTATGTTACAGATACACTTATTTGTATTTACTTAGAGTGTCTGGCAAAGAGGTGCTCCATGGTGACAGTGATTCTTATTATCCATATATGGAGATAATATTATTGACCTGCATCAGTAGGTCATCAGTAGAGCTTGCAGTCTGATTTCCTCAGTACTGTTTGAGCACATATACGCAGGGCTTGGAGGATATGACATGCTCTGAAAAGAAGTGTGGTAACTGATTAATCCAGCCACCTCAGAACTAGAGCATTACTATCGATCACTCAGCCTGGAAGGCTGCTTAGCATCCAAAACTTGCACAGCAAAAGGGACCTATTTACTGTTACCTGGTTTCTCAGAATTAGAAGTAACAAATGAAAGGGGAATGGAGTTGTTAGAGATTAGTGTTAATAATTTGATGGTGGTTGGAAAGAGAAATACAAAAGCAGTCATAATCTGAAGCCTCTGTACACATCAGTTTACTGAGTCATTATGTTATATTGCAATAGAGTAATTGAGATTCATAATGCTGGCCCTAAATCATTATTGAAAGGTTCAAAGCTCTTCCATATCTTATGTCTAAGAAGGGAATTTAATCTATACTTTACAAAAGTTTTCATCCAAAATGGTTAAAATAAAATCCCCAAGATTTTGGCACTTAAAGAGATATGCTTCAACTATCTAGGTAATTACTTATAAGGAGTGTCTCATTCCCTCTCTTACTGTGTATGAAACAGTTTCTGGCCTCTATTGCCCTATAGTGCAGGTTAGAAACCCACCAGATAAAATCGTAAATACGTACTGAGCGCTAACGTGTGGTTGGAGTGGTGCTTCATTCATGTATGCTGTATCAGTTGAGAAGACTTGATGCTCACAGTGGTGAAGGAAACTTGTCAGAGGCCTTATAGCTGGGGGATTGGAACACACACTTTCTGGGTCCGAATTCAGTACTCTTTATGCTATACTAAAGTAGAAGCACCTGTAAAGTTAGGTAACAGTTCAAACAGTACAGAAATGGGTTACATGAGAGATTCAACCTATTAAGAAATACTGAAATTAATGAAGAGATGTGTGGAAAGTGAATTTTGTCTGAGAAGACCTTTTCATCAAGAGTGGACCTTGAGCTAGAACCTGAAAGGTGATGAGGAAACGGACAGGTAGAGAAGAGAAAGAAATACGTTCTAGGTGCAGTCACATGAGCAGAAATTGAGGGGAGAAGAGTGCGGTGTTTGTGGGAAACGGATGCTTTGAGCCTGTTGGAGCAGCAGTAAAAGGTCAGCCTTGATGGGGCTCAGACCAAATCATAGGAAACTTTAAATAAGACCTTGATTTTAATTTTTTTATTAGAAGTGCCTCATATGGGACTTCCCTGGCAGTCCAATGGTTAAGACTTTGCCTTCTGATTCAGGGGGTGTGGGTTTGATCCCTGCTCTGGGAGCTAAGATCCCACATGCCTCGTGGCCAAAATACCAAAATCATAAAACAGAAGCAATATTGTAACAAATTCAATAAAGACTTTAAAAATGGTCCACATCAAAAAAAAAAAAAAATCTTAAAAAAAAAGTGCCTCACACATTCCAAAAAGCATACAGAATGTGTACAGTTTAAATAATAAAACTCCTTTGTTCCCACCACCCGGCTTGAGAGAGAGAACATCACCAGCATTGTAGAACAGAGCTTCCTGACTGCCGTTCCCCAGGTGTTGAGCCCCTTTGCCATTGCAGTAGCTGTGTGGGGCCGGCGCTGGGGAGAGCCTTTGAACTGGTCTCGTCTGGTGTAGTAGCCTTCTCTAGTTACCTGATGTGCACTACAAATAATAGCATCTTCTGCATTTGCTCTGACTTGGAAAAGGTTGGGAAATACAGGGATACAAGGTCCCCTGTGTGTGCTTCCTGGTGGTATCCCTGGCCCCCTTTGTCTCACGAACCACTCTCATGAATTTTGTGTTAACATTCCATTGCTTTTCTTTTTTTTTTTTTTTTTTTAATTTTATTTATTTATTTGGCTGCGTTGGGTCTTCACTGCTCCATGCATGCTTTCTCTAGTTGCGGCGAGCAGGGGCTACTCTTCGTTGCAGTGCATGGGCTTCTCATTGCGGTGGCTTCTCTTGATGCGGAGCACGGGCTGTAGGCGCGCGGGCTTCAGTAGTTGTGGCTCGCGGGCTCTAGAGCGCAGGCTCAGCAGTTGTGGCGCACGGGCTTAGCTGCTCCGCAGCATGTGGGATCTTCCCGGACCAGGGCTTGAACCCGTGTCCCCTGCATTGGCAGGCGGACTCTCAACCACTGCACCACCAGGGAAGTCCTCCATTGCTTTTCTTCATGGTTTTAGCACCTATGTATGTATGTATCCCCCGAGAACATATTGTTTAGTTTTGCCAGTTTTTGAACTTTATATAAATGAAACAAATTGTGTGTGTTCTGTGACTTGCTTTGCTCAGTGGTGTATTTCTGAAATTATACTATTATTCATTTTTACTGTTCCATAGTATTCCAGTTGTATGAATGTACCACAGTTTATATATCTGTTCTACTCTCAATGGCCACATGGGATGTTTCCATTTTTTGCAATATATTATGTACAGTGCTATTAGGAACACATCTTCTGGGAATCATTTGCAAGAATTTCCAAGCACAGCATGCTTAAAAAAAAAGGATAGTGTTTGGTGCAGTGTGCTAAATGGAGGAGGCTGTTTTTACTGGCCCTCAGGCTGTAGTTGGGCAAACTTGGAAATGCTTCCCAGCACTGAGTTGGGAAGCTCTGCTGAGGACATATATCTGTGAGTGGAGCTGCTGTGCCCTAGGGTATATGCATGTTCTGCTCTTCTTGGTCATGTCATGTTGTTTTTGAGAGGATTATTCAATTTTTACTCTTTACCAGCAATCTGAGAATTTGGGAGATAAAGGGAGTTGACGTTTTTAAACTGGGGAGTGGCACATCAGCATTTTCTAGTTGTCATTTTCCTGTGCTGATTTATGTTTCATAGTTCTTGTGAAGGACAAATATTTGTGAATATACTTTATGGTCATTGAGTATAGTCATCAAAGCCAAATTAGTTTTCCCTGCCTCTAAATTACGGCCTTGGCATTTTTAGCACTGTTTTTTGACCTCTGGTGCTAACCAGCCTCAGGGGAATAGCAGTGAAGGTTCATTTCTGAGTAGGTCACCTCTCACCCTTAAAAGTTGATCTAGTAATCTAGTTTTATATTAAGTTTATCTCAGATGTTGACTTCTTTTCACTATTCTGATAAATAAGTATTTTTATATGTCATATGCTCTCTTGACTGAGGAGTTGTTCCTAAGGGAGTTGTAACCTTCATTTTGTCTGTTTTAATATAAACAATCCTCTTTATTTATTTATTTTTTGGATTCTTTTCTCTTGTAGGTTATTACAGAGTGCTGAGTAGAGTTCCCTGTGCTATACACTCATCCTTATTGATTATCTGCTTTACATATAGTAGTATGTATTGTTCATCCTCAAGGTTTATCCATGTTGTATCATGTGTCAGAATTTTCTTACTTTTAAGACTGAATGATATTCCATTGTATGTACATACTAGTTTTGTTTTGTTTTTTGTCTTTTAATTAATTAATTTTTTTAAAATTTATTTTTGGCTGCGTTGGGTCTTCACTGCTGCACGCGGGCTTTCTCTAGTTGCAGTGAGCGGGGGCTACTCTTCGTTGTGGTGCGCGGGCTTCTCGTTGCGGTGGCTTCTCTTGTTGCAGAGCACGGGCTCTAGGGGCGTGGGCTTCAGTAGTTGTGGCACGCGGGCTTAGTAGTTGTGGCTCATGGGCTCTAGAATGCAGGCTCAGTAGTTGTGGTGCACGGGCTTAGTTGCTCCGCGACATGTGGGATCTTCCCGGACCAGGGCTTGAACCCGTGTCCCCTGCATTGGCAGGCGGATTCTTAACCACTGTACCACCAGGGAAGTCCCACAGTCCTCTTTAAAACTCAGTCATTTCCCCAAACTTCTGGAAGCACATTTAGAATTCGGTTGGAATATCAGTGTTATGTCACAGGAAGATAGAAAAGCATTTAATTTTTTAATGATGGTGATGCAAGGTAACTCTAGGAAAAGAAGTTTATTTATTTGTTTATTCATGCATTCACTCCTTTATTTATTTATTATTTACCCTATTAATGACATTTCCAGAGGACTTAGAGTAGGAGGTTTGGTAACCAACTAAACCTTTGAGTATCAGAGGTAATGAGATCCAAGTAGTATATCATGGAGTATCTCTTTGTGTAATTTTTTATTTGTTGCCCTGTTAAATTACTTGTTTGTTATCTTTAAAGATTTCATTTAGAAGATAATGATCTAAATTTGTGCTACAACAGGTAGACATCTTTCTCATCTCAATGTGATTAGAATAAGGATTCTTTTCCTTAAAGGCATGTCTTGTACTTCACCAGCTTGGTTTGGATGTTAGGAAATAAAGATTGTTAAATCCATCTAAATGGCAAGATGATTTGATGAGGCTGCAGGTCCAACTTGGTCACATTAGGCAGGGTCTTCTCTCTAGTTCTTTTTTTTTTTTAATTAATTAATTATTTTATTTTTGGCTGCGTTGGGTCTTTGTTGCTGCGCACGGGCTTTCTCTAGTTGCGGTGAGCAGGGGCTGCTCTTTGTTGTGGTGTGTAGGCTTCTCATTACGGTGGCTTCTCCTGTTGCGGAGCACGGGCTCTAGGCGTGTGGGCTTCAGTAGTTGCAGTGCGCGGGCTTCAGTAGTTGTAGCATGCGGGCTCAGTAGTTGTGGCTCGCGGGGTCTAGAGCGCAGGCTCGGTAGTTGTGGCGCACGGGCTTAGTTGCTCTGCGGCATGTGGGATCTTCCCGGACCAGGGCTCGAACCTGTATCCTCTGCACTGGCAGGCGGATTCTTAACCACTGTGCCACCAGGGAAGCCCTTCTCTCTAGTTCTTAAGCAGTAGATTCACTTGTGTATTTGGTACCTCCACTTGGAGGTCTCACAAGGTACCTCAGACTCATTGTGTCCAAGACTGAACTCATGGTGAGGTTCTTCTCCAAACCAGGTCTTCTTCTGGTGTCTGTGTCTCAGTGACCCACACTACCATCATGCAGTTGTCCTAGTCAGAAGTCTAGAAGTGATCCTGGCCCTGTCCTTGAGGACTTCCTCATGCTTAGCATAGCCCTGGAGCTTGCTGAGAGGCAGGAAGAGGTAGAGAGGTCTGAGGGGAAGGCAGCATGAGGCGGTAGGAAGAACACTGGTTTAGGAGTTGGAAAACTTGGGCTATAATCTCTGTTCAGATGCTAATAACTTCTGTGTGATTTTGGACTGCACTTAACTTTTTTGTATCTGTTTTCTTCTAAAGTTGAGGCAGTTGTAGTACTTCAAAACAGTTCCTTGATCATTGAACTTAAAAAAAAAATTCCTTCTACCCTCAGCGTAGGTAACAGTAAGCTTTATTTGTGGTTTGGTGGTGGTCATTCACATTGTCTTTATTCCTCTGGTACACTTTTCAGTAATGATGAAGGTTAGGCAGAGGATGAACCCACAGCTATTACTTTCTTACCTTTATTGAATGTTTCAACAAAGCATTGAGCCAGACACTGGCATCACTTGGATTGTTTAATCCTTACAAGAACCCTGTGAGGTTTAGGTTCTATTATTTTATTTTATAACTGATGAAACAGAGGCTTCAGTTAAAAAAAAATTTATCTATGCCCACAAATTAATAATGAGAAAAAGGACCCGATCCTGTGTCTGTGACTTAGAGCCCATGTTCCTAACGTTGAGCCTTCCTACTATCGATTTTGTGGTAACTGTCAAAATGATTCAGTCCACATTTTAAAAACACAGGTGCTTGGTCTGTTGTAGAAAATCTCTGTTCAGTAGGAAGTAGATTTTTTAGAGGCATACCTTTTGGGCAGCCTCTGTTCACATTGGTCCATGATTGTATGCCTACTCAGCATTTGATATGTAAGACCTTGTTGTATTTTGGCTTTATAGTAATTACGGAGCAGCAATGGTTTGTAATGACATTAGCCAGCTGGTGAAGCATATATGAAATGTAGGTGTTTAATATGAATACTTTCACATAGGGATGGTTTTTATTGAGAAGCTATTTTGTTGTAAGTAAATCTGTAAAGTCATGATGCTTCTTCAATAGTAGCATTTTCTTGGGCTTCCCTGGTGGTGCAGTGGTTAAGAATCTGCCTGCCAATGCAGGGGACGTGGGCTTTAGCCCTGGTCCCGGAAGATCCCACATGCCACGGAGCAACTAAGCCCAAGCGCCACAACTACTGAGCCTGCACTCTAGAGCCCGTGTGCCACAACTACTGAAGCCCGCGTGCCTAGAGCCCGTGCTCCGCAACAAAAGAAGCCACCGCAGTGAGAAGCCCGTGCACTGCAACGAAGAGTAGCCCCTGCTTGCCACAACTAGAGAAAGCCCATGTGCAACAATGAAGACCCAGTGCAGCCAAAGATAAATAAATAAATAAATAAAATAAATTTATTTTTAAAAAAAGTGTGCAACTTGGGAAAAGCAAATTAAAAAAAAAAAATAGTAACATTTTCTTGATTGCCCTGTTCTCTAAAGCACAAGCAGGCGGCTGGCTGGCTGTCAGGGCAGGCTGGAGCTGTAGATCTCTGAGGGCATTTGTAATGTTAGGACTCCGTCCAGTGCCAACTGCTGTGTAATAGATCAGTGCCCGTGTTTCACAGCTGATTACCTGGAAAATATGTATTCTTTTTTTTTTTTTTTAATTTATTTATTTTATTTATTTATAGCTGTGTTGGGTCTTCGTTTCTGTGCGAGGGCTTTCTTTCGTTGCGGCAAGCGGGGTCCACTCTTCATCGCGGTGCGCGGGCCTCTCACTATCGCGGCCTCTCTTTTTGCGGAGCACAGGCTCCAGATGCGCAGGCTCAGTAGTTGTGGCTCACGGGCTCAGTTGCTCCGTGGCATGTGGGATCTTCCCACACCAGGGCTCGAACCCGTGTCCCCTGCATTGGCAGGCAGATTCTCAACTACTGCGCCACCAGGGAAGCCCCAAAATATGTATTCTTATAAGACATATAAAGATTAGTATGTTCTAAATTATATCATTTAAAATTTTTTTTTTTTCAGGTCAAAGGACTGGATGCACTCGTTCTGAGTTTGCTCATTCTAGATGGTGAATCAATCTACAGCCTGACCTTGAATCCTATTCTGCTATTATTAGCACGAATTTCCCTAGTGAATGTAAGACATAGGCTGACAGCTCTTCAGGTAAGGGAAGAAAAGGAGCCAGGAGATTCAGACCCAGGTGTGACTTTTGTGCTGATTAGCATAAAACTTTAGGTGTGATGCTGAAAATGTCTTGGTATATTTGTTTTCTAAGTCTTCTTTAGGTGTATAATTTTAAAATCTGATGAAAATAAGCAAAACCTGTCTCCTCTCATGAGATTCGTCTGGTATAAAATGAGATGTTGAGCCTCTTTAATGGGGTTGTATATATGTGTTGTGTGTATATTTGCATGTGTATAAATGTTCATTCTCTGAATCTTAAAAGTAGGTTTAAAAACACCCTTCATAGTTTTTTGTGAATTTCATGTAAGGATGATGAGTAGCCATAAGTATAGCACTTTCAGTAGATCTTTTTTTTTTTTAATTAATTTCACTGTTTACTGTTTTTTATTAAAGCTCCTAGAAATTTTTTTAAAATAAATTTATTTATTTTATTTATTTATTTTTGGCTCCATTGGGTCTTCGTTGCTGCACACGGGCTTGCTCTAGTTGCGGCGAGCAGGCTTCTTATTGTGGTGGCTTCTCTTGTTGCAGAGCACATGCTCTAGGCGTGTGGCCTCCAGCAGTTGTGGCACGCGGGCTCAGTAGTTGTGGCTCACGGCTCTAGAGCACAGGCTCAGTAGTTGTGGTGCATGGACTTAGTTGCTCCATGGCATGTGGGATCTTCCCAGACCAGGGCTCGAACCCGTGTCCCCTGCACTGGCAGGTGGATTCTTAACCATTGTGCCACCAGGGAAGCTGTTTCTTGATTACTGTTTCTTGGCTTAAATTCTACCTTGTTTCATATTTGGGTTGGATTTAGTAGAGCATTTGTTGTATGTCTGTTATATGGTTTCTTTAGGTCACATATAAATTAGTGACAAAAGTACTGATACAGATAGCTAACACGCAGTAGGAGGTGATAAAAACCACATGAGAGATTCGAAGAAAGTCCTTGAGGTGTAGTGGAGGTTGTCAGCTGTGCAGTGTGCAGGCTCCGTCACAACTACTCAACTCTGTGCACCTAACTATTCAATCTGCCTTGTAGTGTGAAAGCAGCTGTAGATGACATGTATGTGAATGGGTGTGACTGTGTACCCATAGAGCTTTATTTATGGACACTGAAATTTGTATTTCATATGCTTTTCACATGTCACAAAATATTATTTTTCTCTTCTTTCTTTCTTTTTTTTTTTGCACTGATTTAAAAATGTAAGAACCAGTCTTGGTTTTAGGCTATAGGAAAACAGGTGGTGGGCTGGTTTGGGTCCATAGGCTGTAGCTTCCTGACTCCTGTCTTGATTGTTGCAACTTGGGCATACAGACCTTGTATTTCCAGAAATAGTAAATCTAAATTTTATGTGAGATCTCCCAATTTGTTGGCTGAAAAAGTTTAAGAAACGCAATATTTCTGTGGGCAAAATGTGGACTTGGTCTGTACTGTATAAGGGCTTACTTTCCTAAGCATTTAAGTTGTGACAAAGAGGAGGTAAGAAGGGAATCATGCCTCTTTCAGCAGCTCTCATGAGGACAGATGATTTGGAATCAGTTGTACCAGAAGGGTTTTTAATAGATGGGTTTCAACATATCCTAGCGGATATAAGACCTTATCTTTGATTTTTTGTTTAGTGATGTTAGCTTGAATAAAAAAATGTTTTCCCAAGTTGATCTGAGTTAAATGATCTTATAGACTGACTAGTACTTGGCCCTAAAGGAAGTATCATCAAAGCATGAGGTTGCTAAATGGCATTATTTTCTTTCTAGTGAGACTAATGGTCAATGAGTTAGTGATACAGTTTTCTTGGTGGAAAACTTTCATCAGCAAGTACGTTAAGCATTGTTTGTAAAAAGATACATGTAGTATCAACAGCTTAGGAGAACAAGGAAATATGTGAACTGCTGGGTGCAGATGTCGTAGAATTGGAGAGATAAGTTACCTGAGTTTCTTGGCAGATGCTAAACAGCTTTTGACTTCTGTTTTAAAACCCTATTTTCTTGTACATCTCCCTGCAAAGATCATTCTGTGCTGAAACCTTGCCTTTCAGTTGAAATGTTATAGTTTTCTTCCCTTTGGGTCTTTGATATATCATTCTGTAAATGATGATGTTAAAAATGATTTCTTTGAGAAATGAAGATAAAATGATAAAGAAGCATGACATGCTTATCCGAGTTAATCTTCACCTTTTAAATTAATTTTGAAATGGCTGGATCTTAAGGAACATATCAGGCTGTTTATTATGATTTTATTTTTGTGGAACTATAAAAGAAGATGATTTTCCCCCACCCCCTAGTCTGTGAAGTGTATAGACTAGTGTTAGTAATATGTGAATGTTGAGTAAAAAGAATTTTGGCTTTGGAATCAGACCAGAGTTTGTCTGGCTCAGCCACTTAACAACCGTGTGGCCTTAGGCCAGTGAATTTCTCTGAATATCAGTTTTCTTATTTATAAAATGGACTAAGTTGGCAAACATTTATTGGGTTTCTTTTGAGTACACTCATGCTCCCTGCCTTCTAGGAGGTTATTGACTAGTGTGACTTGTCAATCAGAATATTCTGTAATAAGTGCTATAATCAGGAGACAGGATCTAGGAACTATCTAAAGCAAGGCTTCTAGTTTTCTTTTTTATTAATGCCTCAAATTGTCTATTAAGTGATTCCTGACAGATAGAAAAAGGCACTTTTGTTTTCTAGTAGAAAAATAGGCTATGCTTTCTTTCTTTGTTTCACACTCCCCCTTCTCCCATCTGAAGATTTTGGGTTAAGAGTTAGTTTATAGATCTGATTTTTAAGAGTTGAGCATCTTATGTCGTATGTTTTCTTGAAAGGGCAGTCTCTTTGACTGGATCTATCTAAATTCCCATGTCTAGAAAAGGAAAGACTGCTGCCAGACCTGACTCACTTATTGCTGATAGCAGATAAGGGACAGATAATTGAAATATAGACTGACTTCATCAGCCTGGTGATAGGAAAAGAATGAAAATGAGACAGCACCTCAGGGAATTAAATTAAAAATGATGTGAAACTTCTCTCTATTAGATCATTCTACCTTTCCTTTCCTTAGATGGACTGAGGGAACAGCATTAATAATTAGAAACGATTTTGTCAGGGGGTCAAAATTCATTTGTGATTTTATGATTGTTGCAGCACTTGTGTGTAGTTTAGAAGGGGAGCAAGCAGTTTTACCCCTTAATCAAATGAAGAAATTAAGTTCAAGTAAAAAAAAATGCTTTTGGTAATTAAGCATGATCTCCTATTAGTAGGTATTGCTTTAAAAAAAAAAAGGAAAATTAATTTTTCACTCCTTTGTGCAATATAATTTAGAGTAACATAGTTGTAATTAATTTAGATCATTCAATGCATGATCATACTTGGTAATTTAATGAGCCTATCAAAAATATTTAATACTTACTACTTGCATGTGCGTGCACACACACACACATGCATAGCAGAAGATCTAGAAGAATATAAACCTTTGTCATGCGTTTTTCTGGGGGAGGAGAATGGCGCTGAGGCAACAGAAGAGAGACTTTCATCTTCACTGTGTATGCTTCTGTATTGGCTTGTTGTTGTTTGTTGTTGTTTAATAAGGATGTGTTGAAAAGTAAGAGTAAGCATCAGAGAACTGAGAAAAAGCTACTGTGTTCTCAGCCTGTGCATTAGTCAAGACAATGTATAAAATGCAGTTTCTACCCTCCAAAATATATGGACCGGGTATTTACACACTTGAAAAACAAGAGCTCTGCAGTGTGGTGCTAACTTCTAGGCACAGTGTGGAAGTTTAGAGAAGTGAGAGACCAGTGTGTGCCCTGCTAGTGGGAGAAGGCTTCATGGAAGAGGGTGTGGAAGAGATCTTCCCAGTTTGGGGAATATCTGAACCCAGGGGATATCTTACCTTGTAGTTTGCATAGCATACGTTGCTTCAAGTAGGATACAGAGATGAGGAAGACATGATTCCTCATCTTGTTGGCTAGATGGCGGACAGCATTGAAAGCTAGATGACATACACGAATACGGTGGAGTGTGTCTGCAAAGAGAGGTGCAAACAGTGTGCTGGAAGTTGAGATGAGGGAAAAAAATCACCCCATAGAAGGTTCTTGGGGGAGCCCTCCTAGGATTGTTGGTATTGGATTATGGTGCTGGTAGAGTGTCACAGCAGAGCAGCATGATTACAGTAGGCATTTTAAAGGAGGAAATGGTAAGTTCGAAATGACATCAGGAAGCCCAACTAGCTACAAATACAGGGTTTGAGAGAATGGAGGAGAGATGTTATTCTCGTGGAAGACATGGCAGTGGATTTGGTATTATTACTGAAGACATAGCAGCTTATTGAAGGGGAAATTTAATCTCACAAATGTAAAAAAATTCTAAAAATTGATTTGAATTAATGTAAAATGTTTTTCCTAAGCATCCTTTTAATTCATCGTAAACACGTTGGTGTTTCCTTTTTCTAGAGCTTGCCATGGTGGACTTTGAGATGTGTGAATGTTCACCAGCAGTTGCTTGAGGAACGCTCACCTCAGCTCCTTGCTCTTGCTGAAGACTGCGTTGATAGAGGTATGTCGCAGACGTTGTTTGCTATGAGCATGTAGCTCCATTCTGTTTTCTTGGCTGAGACATTCCTTTTTCGTCTGTTGTTTGACAGCAGATGGTAACTTTTTTTTTTTTTTAATTTAAGCTCATTGATTGATTGATTGATTGATTGATTGATTGATTGCTGGCTGTGTTGGGTCCTCGTTCCTGTGCGAGGGCTTTCTCTAGTTGTGGCATGTGGGGGCCACTCTTCATCGCGGTGCGCGGGCCTCTCTCCATCGCGGCCTCTCTTGTTGCGGAGCACAGGCTCCAGACGCGCAGGCTCAGTAATTGTGGCTTACGGGCCTAGTTGCTCCGCGGCATGTGGGATCTTCCCAGACCAGGGCTCGAACCTGTGTCCCCTGCATTGGCAGGCAGATTCTCAACCACTGCGCCTCCAGGGAAGCCCGATGGTAACTTTTTGTGTTCCATTCTTTCTGGATGTGGAATTTCACAAATTATTAGGATGTCAGATTATAGGATTTCTTTTTTGTCTTTGAATTTTTAAAAAGGCAATCACTATTGTTTATATTACCTACTTAAAAGGAGTGATTTATTCTATGTAGGTCACCATGATTTTATCACAAACTGCCTAAAGGTATTTAAATATTTTCTCGGTTCTTTAATGTAAGAAGCCTCATTAGAAACAAGTGTAAACTCCCTTTATTAACAAAAAATCTTTAACTAATTTGAACTGGAGTAAACTGTGCCAAATTGCATGCAGAACAGGAAATTATTTATCCTATATCCTACTGAGTACATGAAGAAAGGATTCAGGTTTTTTTTTTTTTAAACATTTTGTAGAAAATACATTCTACTGAGGATGACAATGGGTAGAGAGGCATTTTTGCATTTTATTATTTTTTATTGTAGTATATAATGTACATATAGAAATGTGCCTAGAATATAAATATAAAATTAAGTAAATGATCATAAACCACACACCCCTGTAAATGCCTTTGTTGCAAATGCCTCATATGTCTTTTAGGAAAACATTTTGAAAAAGGGGGAAAATCTTGGGTACCTTGACCCTTGATTTCCCTGGGATTTTGGAACAATTATTCCTGACAAAAGTTGCCAAACAAAAACAAATTCTCTTGTAGTGAAGGAATACAGAACACAAGTAAACTTGAGTTCAGAAATGAACTTCTGAGTTTCAGAGAAGGGATTTGATGTTAAGTGTGCCTGATTCCAGAGCCCTTATTCCTCTCACATCACAAGAGTATGAAGTCATTATGTATGTGGGTGCGTATGTGTGTTGGGGGTGGTGGTTAGTATCACTCTGCGTGGAGAAGCAGTGATCTGCACTTGATTGAGGCGGCACATTCGTGAAGGCGTAAGACAGCTCTTGTGTGTGTGGGCATGTGTAATTGCAAGGCGCTGCTGTACCTTTCTGGAGTCTGGTTCCTTTAAAGGTGCATCTGTATAGTAACAGGCTAGGTCACAAAGCACTAGAGAGGACATTAGTTTGTGCAGTAACAAATACTACTATGCTAGAAACTAGTTTCTCAATTTTTATTTTGTTCTAAGACAGAAATACATACACATATGCTAATCTTAGATAAAATGAACATCTATATGTGATTCAAAATGAGAATGTCAGGTAAATATTATTCAGACAGTATAATTGTTGTTTATGTACCTGGACTTAGTTTATATTTGTTCAGGATTTTAAGTTATGTAAGACTGTGGAACAAGCAAGGGTGTGTTAGATCAGACTTGTACATGTAAAAAAAAAAAATTATTCTGAGCTTAAACTTTGTATATATAAAACAATATTTGTTCTGCCATGAAATTTAAACCTGACATGTTAGCAGATTGTTTTATTAAATGTAAGCAGTTTACTTTTCTATACAATGACATTTCACTACATGTACAATGATGCAATGAAGTAACAGAACTGAAAAACAGTATTTCTTTTTCCTGTAAAAGTCTTTGGTTTAATGTTTTTGGATTACAAAAGGTTTTTATGGGCAAATTTAGGCTGCTGAACCATCTATATTTTTGTTAAGACTGTAAGCAACTCTCTAAGTTGTGAGCAACTTGAGGGCTGATTTTTTTCTTGTTTCTGCTTAATGCCTAGAAAATAATAAATATTTAATGCATATTTGTTGAATAGTGATAGCTAATATTTATTGAGCCTTTTCTACATTCACTTTTCAGGGGAGAAGTTGCAGAACTCCCTCTATTTGTCCTCCATCTTGATAGCAGTTTTCATCTGAGTTTACTTCTGTACAAAAGTTTTTCAAAAAGTGAAATGTTATAGAAGTTATGAGAAAATTGATCCTATCCAGATACCCTATGGGATTTTGAATCTTCTTCTTATAGTGTTGCCTAAGTGTGGAGTTCTCTTGCGAATGAAATATGAAGTTGGACTTGGAGAAAATTAAGACCTGATGCCCAGTTTAGCAGACGTCATTGTCCTCTTTCTATTTTTAGTAAAACGAAAACTGTATAGACTACGTCTTCCCGCATTCATGCCATTTCATATTTTTAAAATGAAGTGAGATACGTTCCATAAACAAACTTAGTGCAAGGGAGACAGAGGAGTGGGGGCTCACAAAACTGGTAAAGTTTTGAAAGTCAGAGATGAGTTGAACTTTACGGATATTAATGGGAAAAAAAGTTGATTTTTTCCTGAGGATAGTGAAAGCGTTTGGAAGAAGATGGCATCAGGATTCAGCCCACTATTTCATTTTGTAAAAGGTTATTACATTACACTGTGTAGCATTTTATACAGTTTTGTATGCTTCATTATACTTTTATGGAAAATCGGTAAATGAACAAAAAAACAAGGTGTCACTGGGAGTTTTTGTTTCTCTTTTTGTAAAGGAAATCAAGTTTGATGCAGTTGCCAGAGGGAAAGCTACATCTCTTCCCTTTATCCCATATAATATATATAAATCTGCGTTTATGTCTACATCTTTACCACATCTCAGTGATTAATGTTCTTAATGATGACCCTTAATTAAGAAAAGAAAAAAAATACCTTTTTTATGTACCATTTTAAAAGGTAGGAACCATATGAATGATAGGAACCATTCTCTTCTTAGAGAGAATTCTAAGAGGTAAAATTTAGTTCCTAAACAGAAAGTGTTAACTAAGATATCTGGAAAATATGACTCTAAGTGACTCATTCCCCAAGTGGTCTCAGTTCTTTTCTGCAGTATATTTTAGCATATCATTTGCTTTGCCTTGCAACTAAGAATTTTTTATGTTGCTGTTCTAGGCTAATCAACGACATTTTTTATTTTATCTACTCATAAATTGGTCCATTTTGGCTATGTCTAAGTGTGCACATAGTCTTAAACTGCAACATTTCATAAACAATTTTATTTAAAAAAATGTTCTGGGATTTAACCCAAATGTTGACCCAACAGTCAGTTATAACTGAAATATTGTTCAGAGTCCAGAGAAGAATATTATATTTGAAATGTTGCCCTTGAAGGATCATCAAAAAGTTGGCAAGATGTTTTTTCTTCTTCTGTCTATGAAACATAAGCAATTGCGATCTTTATACTTTTGTCCAGGAATGTTGCATCAGTACAATGTAGTGGAATGCAACCCATCAGAATGTCAGCATAACTTTGCTGGACTGATCACATCTCTGAAAGGAGTGAGTTAGAATCTTGAAAAGCCTGATCCTCAGTGCACTCTGAGGTCCTCTTTTGCATGTCATACTGATGAAACCATGATTCTCTGAAGGCTGCTCAAGGGCACACAATCATTTATTGTGGGATCTGATACTGAAAACGTGTTCCGTGTAGTGCATGAGATGTAATGTTGAGGTTTAGGTATATGAAGATGGGCTTATGTCTAAGAGAAAACAGGCTAAAATGCTTTCTCTGAGATTCTACTGTAACATTTACAGGAAGCTCTGTGACTCTAGGCTTAGATTGTTTCCACATCGAAAGAGTTCGTCAAGAGATTAGTTTCTTGGTGACTGATGAATGCATCGATTTTTTTTTTTTTACTTTTTTTTTTAACATCTTTATTGGAGTATAATTGCTTTACAGTGGTGTGTTAGTTCATGCTTTATAACAATGTGAATCAGTTATACATATACATATGTTCCCATATCTCTTCCCTCTTGCATCTCCTTCCCTCCCACCCTCCCTATCCCACCCCTCTAGGTGATCACAAAGCACCGAGCTGATCTCCCTGTGCTATGCGGCTGCTTCCCACTAGCTATCTATTTTACGTTTGGTAGTGCATCGATTTTTAAAAATAAATTTGATACTTTGGGATGGATGTCATTAAATATACTAAGTATAATTATCTAATTATAATTATCCATATGAATCCATAGGGATTTCATTTTAACATAGCTTTCAATAATCTCATGAGAAGAGATTTTGGTTTTAGCATACATTTTAAATATATGCTAAATATATTAAATATATGCTGGTTGACATTTTGATCCAGAAGGTCATGAATATTCATTTCCATGGAGAACCTACTGATTTATTAAAATAATAAATACATGTCTGTTGGGTCAACATGCTCCTCTTTCTATTTAAACTTGAGTTATCCAAAGCTTAAAACTTTGTGTTCACAGTTGACTCATTGTTTTCCATCATTCTTCGTATTTAGCCAGTTCTTAAATCTTATCAGTTCATCCCTAAGGGTTTCGTATCCATCCTTCGTTTCCATTCCTACAACTCTTACCCTAGTCCATGTCTGAAATCTTTAGTTTGGAAAGGCCCTTTAGAGATTATCTTGCCCAGCTAACTCATTTTACAAAGAATTGAGACTCAGAGAGATTGTCCAAGAACCAGAACTATGATCTGGAGTTTCTGACTCCAAATCTGCTTACTCTTCTTTCCATTGCTTTTCTCCAAACTGGTCAGTAGGGCAGAATTCTAACATCTGATAGTAATAATGCAGTTTACATTTCAGTAGTTCTTACTCCACACCAAGTACTGTTCTAAGTCTTTAAATGTGTTAACTAGCAACAACTCTATGAGATAGAACTGAAGACTTGATATAGGAAGGTGTAGTAGTGGATTTGTGTGCTTTTTTTTTTTTGCAATGTTTTTGAAGTATAATTAACCTACAGTAAGACTCATATTTAAAGTGTACAGTTGGTGATATTTTACATATGTATATACTTGTGAAATTATCACAATCAAGATAATTAACAGAACCTAGAGTTTTAAGATCTGACTTTCAGTTTCTGTTCTGTCACTGACACCCTGTGTGACTTCAGGGAGCTCGTCTGACTTCCAAACCTAGTGTTTTCTTCTGCGTAAAAATGGTCTTTAAGTCCTTACTAGGAGTAAAATAATGTAATTCTTTGTAGGCCAGCTTCCCACCCATCCTAATGCTGGGATCTGTTGGAAGATTGTGTTCAAAAAAGTTATTTCCTTTTTCATTGGGCTTTCCGAGATGACGGTGAGAAGGAGGTCATTCCATTGTTGGGATCTGTAATTGCTACAAAGTGCTTCCTTTTAGTAAATAAAAAAACCTGCTAGTCTTTCACTTGCAACTGCTAGCTAGGGCTGTGCTGTCCAGTGCAGTAGCCACTAGCCGCATGTGGCTAATTAAAATAAATGAAATAAAGAATTCAGTTTCTCTGTTTCTCTAGCCCCATTTCAAGTGCTCAGAAGCCACCTGTGGTAAATGGTACCATTTTGGACAGTGCAGCTGTGAGTATTTACATCGTTACAGAAACTTTTATTGGACAGCACTCCTGTTGAGCAACAGAATTTCAGGGTAGGTCTGTCCTTCTTTCTGTGTGACCAGCCTTGCAGTTCCTTAAGGCTATTAGCACCATCACTTTGTGTCTGAAGGGTTGCACCTGACTTGTAGGCTCTTTCTTGGCCTTCCTTTTCTTCTGCCTGTACAGCAGTACTGGATTTTTTAAAAAAATACCAATTTCATCATGTCATTTTTAAATTAGGAAAATCTTTAATCATTCCCAGTTTTATTTTTGACTTTCTGTTTCCTGCCCAACTTGATATTTAATTAAAAAAATTTTTTTTGGAATGATTGCTGAGTTCTAGTCACTGTGGTAGTTGCTAGGGATATCAATGAAATCAGTAGGATAGGCGATAAAATACAAGTGAAACCGTGCACCTTAGATTGGGACTTGAACCCACGCAGCCGGGACTTGAACCCAGCCAAAACCCTGATTGGGAACTCAAACCCACGTGGCTGGCACTCGAACCTGGACTAAATGGACAGGTGATACCTCCAACTGAGATCACACACTTGGTTTCAGGACTTAATGAAGCTCAGGTTCTTGACGTCTCATCGCAGAAAGAATTCAGTGAGAGACAAAGTGATAGGTAAGAAGTGGATTTATTTAGAGAGAAGCACACTCCACAGAGTATCGGCCATTTCAGAAGGTGAGAAAGGCACCAGGATATGGGGTTGTCAGTTTTTATAGGGGTGAGTAATTTCATACGCTAATGAGTGGGAGGAGTATTCTAGCTATTTTGGGAAGGGGTGCGGATTTCCAGGAATTGGGCCACCGCCTACTTTTTGATCCTTATGGTCTATCTTGAAACTGTCATGGTGCCTGTGGGTGTGTCATTTAGCTTGCTGCTGTGTTACAGTGAGCATATACTGAGGCTCAAGGTCTAGTGGAAGTTGACTTGTATGCCATCTTGGGCCCATTTGGTTCTAATCAGTTTTTTCTTTTTTTTAAAACATCTTTATTGGAGTATAATTGCTTTACAATGGTGTGTTAGTTTTTGCTTTATAACAAAGTGAATCAGCTATACATATACATATATCCCCATATCTCTTCCCTCTTGCGTCTCCCTCCCTCCCTCTCACCCTCCCTATCCCACCCCTCTAGGCGGTCACAAAGCACCAAGCTGATTTCCCTGTGCTATGCGGCTGCTTCCCACTAGCTATCGGTTTTACATTTGGTAGTGTATACATGTCCATGCCACTCTTTCTTTGTCTCAGCTTACCCTTCCCCCTTCTTCCCTGTGTCTTCAAGGCCATTGTCTAGTAGGTCTGTGTCTTTATTCCCATCCTGCCCCTAGGTTCTTCATGACCATTTTTTGTTTTTTTAAGATTCCATATTTATGTGTTAGCATATGGTATTTGTTTTTCTCTTTCTGACTTACTTCACTCCGTATGACAGACTCTAGGTCCATCCACCTCACTACAAATAACTCAATTTCGTTTCTTTTTATGGCGGAGTAATATTCCATTGTATCTATGTGCCACATCTTCTTTATCCATTCATCTGTTGATGGACACTTAGGTTGCTTCCATGTCCTGGCTATTGTAAATAGAGCTGCAGTAAACATTTTGGTACATGACTCTGTTTGAATTATGGTTTTCACAGGGTATATGCCCAGTAGTGGGTTTGCTGGGTCATATGGTAGTTCTATTTTTAGTTTCTTATGGAACCTCCATAGTGTTCTCCATAGTGGCTGTATCAATTTACATTCCCACCAACAGTGCAAGAGGGTTCCCTCTTCTCCACACCCTCTCCAGCATTTATTGTTTGTAGATTTTTTGATGATGGCCATTCTGACTGGTGTGAGGTGATACCTCATTGTAGTTTTGATTTGCATTTCTCTAATTAGTGATGTTGAGCATTCTTTCATGTGTTTGTTGGCAATCTGTATATCTTCTTTGGAGAAATGGCTTTTTAGGTCTTCCGCCCATTTTTTGATTGGGTTGTTTGTTTTTTGATACTGAGCTGCATGAGCTGCTTGTAAATTTTGGAGATTAATCCTTTGTGAGTTGCTTCATTTGCAAATATTTTCTCCCATTCTGAGGGTTGTCTTTTCGTCTTGTTTATAGTTTCCTTTGCTGTGCAAAACCTTTTAAGTTTCATTAGGTCCCATTTGTTTATTTTTGTTTTTATTTCCATTTCTCTAGGAGGTGGGTCAAAAAGGAGAACATGGTACCTCTCTCCATCTGCTTGTATCATCTTTAATTTCTTTCATCATTGTCTTAAAGTTTTCTGCATACAGGTCTTTTGTCTCCTTAGGTAGGTTTATTCCTAGGTATTTTATTCTTCTTGTTGCAGTGGTAAATGAGAGTGTTTCCTTAACTTCTCTTTCATTTTTCATCATTAGTGTATAGGAATGCAAGAGATTTCTGTGCATTAATTTTGTATCCCTCTACTTACCAAATTCATTGATTAGCTCTAGTAGTTTTCTGGTAGCATCTTTAGGATTCTCTATGTATAGTATCATGCCATCTGCAAACAGTGGCAGCTTTACTTCTTCTTTTCCGATTTGGATGCGTTTTATTTCTTTTTCTTATCTGATTGCTGTGGCTAAAACTTCCAAAACAATGTTGAATAATAGTGGTGAGACTGGGTAACCTTGTCATGTTCCTGATCTTAGTGGAAATGGTTTCAGTTTTTGACAGTTGAGGACGATGTTGGCTGTGGGTTTGTCATATATGGCCTTTATTATGTTGAGTTAAGTTCCCTCTATGCCTACTTTCTGGAGGGTTTTTATCATAAATGTGTGTTGAATTTTGTCAAAAGCTTTTTCTGCATCTATTGAGATGATCATATGGTTTTATTCTTCAGTTTGTTAATATGGTGTATCACATTGACTGATTTGCATATATTGAAGAATCATTGCATTCCTGGGATAAACCCCACTTGATCATGGTGTACGATCCTTTTAATGTGCTTTTGGATTCTGTTTGCTAGTATTTTGTTATGGATTTTTGCATCTATGTTCATCAGTGATATAGGCCTGTAGTTTTCTTTCTTTGTGACATCTTTGTCTGGTTTTGGCATCAGGGTGATGGTGGCCTCGTAGAATGAATTTGGGAGTGTTCCTCCCTCTGCTATATTTTGGAAGAGTTTGAGAAGGATAGGTGTTAGCTCTTCTCTGAATGTTTGATAGAATTCGCCTGTGAAGCCATCTGGTCCTGGGCTTTTGTTTATTGGAAGATTTTTAATCACAGTTTCAATTTCAGTGCTTGTGATTGGTCTGTTCATATTTTCTATTTCTTCCTTGTTCAGTCTCAGAAAGTTGTGCTTTTCTAAGGCCCTGTCCATTTCTTCCAGGTTGTGCATTTTATTAGCATAGAGTTGCTTGTAGTAATCTCTCATGATCCTTTGTATTTCTGCAGTGTCCGTTGATACTTCTCCTTTTTCATTTCTAATTCTTCGGATTTGAGTCTTCTCCCTTTTCTTCTTGATGAGTCCTGCCAGTGCTTTATCAATTCGTTTATCTTCTTAAAGAAGCAACTTTTACTTTTATTGATCTTTGCTATTGTTTCCTTCATTTCTTTTTCATTTATTTCTAATCTGATCTTTATGATTTCTTTCCTTCTGCTAACTTTGGGGTTTTTTGTTCTTCTTTCTCTGATTGCTGTAGGTGTAAGTTTAGATTGTTTATTGAGATGTTTCTTGTTTCTTGAGGTAGGACTGTATTGCTATAAACTTCCCTCTTAAAACTGCTTTTGCTGCATCCCATAGGTTTTGGGTCATTGTGTTTTCATTGTCATTTGTTTCTAGGTATTTTTGATTTCCTCTTTGATTTCTTCAGTGATCTCTTGGTTATTAAGTAATGTATTCTTTAGCCTCCATGTGTTTATAGTTTCTACAGATTTTTTCCTGTAATTGATATGTAGTGTCATAGCATTGTGGTTGGAAAAGATACTTCATACGATTTCAGTTTTCTTAAATTTACCAAGGCTTGATTTGAGACCCAAGATATGATCTGTCCTGGAGAACGTTCCATGCGCACTTGAGAAGAAAGTGTATTCTGTTTTTTTTTGGGTGGAATGTCCTATAAATGTCAATTAAGTCCATCTTGTTTAATGTATCATTTAAAGCTTGTGTTTCCTTATTTATTTTTATTTTGGATGATCTGTCCATTGGTGAAAGTGGGGTGTTAAAGTCTCCTACTATGATTTTGTTACTGTGAATTTCCCCTTTTATGGCTCTTAGTATTTGCCTTATATATTGAGGTTCTCCTATGTTGGGTGCATAAATATTTACAATCGTTATATATTCTTCTTGGATTGATCCCTTGATCATTATGTAGTGTCCTTCTTTGTCTCTTGTAATAGTCTTTATTTTAAAGTCTATTTTGTCTGATATGAGAATTACTACTTCAGCTTTCTTTTGATTTCCATTTGCATGGAATATCTTTTTCCATCCCCTCACTTTCAGTCTGTATGTGTCCCTAGGTCTGAAGTGGGTCTCTTGTAGACAGCATATATGCGGGTTTTGTTTTTGTATCCATTCAGCCAGTTTGTGTCTTTTGGTGGGAGCATTTAATCCATTTACATTTAAGGCAATTATCAATATGTATGTTCCTATTACTATTTTCTTAATTGTTTTGGGTTTGTTATTGTTGGTCTTTTCCTTCTCTTGTGTTTCCTGCCTAGAGAAGTTCCTTTAGCGTTTGTTGTAAAGCTGGGTTGGTGGTGCTGAATTTTCTTAGCTTTTGCTTGTCTGTAAAGGTTTCAATTTTGTCCGTCGAATCTGAATGAGATCCTTGCTGGGTAGAGTAATCTTGGTTGTAGGTACTTCCCTTTCATCACTTTAAATATGTCCTGCCACTCCCTTCTAGCTTGCAGAGTTTCTGCTGAAAGATCAGCTGTTAACCTTATGGGGATTTCCTTGTGTGTTATTTGCTGTTTTTCCCTTGCTGCTTTTTAATATTTTTTGTTTGTATTTAATTTTTGATAGTTTGATTAATATGTGTCTTGGTGTGTTTCTCCTTGGATTTATCCTGTATGGGACTCTCTGCGCTTCCTGGACTTGATCAACTTTTTCCTTTCCCATATTAGGGAAGTTTTCAACTATAATCTCTTCAAATATTTTCTCAGTCCCTTCTTTTTCTCTTCTTCTTCTGGGACCCCTATAATTCGAATGTTGGTGCGTTTAATGTTGTCCCAGAGGTCTCTGAGACTGTCCTCAATTCTTTTCATTCTTTTTTCTTTATTCTGCTCTGCAGTAGTTATTTCCAGTATTTTATCTTCCAGGTCACTTACCCGTTCTTCTGCCTCAGTTATTCTGCTATTGATTCCTTCTAGAGAATTTTTAATTTCATTGATTGTGTTGTTCATCATTGTTTGTTTGCGCTTTAGTTCTTCTAGGTCCTTGTTAAACGTTTCTTGTATTTTCTCCATTCTATTTCCAAGATTTTGGATCATCTTTACTATCATTATTCTGAATTCTTTTTCAGGTAGACTGCCTATTTCCTCTTCATTTGTTTGGTTTTTACCATGCTCCTTCATCTGCTGTGTGTTTCTCTGTCTTCTCATTTTGCTTAACTTACTGTGTTTGGGGTCTCCTTTTCGCAGGCTGCAGGTTCGTAGTTCCTGTTGTTTTTGGTGTCTGTCCCCAGTGGCTAAGGTTGGTTCAGTGGGTTGTGTAGGCTTCCTGGTAGAGGTGACTAGTGCCTGTGTTCTGGTGGATGAGGCTGGATCTTGTCTTTCTGGTGGCAGGACCATGTCCGGTGGTGTGTTTTCAGGTGTCTGTGACCTTATTATGATTTTAGGCAGCCTCTCTCCTAGTTGGTGGGCTTGTGTTCCTGTGTTGTTAGTTGTTCGGCATAGGGTGTCCAGCATTGTAGCTTGCTGGTCGTTGAGTGGAGCTGGGTGTTGGCATTGAGATGGAGATCTCTTGGAGATTTTGGCTGTTTGATATTACGTGGAACTGGGAGGTCTCTGGTGGACCAGTGTCCTGAACTCAGGTCTCCCACCTCAGAGGCACAGGCCTGACACCCGGCCAGAGCACGAAGACCCTGTCATCCACATGGCTCAGAATAAAAGAGAGAAAAAAGGAAAGAAAGGAAGAAAAAATAAAGTAATTACAAGAAAAAATAATTATTAAAAATTAAAATATTAAAACGTAATAAAAAAAGAAAGAAAGAAAGAAGAGAGCAACCAAACCAAAAAACAAATCCACCAATGATAACAAGTGCTAAAAATTATAGTAAAGAAAAACAAAACAGACAGACAGAACCCTGGACAAATGGTAAAAGCAAAGCTATACAGACAGTCACACACAGAAGCATACACATACACACTCACAAAAAAAGAAAAAGGAGAAATATATATATTTCGTTGCTCCCAAAGTCCACTGCCTCAATTTGGGATGATTTATTGTCTATTCAGGTATTCCACAGATGCAGGGTACATCAAGTTGATTGTGGAGATTTAATCCGCTGCTCCTGAGGCTGCTGGGATAGATTTCCGTTTCTCTTCTTTGTTTGCACAGCTCCTGGGGTTCAGCTTTGGATTTGGCCCCGCCTCTGCGTGTAGGTCGCCTGAGGGCGTCTGTTTTTCGCCCAGACACGACGGGGGTTAAAGGAGCAGCTGATTGGGGGGCTCTGGCTCACTCAGGCCGGGGGGAGGGAGGGGTACGGATGCGGGGCCAGCCTGCGGCAGCAGAGGCCAGCATGACGTTGCACCAGCATGAGGTGCGCCATGCATTCTCCCGGGGAAGTTGTCCCTGGATCACGGGACCCTGGCAGTGGCGGGCTGCACAGGCTCCCGGGAGGGGCCGTGTGGATAGTGACCTGTGCTTGCACACAGGCTTCTTGGTGGCGGCAGCAGCAGGCTTAGCGTCCCATGCCCATCTCTGGGGTCTGCGCTGATAGCAGAGCTCTCTGGAGCTTGTTTAGGCGGTGCTCTGAATCCCCTCTCCTCGCACACCAGGAAACAAAGAGGCAGGAAAATGTCTCTTGCCTCTTAGGCAGGTCCAGACTTTTTCCCAGAATCCCTCCTGGCTACCTTTGGCGCACTAACCCCCTCAGGCTGCGTGCATGCAGCCAAGCCCAGTCCTCTCCCTACAATCGACCTCCAGAGCCTCAGCTCCCAGCCCACACCCGCCCCAGCGGGTGAGCAGAGAAGCCTGTCAGGCTGGTGAGTGCTGGTTGGCACCGATCCTCTGTGCGGGAATCTCTCCTCTTTGCCCTCTGCACCGCTGTTGCTGCGCTCTCCTCCGTGGCTCCGAAGCTTCCCCCCTGCCCCCCCATCCCCACCAGTGAAGGGGCTTCTAGTGTGTGGAAACTGTTCCTCCTTCACAGCCCCCTCCCACTGGTACAGGTCCCGTCCCTATTCTTTTGTCTCTGTTTTTTCTTTTTTCTTTTGCCGTACACGGGTTTGTGGGGAGTTTCTTGCCTTTTGGGAGGTCTGAGGTCTTCTGCCAGCGTTCAGTAGCTGTTCTGTAGGAGTTGTTCCACATGTAGATGTATTTCTGATGTATTTGTTTGGAGGAAGGTGATCTCCAAGTCTTACCCTTCCGCCATCTTGAAGGTCTCCTAGGTTGTAATCAGTTTATGTCATGTCCTCGGGCTATGTCATTCTTTCAGTGGTTGTGCCCTGCCCCCTTCCCTCCTGTTTCACAAGTAGAAGAAAGAAAAGAGCGTAAAGAGGAGGAGATGGCAGCCATTAAAAAAAAAAAAAAAGAAAGAAAGAAACCTTGCCATTTGTGACAACATGGATGGACCTTGAGGGTATCATGCTAAGTGAAGTAAGTCAGAGAAAGACAAAAATTGTGTGATCTCACTTATATGTGGAATCCAAAACACAAAACAAACACAGCAATGAAAACCGGCTCATAGATACAGTGGTTGCCAGAGGGAAGGAAGGTGGGAGGGGCAAAATAGGTAAAGGGGATTAAGAGGTACAAACCTCTATTTATAAAATAAATAAGCCATGGAGACTTAATATACAGCATAAGAAATGTGGTCAGTAATATTGTAATAACTTTGTATGGGGACAGATGGTTATTAGACTTACAGTCGTGATCATTTCATAATGTATACAAATGTGAAATCCCTATGTAGTACACTTGAAAATGACAAAATATTGTACATCAACTATATTTCAATAAAAAAAAAAGAGGAAGGAATGAATGAAAGGATATGATTAGTCTAAACTTGAGAGACCAGAGAAGGCTTTACAAAGTGGCTAATGCTTGAACTGATTCTTAAAGAATGAGTAAGAATTTATTAGGTGAAGTTGGAAAGGACATATAATACGTACAAAGAGAGGCACATAGACTTGAAACATCTTTGTGCGTTTGGGAATTCCGGTAGTTTGGAATGGTTGGAGCCATGTTAGGAGTTGTGTGCCAGGTTATGAGGTTGAAACAGGTTGACAGGAGCTAGATGGATAGGAAATTGGATTTCCATCTTGTTGGTGACAGCCGTCAAAGGGTTTTTAAATATTTGTTCACTCCTAGGATATTTATTGAACACCAACTATGACAAGTGCTAGACTTAAACAGCAGTGAACAAGACACTGCTGTGACCCTTACAGTCTAGAGGTGGAGTTATAGCCAAATTCTACCCATCTTTCAAGGCCCAGCCCTTCTGACAAAGTTTGTTCAACTATCCCAGCTTTATGAATTTCCCCCCCGCTTTGGTATTTATGGTCAGTACCACCCAATTTCAAGTCAAATTAACTGTGTGTTGAATAATGATTATGTGTCTTCTCTTCCTAGTGCTTCTTCCCCCATCTTCTTTTTGTGGAGAGTAGGGCTTAAACTTTGCTGTAGGGGCTTCCCTGGTGGCTCAGTGGTTAAGAATCTGCCTGCCAATGCAAGGGACACGGGTTCAAGCCCTGGCCCAGGAAGATCCCACATGCCGCAGAGCAACTAAGCCTGTGCGCCACAACTACTGAGCCTGTGCTCTAGAGCCCGCAAGCCACAACTACTGAGCCCACGTGCCACAACTACTGAAGCCTGCGCACCTAGAGCCCGTGCTCCGCAACAAGAGAAGCCACCTCAATGAGAAGCCTGCGCACAGCACCAAAGACCCAACACAGCCAAAAATAAATAAATAAATAAATTTATTAAAAAAAAAAAAACAACTTTGCTGTAGGATATAGCACAATTGTAAGCATATATAATAATTCAGTAGATATTGATTAAAATTGTAGGATGGAAGAAAAATCAGAGAGGGCAACGTAGGAAACAAGCTTGGAAAGTATGGAAGTTGGGGAGAAGAGGATTTTTGTTTGTTTGTTTTTTTAAGAAATGAGTTGAAGTTGGCTGTCACTTTGCTATGGCTGTGTGCCTCCCTGGTTTTCATGGCTTATGATGGATACTCTCCATCCAACTTTTGAGGATCTTATGAAGTTTCCATTTGGTTGGCATGTTACTGAGGCAACCCAGGCTACATTTGGCTCTGAAAGTGCAATCTGTCTATATTAATCTTAAGTACATATCTAGAATTCTTTTGTAAAGAACTCATCCTCATCAACCAGGGCTCTGTGAGAACCCTAAAATTTGGTTTATGTAGGAAAGGCCAGATATGGTCTTAATTATTTTTCTTTATTAGTTGCTAATATTTTGGACTTAAAAAATTTTTCTTGAAACATAAACCTCTAGAAAACTTGCAAGTATAGTACAAAGAACTTTTTTTCCCTCTGAAACCATTTAAGAATAAGTTGCTGAATTGATGCCCTATCACTCCTCCATAGTTTAGGGTGTTTTTTCTATGAAGGCATTTTCCTATACAACCACAATACAACAATCAATATTAGGAAATTAACATCGATACAATACAAATATTTAATTACTGCCATTCAGGATTTGCCAGTTGTCCCTAAAACATCCTAAAAAGCAAAATGACCCAGTCCAGAATCAAGTGTTACATTTAGTTGTCATATCCGTTTAGTCTCTTTCAGTCTAGATCTGTCACAGAAATCATGCTGTGTTACTGTCATTGCATCCTATCAGATGGTGCACAATTTCAGTTGGTCCCATTACTGGTGATACTAACTTTGGTCACTCGATTGAGATGGTATTTGTCAGTCTTCTTCACTACAGAATTATCCATTTTCTCTTTATATTTTTTATTTTTGAAACAGCTTTATTGAGCTAAAGTTGACATACAGTACACCTGACATACTTAAAATGTATAATTTGTAAAGTTTGGACATATGTTTATACCCGTGAAACCATCACCACAATTGAGATAATGAACATATACTTTGCTCCCAAAAGCTTCCTTGTGCTTCTTGGGAGCCCTGTCCTCTCACCCTTCCTGATCTCTCCTTCAGCCTCTTCAGGCCACCACTGATCTGCTTTCTATAGCTATATATTAGTTTGCATTTTGTTGAATTTTATAGAAGTTGATTCATACAGTCTGTACTCTTATTTTTTTTTTTGTGGCCTGGCTTCTTTGACTCAGCATAATTATTTTGATTCATCCGGTAGTTCATTCGTTTTAATTTTTGAGTAGTGTTCCATTGTATGGGAATACCGCAGTTTGTTTATCCTTTCATCTGTTGATGGAAATTTGGATTGCTTCCAGTTTTTGGCTGTTACTCTTTATAATTTTTGGTGTTTTATGGTGATGTACTTAGAGACCATGTAAGTCTCCTATTCCTCACTAAACTTTGAATTTATGCATTTATATATTGATACTAGTATGTGGTCACAGATTCCTAATTCATTCAGTAGATTATAATTGTTACTATAATTGTTTTGATGCTCAAATTGTCCCAGATTTGGCCAGTTGGAGCTTGTTCAAATTGGCTTCCGTGTCCTTTCAACATATCTTTGAGCACTTCTTTATTTTCTGACATAAGAAGATGCTTTAGCCTTATTTTGTATTTCCTTGCTCTGGCCCTGGAATCAGTAATTTCTCCAAGGAGCTCTGGTTCCTTTTAAAGCCTTTCAACAGACATAGCTGGAAAGTATGTGTATGTGTATATGTATATATAAGTATATGTACACATCTGTATCTATTTCTATATTTATCTTTGTATTAAAAACCACGAATTTACATCATCTCCAATTCCAATCCAGTATCACAGGGTTTATTTTAGTCGTCTCTCTTTCAAATTTCTAACTCCTTTCTTTGACAGTGAAAAACCAGGTTCCCATTAACCTCAACATGAGTACTTGTACAATCTTCCCAGCCATACCTCTACTGTGCAGGCTGCTCCCTTGGCTCTGACCTTGGGGAACACACAGCTTAATCCTTGACCTGGCTCTGTTGAATGTTGGTTAAGTCCCTGGCCCTGTTGAGCACACCAGTTGAGACCCCAGCCCCACAAACATATTGCTCTAGTCTCTGACTGATCCCCAGCCCCAGCAGACTCTCCGGGTGAGCCCTGGACCTTGCAAACATGCTGGCTGAGTCTTTGGTCAAGTCACCAGTCCTGGTTTTAGGAACGCATAAGTCATGTCTCAAACTTAGGGCAAGCACCCAGCTGAGGCCCTTGTTGAGACTTTGTTCTTGGCAAACGCGCTGGTTGAATCCCCATTCAGACCAGGCCCCAGCAAACATGCCTGTTAAGTCCCTGACCCTGACCAAAGAGCTCCAATTAAAATTTAACCTTATTACAAAGTGTTTATAATGGTATTTATATCTTTTTCTTAAACTGGAAATCTTGTTTCTAACAATATTAAAGTAATTACTTGCTATACTTTACATATAAAATGTTTCAATGGGGAAAGAGTAGTCTTTTCACCTGGGACAACTGGGTAACCACATGCAAAAGAATGAAATTGGACCCTTACCTTATACTGTCTACAAAAGTTAAATTGAAGTGGATTAGAGACCTAAATGAAAGAGCTAAAACTATAAGACTCTTAGGAGAAAATATAGGGGTAAATCTTTATGACCTTAGATTTGGCAACAGATTCTTAAATATGATACCAAAAGCATGAGCAACAGCAACAAAAAATAGATACGTTGGACTTCATCAAAATTGTAAAAACTTTTGGGTTTCAAAGGACACTATCAAGAAAGTGAAAAGACAAGCCATAGAATGGGAGAATTTATTTGCAAATCATATATATCATAAGGGACTTGTATCTAGAATATATAAAGAACTCTGACAACCCAATTATAAAAAAAAAGACCCAATTAAAAAATGGGCAAAGGATCTAAACAGATGTTTATCTAGAGAAGACATAAGTGCATGAAAAAATGTTCGATATGATTAGTCATTAGGGCAGTGAGAATCAAGACCACGGTGAGATGTCAGTTCACACCCCCACGACTGGCTGTAATAAAAAAAAGTGAGATAATAACAAGTATTGTTGAGGACGTGGAAAAATTGGAACACTGCTGGTGGAAATGTAAAACGGTATAGCCATTTTGGAAGACAGTTTGGCAGTTTCTTAAACAGTTAAGTACAAAATCACCATATGATCCAGCAGTTCAACTCCTAGGTATATACCCAAGAGAAATGAAAACATAGGTCCATACAAAACCTTGTATATGAATGTTTATAGCAGCATTATTTGTAATAACTAAAAGATGGAAGTGCCCATCAAGTGATGTATGGATAAACAAAATATTGTATATCCACACAATGGATTCCATTGTAGTATTATTTAGCCATAAACAGAAATGAAGTGCTGATACATACTACACCACAAGTGAACCTTGAAAACATCATGCTAAGTTATAGAAGCCAGTTATGAAAGACTACATAGTATATGATTTCATTTATATGAAATGTCCAGAATAGGCAAATTTAGAGTCAGAAAGTAGATTAGTTGTATTTAGGGCTATGGGAGGGATGGGCGGAGGAGAGTGATAGCTAAAGGGTTCAGGATTTATTTTTGAGGTGATAAAAATGTTTTAGAGTTGACTGTTGTGATGGTTGCAGATTTCTTGGAATATACTAAAAGCCATTGAGTTGCACACTTCAAATTGTTGGGCTGCACGTATGTGAATATAAATAAAGCTGTTGAAAAATATAACCTTGCATGTACAGCATAGTGACTATAGTTAATAATTCTGTATCGAAAGTTGCTGAGAGAGTAGATCTTAAAAGTTCTTATCACAAGAAAAAAATTTGTAACTGTATGTGGTGATGGATGTTAACTAGACTTACTGTGGTGATCATTTTGCAGTATATACATACATTGAATCATTGTGTTGTACATCTGAAACTAATATCATGTTATATGTCAATTATATTTCAATAAAAAGGTGAAAAAAAAGAAAAAAAGATTTAACCCAAGAATTTCTTAAAATGTCCAAAACCAAAATGCAGTCAATTGTACAACTTTACTAAAAATGTTAAAGACATACTATTTTCTTGAATAGGATGATCAATATTGTAAAGACGCTAATTGTGCAATTACAGTAAGTGCGATTACATTTTGAAGAGAGAATATGCAAATTGATTTTGGATGAAAAAGTATGTAAGAATAGTCAAGAGGCTTTTTTTAAAAATTAATTAATTAATTAATTAATTAATTAATTTATTTATTTATGGCTCTGTTGGGTCTTCGTTTCTGTGCGAGGGCTTTCTCTAGTTGTGGCAAGCGGGGGCCACTCTTCATCGCGGTGTGAGGGCCTCTCACTATCGCGGCCTCTCTTGTTGTGGAGCACAGGCTCCAGACGCGCAGGCTCAGTAATTGTGGCTCACGGGCCCAGCTGCTCTGCGGCATGTGGGATCTTCCCAGACCAGGGCTCGAACTTGTGTCCCCTGCATTGGCAGGCAGATTCTCAACCACTGCGCCACCAGGGAAGCCCTCAAGAGGCTTTTTAAAGAGAAAAATAATGATGGAGACTTTCCCTTAGACATAAAAGTTACTCTAAAACTATAGTACTTTCAACAGTACGATAGTAGTAAAGAAATAATATGATTTAAAAAGATTTAACCTTGCAATGTATCAATATCTTTGATTTCATATTTATATTCTTCTTCTCTTAAACTGAAAATCTTGTTCCTAACAATATAAACATAATTACTTACTTGCTTTGTTGTATATATAAAAAGTTTCAAAACAATGCCAGCATTCCTACTAACAATAAGACCACTGAATAAGGCTCAAGATTTCTTTGCAACTCTCTTTGCCCCTAGAATATGTTACCTTAAGGATGTACACTATGCTCTAAGGCAAAACATTTTAAAGACATTTGCAATAATTCTTTCCCTTGTCACCAGCTTGTTATACAGTTAGAGTTATATTTTTCCATTTGTTTTCAATTTTTATGGATTGATTTTTTTTTTTGAATATATAAAATAATTACATGATTCCAGAGTCAGAACTTTTCAGAGAAGAGTCAAGGTCAAGTTAAGGTCTCTTTGGAGAAGTTTCTCGTCTATCTCTATTTTCCTTCTACCCTATTCTCTCTTTTTCCCTTTATTAGTTTTATTAATTTTTGGTTTATTCTTCTAGTTTTCTTTTCTTTTTTTTTTTTATAAATTTATTTTATTTATTTATTGTTGGCTGTGTTGAGTCTTCATTTCTGTGCATGGACTTTCTCTAGTTGCGGCAAGCGGGGGCTATTCTTCGTTGCAATGCGCAGGCTTCTCATTGCGGTGGCTTCTCTTGTTGCAGAGCACGGGCTCTAGGCATGCAGGCTTCAGTAGTTGTGGCTCGTGGGCTCTAGAGCGCAGGCTCAGTAGTTGTGGCCCACGGGCTTAGTTGCTTCGTGGCATGTGGGATCTTCCCGGACCAGGGCTCGAACCTGTGTCCCCTGCATTGGCAGGCGGATTCTTAACCACTGCGCCACCAGGGAAGCCCCTCTAGTTTTCTTTTTGCTCTTTGGTATTCTCCCTTCCTTCATGTTACACAAAATATTATATATATATATATATAAAACATAAAATATATTTTATGTATATACACACGTATACACACACACATACACACACACATTGCTGTTTGGGACTTTATTTCTGTAATGTATTTTGAAGATCATTCCTTTTTACAGCTGTCTAGCATTCTAGTACGTTCGTGTTTCATAGTTTATTCACCTGTCTTCTTTTGATAGACGTGAGACCTCTGGACTATATCCAATCTTCTGCTGTGTTTGGATCCTCGAAGGTAGACTTTACAAATTAGCTGAGGCAAACAGGAGCTCCACGTTCCCCTAAGTGGCAAAAGCTTCTATTCCTCGTCTATTATAACTTGCACTCTTACTTTTCCCTACCCTTTGTTATCTTCCGGAGGGCTAGTTCTACCTGTCCATTCATGCCCAATTTTGCTGCCAAATGAGGTCAGTTCAGATCTTTTCCCCCAAAACAAATTGCAAAAACACTTCAGGTTTGCAGGGATTTTTAAAAATTTCATCATTGCAGATAAGGGATTTTGGATGTATAATAGGCTAAGATAAGCAGTATCTTATAAATGGATGACAGAGTAGTCGATAAATGTCTGACTTGGCAAACTTTGATGCCAGAAAGAAGGGCTTACGTGAACCGTAAAGGCTCTGTGGCATGAGCGAGATGGTCTAAGGTCATTGTGGTTGAAGCAGAGAGAGGACAGTGTGGGAGGTGGAGGTCCAGGACTGTATAGGACATGATAGGGCATGTTTAGGAATTTTGTTTTTATCCTAAGAGCAATGGGAATCAGTTAAATGGCTTTAGCTAGGGCATATTTGATCAGTTTTGTTGATGGTTTTGCTGTATATTTAAGAAATTAAATAATCCTGTACGTGCTTGTCTAGTTAATATCCATGAGATTCAGCTTCTCGTGAGAATGTTGTCACTAGGATGACGGGGTTGCTTTTGGGGAAACACCAATTCTCTACCTTTTCATTGCTCTTTACTCTTCTAACTTTTATGTCTTCATCAGTAGCTTAATTAACATTGGAAAGTATCTCTGCTGAAGCAGATACAGTACTTTCAGCAGCTTTCAACTTTTACTCTAAATCAGAAGCTTTAAAAATAGATAAAATTCTCAACACTCCTTCACACTTGTTCATAAAGAGACTTGGCCTTCCTTTCCACACTCCAAAGATGTACTGTTTTTTGAAGTCTGAAACTGCAGTGTTGGGTTATGGTCCTTGGCTTTTTCCTGTCTGTCTTTGGGCAATGTTTTCTCATTTTTCTCTACCTAGGGGAGGTATGGAGGTAATAAAAGTTATGTTTTGGGGGACTTCCCTAGTGGCGCAGTGGTTAAGAATCCTCCTGCCAATGCAGGGGACACGGGTTCAAGCCCTGGTCCAGGAAGATCCCACATGCCGCGGAGCAACTAAGCTTGTGTGCCACAACTACTGAGCCTGCGTTCTAGAGCCCACGAGCCACAACTACTGAGCCCACATGCCACAACTACTGAAGCCTGCGCACCTAGAGCCCGTGCTCCACAACAAGAGAAGCCACCCCAATGAGAAGCCCGTGCACTGCAATGAAGAGTAGCCCCCACTTGCTGCAACTAGAGAAAGCCCACGCGCAGCAATGAAGACCCAACGCAGCCAAAAATAAATAAATAAATAAATTTATTTTAAAAAGTTATGTTTTTGTATACTAAAAGTTATTTAAAGTAATTTAGCAGTTCAGTTTTAGCAAACATATCTTGGTGATAAACTGCTTCTTTTTACTTGGAAATATCATTATTTCACTCTCCTTGAATTGTTGGCTAAAGGATTCTAGGTTCATAGTTATTTTCTCTCAGTACCATGAAGATATTAATTTGTTGTCTTTTGATTCCACTGTTGGCATTGAGAAATCAGTCGTTGGTCCAACTATTCTTCATTTGTGTGCTTTTTTCCTTTTGCTGTTCTTAAGATCTTGTTTTTGTATTTGGCATTCTTTAGTTTGACTGTTACTGGACTAGGTGTGGATTTTTCTTTATCTTGTTAGGGACTTAGTGGGCTTCCTGATTCTGTGATTTAGTTTCTTTCCACATCTCTGGAAATGCTTAGCCATTATCTCTTCAAATATCGTCTCTTCTTCATTATCTATTTTCTCCTTCTAGATCTTCAGACACATTAGAACTTCTCATCTGCATCCTCAACATTCCTTAATTCTTTTATTTTCTATCTCTTTGTTTCCCTATGTTGTCTCCTGAATAATTTTATTTAGATCTATCTTCTAGTTCTCTGGTATGTCCATTTAATTTTTAATTTTAATTAAAGTCTTTTTCTAAACTATTTTTGGTTTCTTTTCTGATTTGCCTGGTAGATTTCTATAGTTTCTTTTTCCTTGTTCATATTTTCTAGCCTTTTATTTTTTGAAACCTATTGAATATTTCATGTATGGGTATCTCGCAATTTCAGCCTCTGAAGGCTTTGAAGGTGTGTTTCTACCTTTTGCTGTTTCTGCTAATGTTCTGTTTTTTGGTGGTTGTTGTTGTTTTCTATGAGCTCGTGTTCCTTGGAAATTTATCTGTGGGAATTCATTGAATCCTGGTTGAAGTTGCATTCCTGTAGAAGAGGATTTTTCTTTGTGCTACTTCTCTGGGGACCTAATTCTTGGCTTGAGGGGTAGGGTTTTGTTTGTTTTTGTGGGGTTTTTTTTTTTTTTTTTGTACTGAATTTTGTCCACAAATCTGTGTGAAAGCTGGCTTATGGTTATGAATTCTTGGGATAAGTGTTTTCCCCTTTGCCCACTGCCATTTTCCTTTTTGACCTCTTCTGTGTGGCAGACCTAGTCCTTTTTAACTTCCATTGAAGACACAGTTCTTTGGGGCTCAGCTTTAAATGGAGATCTCTGGCTAGATTGCCTACTTTGGGTAGGTTCAGTTCTGATTTTTTTTTTTTTTAATATTTATTTATTTATTTAGTTGCACCGGGTCTTATTTACTTATTTATTTTTATATTTATTTTTGGCTGTGTTGGGTCTTTGTTTCTGTGCAAGGGCTCTTCTCCAGCTGCGGCAAGTGGGGGCCACTCATCGCGGTGCGCGGGCCTCTTCACTATCGCGGCCTCTCTTGTTGTGGAGCACAGGCTCCAGACGCGCAGGCTCAGTAGTTGTGGCTCACGGGCCCAGTTGCTCCGCGGCATGTGGGATCCTCCCAGACCAGGGCTTGAACCCGTGTCCCCTGCACTAGCAGGCAGACTCTCAACCACTGCGCCACCAGGGAAGCCCTCAGTTCTGATCTTTTGTCTTTGGTGCTCCTTGCAGCCATCAGAGTGGAATCCTAAGGTCCCTAAAGGTTTGGTAGGTAGCTTCAGGGCAGAATATGGCAGACTGTGTGCTTAATTCCTAAGGTTGCAGTTTTCATTTAGTTTTTGTCTTTTGATGATTCCTTATTTTGTTCTCAGCAGTCATTTTGTTCCCAACACAATCATTAACACAAAAATATATTAAAAATTTAAAATCCAGTTTCTTAAAGATATTTTTATTGGGAGAGTAATTGGTCATGCTGTTGGAATTAAAGATTAAACTAATTCTTAAAAAAGTTAGTATCTATCCTACTTTTCTAACAGTCTTTGACCCCTGAACACATAAGAAATGCAGAAAAAGCACAGAAGTACAAGATCAGAACCAGTTGTACTAATATGTGTTTGTGTATACACACACACACACACACACATATCTACAAGTAGGTAAGCGGGTAGGTAGGAGGGACGATAGATATACACTACACATTTTGCTTTGGGCATTTATGTGACTTACGTCTTATTAGGACAGTTTAGATTTGATGGTCTTCCCTAGACCTTTGTGAGTGATCACAACATAACAAGCCTACTTAAGTGCAGAAATGGCCGTTTTGTGATATTTGAGAGAGGATTTTGAAAAACCTTAGGCAAGCTCAACATCCCTTAATACAGTTTGCATCCAGAACCTTTAGAGAAGATTACTGTCATTGACAATTAGGTGAAATTGTTTCACTTGTGAATTTTGCTAAGATTATAGAAGGTTATATTTCTGAGAGTAGTGGCTAGACACTCAGGAATAATGGGCAGACAAAAGAAGAGAAAGTTTAAAAAGAAAAAGCACTCACTAACAGCATTGAGTATCATCAGATCCACCTTTTCTTGAGTTTGGTTTGCATGGAGGAAATCTGTTGAAGGATTTTCACAGTGAGAAGTTCGTGTTTGGATGCCTGTCTGCCTTTTGAAGTAAGACATGTACATCTTTTTTTTAAAAAATTAATTAATTATTTAATTAATTAGTGGCTGCATTAGGTCTTCGTTGCTGCACGTGGGCTTTCTCTAGTTGTGGTGAGCGGGGTCTACTCTTCATTGCGGTGCGCGGGCTTCTCATTGCGGTGGCTTCTCTTGTTGCGGAGCATGGGCTCTAGGCACGCGGGCTTCAGTAGTTGTGGCATGCGGGCTCAGTAGTTGTGGCACACGGGCTTTGTTGCTCCGCGGCATGTGGGATCTTCCCAGACCAGGGCTTGAACCCGTGTCCCCTGCATTGGCAGGTGGATTCTTAACCACTGTGCCACCAAGGAAGTCCTAAGACATATACATCTTGATTTAGTCTCTTTATTTGAGTTAAGAATCTCTTTAAAGGACTGACAGTATATAGAAAAACACTTTCTTTTTCAGGCTCATTTTATTTTCAGTTCATGGTAAGACAAAGGATGTCTGTTTCTTAGCTGTAGGTTTCTGTCAGATTACTTGGTGAGAAAGTAGATTAGGTTTTGTAACATCATCTCTACACCTTTGTCCTTCCTCTGCCAACTCCCTCCTCCCGTTTTCCCAACAAGTTTGGATTCAAATTCTGGCTTTGTCATTTAACAGGTGAGGTGACCAGTCAGTAAGCGATCTAAGCTCAGTTTTCTAGTGAGTTCAGTGGGGTTAATGTCAACCCTAAAGACATCATTGTGAGAATTAACACAACATGTAAAATACCTAGTGCTGAGCAGAGTAGGCATCGGTCAATATCACTGACCTCTCAGCTTGAATTATAGAAGACTGATTCTCAATTTTTAGACATTCTAAGTGTGTTTTCTATTCATTCATTATACTTTCATTCATGTAAACTGTTTTGTGAAATGCTGATCCTGTTCCCGGGAACATTTGTGAAGGATAGGTTTTCAGGGATATTGTACAGGGATGGATGAGGTGACCTGTTGGAAACTCCCTTGGTGTATGCCAACTAGCCCCTTTATTATATATAATTAATTTTGAAAATCATCTTATTTCAGATACCATGTTATTAGGCTCTTATTCTTCTATATTTTCATCTCAGGTGTTTAGAGAAATAAAGGAGAATATGACTGCTAAGCCAATACTTATTCATTTTCTATTTGATACTCATATTGTCTTAGCTCTATATGGATATATATCTGTTTCTTCTTTTAAGGGAGAAATTCTACATTCTTTGTGTGGAAAACTGTCTGTTATCTGATCTGTTCATTAGATTTTCATATTGTTTAACTGTTTGCAGATTCACTTGGTATATTGTATCATCACCTTGTGTTGTCATATTTTTTTATTGTACGATTAAGACAAGTATTCTAAAATAAGAAAGAGCAGGGTTATGAATCATATCTCCTAGGATTGTGTGGAATAAAGGAGATAATGTATATAATGTCCTTAGCTTCAAGCTTGGAACGTGTAAGTGCTCAGAGAATGCTTACTGTAAACTATTATTATATGTGTCCCTCATCTTCCAGATTTGAAATTCTTTAAGAGCAGGAACTATGTAATATATATACTTCATATATTATGGACTCAATGTTTTACTTATGAATATATTTTTATTCTCATCATACTTTTAAATGTTTCATCTTTTGTCTTACAGTGATGAAACTAGAGGGTCTGTTTGTAGATGATTCAGGTCGATATTTGGCTGTTCAGTTCCATCTGGAATGTGCATATATATTTTTATATTATTATGAATATAAAAAAGCAAAAGATCAGTTCAATATTGCTAAAGACATCTGCAGATTACAAATTGATTTGACAGGTAAGATTTTTTTTTTTACGTTTTGTGGATAATTGATTTATTTTTATGATAAACTAATATATAATTGGCAGTTTGGCTGTATTGTATGGTTGTATTTTATTATCTGTGTCCTCTTGTTTGCTTTACAAAAATAGATTTTAAAGATTTTATTTAAAAAATTCATAGTTTTAGAACAAAGTTGAAATCATATACTTTCTTTATTCCTGCAGATGCCCATGTCTACTTAGACATGTCCGTAATATATGGCAGCCGGGCAGTGCACAAATGAACTTTGTGTATTTGGCTGTGCATGTGGGCTTCCCAAGGCCCCTCCTGATTCCCAAATTTAGTTTGCCCTTTCTGGTAAATACCCCCCTGCGGCTTCCATCCTGCCTTTCTTGTATTTCTTAAGAACAGAAATTTTTTTTTTTTTAAATTAAAAAAAATCTTTATCTTTTTATTACGTATTTTTCTGAGATTTATTTTTTCTTAAATTTTTGGTTTTCTAAGTCCTTTTCCTTCTTTTTTTTTTTTTTTTCACACACACACACTGTATTTTATTTTTACAAGAGATAAATAGACTGACACCAAGCATTGTACATGGATGACCACAACAAAAGCAACAATGATTGCAATTACCAAACATGAAACACACTCATACTATGTCATAATATTGACATTCAGTCCAGTAATCCTCCACTGTAACAGCTCCTTTACTTTGCAGTGAAAATTGATTTGTATATTCTTTGCCTCTGAGTCCTTGTGGGATTTTTTTTTTTTTTTTAATTCAGACAGAAAGTCACAAAAATTATACTCATCCTCATCAGTTCACTCAGTCCCATGTAATTAATTGTTTTTTTCATCTTGATCTCTTGTTAGCACTTTTATGAGTTCATCAGTTTTTCATCAGAGTTCTGAAAATGCTTATTCATTCAGTACAGCAGTACAGTCAGTTACCAGAAACCTGTACTTGTCAGAGTCTTTTCCATGAATTTCTTGAAGATGAAACCCTTTTATAGAAACATATTTGCAAAATCATCAGAGTACACCCAGAACTGTCTGTAAATGACAAAAGACTTAAAAATGACCACGGTAAAAGATTTGATGAAAGTTCATAATAATGCAGTTGACAAGAAAATTAGTTATTTCTGAGATATACATTTTAAAGTAATAACTAGGATTATGACTTATAACATTATACCAGAACATATAAGATTTTTAGAAATTTCATGTAATGTCTGAAACATTTATATTAACATATTTCCATACATATTTCCATACAAATACAAATATAAGATTTTTAGAAATTTCATGTAATGTCTGAAACATTTATATTAACATATTTCCATACATATTTCCATACAAATACAAATATAAGATTTTTAGGAATTTCATGTAATGTCTGAAACATTTATATTAACATATTTCCATACAAATAACCCAATGAAAGTTTAGTATTAGTTGTTTTGTTTGTTTTTTTATACTGCAGGTTCTTATTAGGCATCAATTTTATACATATCAGTGTATACATGTCAATCCCAATCGCCCAATTCAGCACACCACCATCCCCACCTCACCGCAGTTTTCCCCCCTTGGTGTCCATATGTCCATTCTCTACATCTGTGTCTCAACTTCTGCCCTGCAAACTGGCTCATCTGTACCATTTTTCTAGGTTCCACATACATGCATTAATATATGATATTTGTTTTTCTCTTTCTGACTTACTTCACTCTGTATGACAGTCTCTAGATCCATCCACGTCTCAACAAATGACTCAATTTCGTTCCTTTTTATGGCTGAGTAATATTCCATTGTATATATGTACCACAACTTCTTTATCCGTTTGTCTGTTGATGGGCATTTAGGTTGCTTCCATGACCTGGCTATTGTAAATAGTGCTGCAATGAACATTCGGGTGCATGTGTCTTTTTGAATTACGGTTTTCTCTGGGTATATGCCCAGTAGTGGGATTGCTGGGTCATATGGTAATTCTATTTTTAGTTTTTTAAGGAACCTCCATATTGTTCTCCAGAGTGGCTGTATCAATTTACATTCCCACCAACAGTGCAAGAGGGTTCCCTTTTCTCCACACCCTCTGCAGCATTTGTTGTTTGTAGATTTTCTGATGATCCTCATTCTAACAGGAGTGAGGTGATACCTCATTGTAGTTTTGATTTGCATTTCTCTAATAATTAGTGATGTTGAGCAGCTTTTCATGTGCTTCGTGGCCGTCTGTATGTCTTCTTTGGAGAAATGTCTATTTAGGTCTTCTGCCCATTTTTGGATTGGGGTGTTTGTTTCTTTGATATTGAGCTGAATGAGCTGTTTATATATTTTGGAGATTAATCCTTTGTCCGTTGATTCATTTGCAAATATTTTCTCCCATTCTGAGGGTTGTCTTTTCGTCTTGTTTATGGTTTCCTTTGCTGTGCAAAAGCTTTGAAGTTTCATTAGGTCCCACTTGTTTATTTTTGTTTTTATTTCCATTACTCTAGGAGGTGGATCAAAAAAGATCTTGCTGTGATTTATGTCAAAGAGTGTTCTTCCTATGTTTTCCTCTAAGAGTTTTATAGTGTCCAGTCTTATATTTAGGTCTCTAATCCATTTTGAGTTTATTTTTGTGTATGGTGTTAGGGAGTATTCTAATTTCATTCTTTTACATGTAGCTGTCCAGTTTTCCCAGCACCACTTATTGAAGAGACTGTCTTTTCTCCATTGTATATCTTTGCCTCCTTTGTCATAGATTAGTTGACCATAGGTGCGTGGGTTAATCTCTGGGCTTTCTATCTAGTTCCATTGATCTATGTTTCTGTTTTTGTGCCAGTACCATATTGTCTTGATTACTGTAGCTTTGTAGTATAGTCTGAAGTCAGGGAGTCTGATTCCTCCAGCTCCATTTTTTTGCCTCAAGACTGCTTTGGCTATTCGGGGTCTTTTGTGTCTCCATACAAATTTTAAGATGATTTGTTCTAGCTCCGTAAAAAATGCCATTGGTAATTTGATAGGGATTGCATTGAATCTGTAGATTGCTTTGGGTAGTATACTCATTTTCACAATGTTGATTCTTCCAATCCAAGAACATGGTATATCTCTCCATCTGTTGGTATCATCTTTAATTTCTTTCATCAGTGTCTTATAGTTTTCTGCATACAGGTCTTTTGTCTCCCTAGGTAGGTTTATTCCTAGGTATTTTATTCTTTTTGTTGCAATGGTAAATGGGAGTGTTTCCATAATTTCTCTTTCAGATTTTTCATCATTAGTGTGTAGGAATGCAAGAGATTTCTGTGCATTAATTTTGTATCCTGCAACTTTACCATATTCATTAATTAGCTCTAGCAGTTTTCTGGTGGCAGTTTTAGGATTCTCTATGTATAGTATCATGTCATCCGCAAACAGTGACAGTTTTACTTCCTCTTTTCCAATTTGTATTCCTTTTATTTCTTTTTCTTCTCTGATTGCCGTGGCTAGGACTTCCAGAACTATGTTGAATAATAGTGGTGAGAGTGGACATCCTTGTCTCGTTCCTGATCTTAGAGGAAATGCTTTCAGTTTTTCACCATTGAGAATGATGTTTGCTGTGGGTTTGTCATATATGGCCTTTATTATGTTGAGGTAGGTTCCCTCTATGCCCACTTTCTGGAGAGTTTTTATCATAAATGGGTGTTGAATTTTGTCAAAAGCTTTTACTGCATCTATTGAGATGATCATATGGTTTTTCTTCTTCAGTTTGTTAATATGGTGTATCACATTGATTGATTTGCGTATATTGAAGAATCCTTGCATCCCTGGGATAAATCCCACTTGATCGTGGTGTATGATCCTTTTAATGTGTTGTTGGATTCTGTTTGCTAGTATTTTGTTGAGGATTTTTGCATCTATATTCATCAGTGATATTGGTCTGTAATTTTCTTTTTTTGTAGTGTCTTTGTCTGGTTTTGGTATCAGGGTGATGGTGGCCTCATAGAATGAGTTTGGGAGTGTTCCTTCCTCTGCAATTTTTTGGAAGAGTTTGAGAAGGATGGGTGTTAGCTCTTCTCTAAATGTTTGATAGAATTCACCTGTGAAGCCATCTGGTCCTGGACTTTTGTTTGTTGGAAGATTTTTAATCACAGTTTCAATTTCATTACTTGTGATTGGTCTGTTCATATTTTCTGTTTCTTCCTGATTCAGTCTTGGAAGGTTATACGTTTCTAAGAATTTGTCCATTTCTTCCAGGTTGTCCATTTTATTGGCATAAAGTTGCTTATAGTAGTCTCTTAGGATGTTTTGTATTTCTGCAGTGTCTGTTGTAACTTCTCCTTTTTCATTTCTGATTTTATTGATTTGAGTCCTCTCCCTCTTTTTCTTGATGAGTCTGGCTAATGGCTTATCAATTTTGTTTATCTTCTCAAAGAACCAACTTTTAGTTTTATTGATCTTTGCTATTGTTTTCTTTGTTTCTGTCTCATTTATTTCTGCTCTGATCTTTATGATTTCTTTCCTTCTGCTAACTTTGGGTTTTGTTTGTTCTTCTTTCTCTAGTTTCTTTAGGTGTAAGGTTAGATTGTTTACTTGAGATTTTTCTTGTTTCTTTAGGTAGGCTTGTATAGCTATAAACTTCCCTCTTAGAACCGCTTTTGCTGCATCCCATAGGTTTTGGGTCGTCGTGTTTTCATTGTCATTTGTCTCTAGGTATTTTTTTATTTCCTCTTTGATTTCTTCAGTGATCTTTTGGTTATTTAGTAACGTATTGTTTAGCCTCCATGTGTTTGTCTTTTTTACGTTTTTTTCCCTGTAATTCATTTCTAATCTCATAGCGTTGTGGTCAGAAAAGATGCTTGGTATGATTTCAATTTTCTTAAATTTACTGAGGCTTGATTTGTGACCCAAGGTGTGATCTATCCTGGAGAATGTTCCGTGCGCACTTGAGAAGAATGTGTAATCTGCTGTTTTTGGATGGAATGTCCTATATATATCAATTAAATCTATCTGGTCTATTGTGTCATTTAAAGCTTCTGTTTCCTTATTTATTTTCATTTTGGATGATCTGTCCATTGGTGTAAGTGAAGTGTTAAAGTCCCCCACTATTATTGTGTTACTGTCGATTTCCTCTTTTATAGCTGTTAGCAGTTGCCTTATGTATTGAGGTGCTCCTATGTTGGGTGCATATATATTTATAATTGTTATATCTTCTTCTTGGATTGATCCCTGCATCATTATGTAGTGTCCTTCCTTGTCTCTTGTAACATTCTTTATTTTAAAGTCTATTTTATCTGATATGAGTATAGCTACTCCAGCTTTCTTTTGATTTCCATTTGCATGGAATATCTTTTTCCATCCCCTAACTTTCAGTCTGTATGTGTCCCTAGGTCTAAAGTGGGTCTCTTGTAGACAGCATATATATGGGTCCTGTTTTTGTATCCATTCAGCCAGTCTATGTCTTTTGGTTGGGGCGTTTAATCCATTCACGTTTAAGGTAATTATCGATATGTATGCTCCTATGACCATTTTCTTAATTGTTTTGGGTTTGTTTTTGTAGGTCCTTTTCTTCTCTTGTGTTTCCCACTTAGAGAAGTTCCTTTAGCATTTGTTGTAGAGCTGGTTTGGTGGTGCTGAATTCTCTTAGCTTTTGCTTGTCTGTAAAGCTTTTGATTTCTCCATCAAATCTAAATGAGATCCTTGCCGGGTAGAGTAATCTTGGTTGTAGGTTCTTCCCTTTCATCACTTTAAGTATATCATGCCACTCCCTTCTGGCTTGCAGAGTTTCTGCTGAGAAATCAGCTGTTAACCTTATGGGAGTTCCCTTGTATGTTATTTGTCGTTTTTCCCTTGCTGCTTTCAATAATTTTTCTTTGTCTTTAATTTTTGCCACTTTGATTACTATGTGTCTCGGCGTGTTTCTCCTTGGGTTTATTCTGTATGGGACTCTCTGCGCTTCCTGGACTTGGGTGGCTATCTCCTTTCCCATGTTAGGGAAGTTTTCGACTATAATCTCTTCAAATATTTTCTCTGGTCCTTTCTCTCTCTCTTCTCCTTCTGGGACCCCTATAATGCGAATGTTGTTGCGTTTAATGTTGTCCCAGAGGTCTCTTAGGCTGTCTTCATGTCTTTTCATTCTTTTTTCTTTAGTCTGTTCCGCAGCAGTGAATTCCACCATTCTGTCTTCCAGGTCACTTATCCGTTCTTCTGCCTCAGTTATTCTGCTATTGATTCCTTCTAGTGTAGTTTTCATTTCAGTTATTGTATTGGTCATCTCTGTTTGTTTGTTCTTTAATTCTTCTAGGTCTTTGTTAATCATTTCTTGCATCTTCTCAATCTTTGCCTCCATTCTTATTCCGAGGTCCTGGATCATCTTCACTATCATTATTCTGAATTCTTTCTCTGGTAGGTTGCCTATCTCCACTTCATTTAGTTGTTTTTCTGGGGTTTTTTCTTGTTCCTTCATCTGGTATATAGCCCTCTGCCTTTTCATCTTGTCTATCTTTCTGTAACTGTGGTTTTTGGTCCGCAGGCTGCAGGATTGTAGTTTTTCTTGCTTCTGCTCTCTGCCCTCTGGTGGTTGAGGCTATCTAAGAGGCTTGATGGTAGGCTCTGGTGGTGGGTAGAGCTGACTGTTGCTGTGGCGGTCAGAGCTCAGTAAAACCTTAATCCACTTGACTGTTGATGGGTGGGGCTGGGTTCCCTCCCTGTTGGTTGTTTTGCCTGAGGCAACCCAACACTGGAGCCTACCCGTGCTCTTTGGTGGGGTTAATGGCAGACTCTGGGAGGGCTCAGGGCAAGGAGAACTTCCCAGAACCTCGGCTGCCAGTGTCCTTATCCCCCTGGTGAAACAGAGCCACCACTCGCCTCTGCAGGAGACCCCCCAACACCAGCAGGTAGGTCTGGTTCAGTCTCCCCCAGGGTCACTGCTCCTTCCCCTGGGTCCCGATGCACACATTACTTTGTGTGTGCCCTCCAAGAGTGGGGTCTCTGTTTCCCCCAGTCCTGTCAAAGTCCTGCAATCAATTCCCACTAGGCTTCAAAGTCTGATTCTCTAGGAATTCCTTCTCCCGTAGCCGGACCCCCAGGTTGGGAAGCCTGACGTGGGGCTCAGAACCTTCACTCCAGTGGGTGGACTTCTGTGGTATAAATGTTCGCCAGTCTGTGAGTCACCCACCCAGCAGTTATGGGATTTGATTTTACTCTGATTGCGCCCCTCCTACCGTCTCACTGTGGCTTCTCCTCTGTCCTTGGATGTGGGGTATCCTCCTTGGTGAAGTCCAGGTTCTTCCTCAAGAACAGAAATTTTTGACTGTTTTGTTTAGATGTTTCTTCATTGCCTTAGAACACTGTCTGGCATACAGTAGGCACTCAATAAACATTTCTTGGAAGAACAAATAAATTACAGAATTTTTCCCAAGATCTCTGTGTTTTTTTCTGAGTACCAAATAAGAAACATTATTTTCTCTTAATGTATTGCCCTGTCCCTAGTCTCACATTGGTAATTGGCATTTTATATTGAAGACATTCATGAAAGTCAGACATCATCAGTGGATCACACCATTTATTCCTGTTGAACCTGGGCTCTGTGAATGTTGAAACAACAATCTGTGAATGTTGAAATGATTGAAACTATTTGTCCTGCCTAGGCTTGGTCTACATTATCTCTAAGGCCCATTCTTAGTCGCCAAACTCTGTGCTTATTGAGGTAGTCCTGTCAATAAAATCCTTCAGATATATTATGAGGTAAATGTGACTTTGTGGCCTAGTCTGGGATCTTAACCACCTTTTATTACATTGTTTGTAGGGGGAGAATTATTAAATATCCGACTTATAACTTTGTGACAATGGCCAAGTGTAAGTTGGAGTCTTGTATTTGAGATATATGTAATATAAGTTGTGAGGTTAATTTCAGAGATTTTGTTTTTAAATATTTCGGTACTAGGAGACTTTTTTTTTGGATTATTTAAAAAATTAGTATCATGGTACTCAGTATAGTCAGCTTTAGCTGTTGGTGTATCTACTAGCTAGTTCTTCATATTTTTTTTCCAAGTTAAGACTGAAGAACTTAAAAATACAAATGTGCTCACGAATATAAAATGAGAATCAGATTATTACTTTTTTCTCTTCAGCTCTAGCCTTACTATAAAAAAGTAAGCTGTGTTAGACCATCTGAATAGCTATTTTTAGTATAACGTGTTTAAATGGTTGTTGTATAAAGTAGAGCCAGACTCATCACAGGATAAAATCCAGACTTCTTAGACTGGTCTTTGTAATCAAGGGTCTTTGTAATCTGACTCTTGCCAGAGAAGAGATGTCAGAGCTTTTGCTTCTCTTAAAGCTGTTCTGCAGCAAGTTATTTCACATACAAAATGAAAAAAAAATTTGGTCTTACGTGGAGCCAGATAATGTAATTGAAAGACTGTGGGATTTAGAACCTGAAGACCCTGGCTTTAAGCCCTGGCTCTGATACTGAAAACCCTGTGATCTTGAGCAAATGACTGCACTTCAGAACTTCCATTTTTTCATCTGTTGTATGGAGAGGATAGTATTTCTTCTCCCTATGACACCTAATGAGTTACCTTTTTTGAGGAGGGAGGTAGTTTAGTGAAAAAGTAAGTATGTGGAAACTAGTGGCAGAAATCCTGGGTTTGAGTTCTGGCCTTATAACTTACTGGCTTTATAATTTTATAAAAAGTCATTTTAAAGTCATCTTTGGGCCTCAGGTTTCTCTTATTTGAAATGGAGAAAATACCTCATAAGCTCTAAAGCACTCTGAAAATACTTCTCTTTAAGATTGTACTGTATGTCTGATTGACAAGTTGATACATATAATTTAATATATATTTCTTCAGGTGCTTTGGGAAAAAGGACATGGTTCCAGGAAAATTACGTGGCCCAACTTATTTTAGATGTAAGAAGGGAAGGAGCTGTGTTTTCAAATTATGAATTCACTCCAGCACCCACTCCTCAGGAATATTTAACCAAGGTAAGTAGGATTGTAAGTTATTTAAATTAGCATCCAAGTCTAACAGTTTCCATAGGTGAGTTTTGTAGAAACACTGGATGGGGTGGGAAGAGGCTTCTTTTGACCCTTCTTGAGCTTTTACAAGGTGGCTGGATGTTTTTAAAAAACAAGACATAACAGGACCCATTTTTTTAAGCCATTTTTACCCTTAAATAGAGATAAAATGTTTTTTTCCTAGACTTCAGTAAGTTTGAATTAGTAATGCAGTTAGTTATGTATTACTGCCCTTGAAAAAAGTCCAAAAAGCAGACTGAGTAGAGACTAATTTTTCCAGTGGCTACCATATTTTTTGCCTTCTGTTGATATTTTCAAATATTAAGAGCCTTGAAATTTCTTGGGTTTCTTCTAAACATGTAAACGGATGATCAGAATTCCTTTTTACCAGTTTTCTGATCTGTCCTTAGTTACTATGTCATTACTGGGCTGGTTTCTGCCTTAGTATGTTTTCTTGACTTGGCTAATACATTCTCTTGTAGCTTAAATTTATAGCTTTTAGTCAGTTTACCTGCTCAATAGGCCTTTCCATCTGCTTCCATGGAGGCCATTAGCATTTACATTTTCTTATCCCAGAGACCCCAAACCAACATTTTTCCTTGTTCTTTGGTTGATGTTACCATCCTTGAAGCCCATGTTTTGCTACTTTTCATTCCAGAGCCTGCAAACAAATTTACTTGGTGCATTGAACACTAAAATTCTGTTGTGTACTGAAAATAATGCCAAGGGTAGGGACTAGGGAGATGGGAAAGAGTGGCAGCAGTAAGGAGTCCTGAGGAAGGCCTTGGATGTGATCTTACTTACCTCCTGGGCTTGCTCCAGGTTCTCTGTTTGCTTTTGTGGTAACTTCAGGGTGGGGACAGTTACTGATTCTAAGAGGAGAAGGAAAAGATGGAGAAACTCAGGGATGAGAGAGCCACAGCTGAACAAGTATTTGTACTGCTGTGTTGATGCTGGTCAGGGAACTCTGTTGATACCTGCTTCCGTCCTCCATTTCCTCCTTGTATATACCAGACCCTCCTCCTTCAGCGATTTGATGTAACCCAAGTCCCTCCCTGAGTCTTAGATTAAGTATCATAAGCCTGGTTTTTAGGCCATAGCACAGCATCAGTGAAAAGAGATTTAATTCCGCAATCTAAGCATTTAATTCAGTAATCCATTGTTGTTTGTTTGTTTGTTTATTAATGTGGAGTTCTAGTATTGAAAATTGTCTCCTATGATTATAAATAGGATGTGATGACTTTTATGAGGAATGTATAAAAATGATGTACAATTTAATACAGAATTTATTCTTTCACATTTGAAATAAAATGCATTCTGATAATTTTATGATCTTCATTAATTACCACTTAAAGGTGGAAAGTACAAATTATGTGATGTAGGTATGGATTAGATAGAAGCAGCTTTTTACTCATGGATGGAAGATAGACTTGCTTGTTTAATTAGTTACGTATCATATTTCCTTATTCAGATACCATTAAATTATAAAATACACCATCTGTTTAATAACCAAACTCTTCAGGAAAAAAGGAACACTATTATACCAATTATAGTGATTATAAAATACATCGTGATTAGAAATGTTACAATGTGAAGATGTATATCTTAGAATTGAGGAAATACAGTAATTTTATTGCCAGTGAGGATCATAGTGTTTCCCTTTGGACCTTGCTAGATTTTTAATCTGTTATTAATGGGGAATTACATAGCCTGAAGCTATTGGACTTCAGGCTTTAATAAGCCAACAGTTATGAGCAACCCCAATGTGCAAATCAAAGGCGCAGTCTCTGTTCTTTATTATTCAATCATGGGGGCACGGTGTGAGGAGGGAGAATAAATTAAAAGTGTATATTCACAGAAAACACAAACACATACATGATCAGCATCATTGATAAGAAATATACATTAAATGCTGAATATGGCGTGTCCCATGAATTGGAGATAAATTACGTGCTAATTTCTTTTTCTCTTTTTTTTACATTAAGCACAATACAGCAATTTATAAAGATGCTTAAAATGAATACAAAGGGAAATAAAGATCACAGAATTACACATTGTACAGCAGTGTGTCACATATAAGATGGTGTAAATGAATACACAAGGATGGTGTTTAACTAAAGATAAAATGGCACCCATTGATTTGCTGCTTCTACACAACCCGCTTTCATACAGATCGAAAGGGTGTCAATATTAGTAGTTGCAAAGTCAGTTCTTGCATGTGATTTTAGCTTTAAAGGTTTCAGAAAACAGATCTGCAGTATCAGTTTTCATTTTTGTCAGCTGTAATGTCAAGGATATTCAGAACAAGAAAAATGCAATAATACAGGACAATCCAGATCTGTGCCTTATGTGACTGGCCTCTGTTGCAGGATTGTACAAGGTTATGTGCAAAAACAGTCTGTCCAAAAGTCCACACTCTTGCAGTTTCAAGCTTTAGCTTGATTATCTAGATATAACGTTTATTACATAGCAAGGGCAGCATTAAAGGAAGAAACAAATTAATGATAGGTGAGCAAAAACAGTATCATAAGCATCACTTGACTAGGAGGTCTGAAAGGCTGTAGCTAAATTTTTGATTCAGTAGAATGTTATGAGGTTGGAGTGGGACTAAAGCAGAACAGTATTTTAAATTTGTGGCTTGTAGAACACATAGGCAAGTAGGTAGTGCAGCCAACCAGTTTTAATTTCGAAAAGAGCTGAATAGGAACGTAGAGTATCTTGAATGAAGATTGAAACTATTTTGATCACCTGTTTGTAGCTGAAGAGTAATAAATAATGCCTTGTTGTTAAGGCTGACCTGTCTCAGGTCTTCTGTGGGGGCCGGAGGGGAAGGAGTCCTGGCTGTGGGAGGTGGAGACTTGGATCCCTGTCACATCTTTATTGTCTAGCCGAGGTTGAGAACCTGGGAAAGTTATTGTATTTTTAGCCTCCTCATTTGTTTTTCCCCACATCACACTTTTTTTTTTAAAATATTTATTTATTTATTCAGCTGCGACAGGTCTTAGTTGCAGCATGTGGGGTCTTAGTTGTGGCACGTGGGCTGTTGGTTGCAGTGCGCAGGCTTCTCTCTCGTTGTGGCATGCGGGCTTAGTTGCCCCGCGGCATGTGGGATCTTAGTTCCCCAGACAGAGATTGAACCCTGCACTGGACGGCGGATTCTTAACCACTGGACCACCAGGGAAGTCCCCACATCACACTTTTTTTAAGGGATCATATTAGATCTATAAAGGTACTCCACAAACATTGGATATTAATAAGCAGGTTGATACAACCCTATCTGGATGTGAAAAGGTGAGAGTTTTGGATACTCTAGAGCTGCACTGTCCAATGTGGTAGCCACATATGATTATTAATCACTTGAAAGTTGGTTGGTCCAAACTTAGATGTGCTGAAGTGTAAAAGATGTACTAGATTTCATAAGCTGTGTATGAAAAAGTGTATAGTATCTAATTAATAATTTTATGTTGGTACATGTTACAAGGATAATATTTTTGATGTATTAGGTTAAATCACTTAATTTTTTTTTTGTTTTACTTTTTAAAGTGTAGCTGTTAGAAAATTTAGAATTACATAGGTAGCTTTTTAAAAAAGAATATGAAAGGCTTGTATTGAAAATGGTTGGCCACCAGGGTGCGCTGTGCACCTGCCAGCTCTGCCTTTTGAAGTTGTGCAGGTCAGGGAGGAAGAGGCACTTTTTCAGTGGAGCCTGAGTAGCCGCCTAAAGTTGTGTGTTTCTCCTGTCAGCAGTGGTTGGAGGTTGTACTCTTTTCTCTTTTCTCGAAACCTTATAGATAGAGCTAGGCCTACAGTTTAAAGTCTTCCTAGCTTTAGCTACTTCTGTTGAATTAGAAAAAAATTTAAATCAGGTTTATTGAGGAATAATTTACATAAAATAAAATGCACCTATTTTAAGTATCCAGTTTGATGAGTTTTGACAAATAGGTAGACCCATGTAACCACCACTGTAATCAAAATACAGAACCATTTCCATTAGGCCAAAAAGTCCACCCATACTCCTTTGCAGTCAATCACTTTCCCTCCAACTGGTCTGCTTTCTGTCACAGATTAGAGCTGTTTTTTCCTAGAATCTCAAACAAATGGAATCATATAGTATGACTCTTCTGTGTCTGGTTTCTTTCACTTAGCATAATGTTTTGAGATTCATTTATATTTTGATACCAATAGTTAGCTCCTGTTTATTGCTGAGTTATTTCATTGTATGGATAAGCCACAGTGTGTTTATCCATTCACCTCTTGGTAGACAATCGAGCAATTTTTAGTTTTTGGCTATTATGAATAAAGCTGCTCGGAACATTCATGGGCAAGTCTTTGTGTGAACGTATGTTTTTAATTCTCAGGGGTAAATGCCGAGGAATGGAATGGCTAGGTTGTGTGGTAAGTGTATTTTCAATTTGGGAAACTGCCCAAATGTTTTCCAAAGTGGTTGTACTATTTCACATTCCCACCATCAGTATATGAGAGCACCAGTTGCTCTACATCCTTGCCAGTGCTTGGTAAAATTTTTTTTGCTATTCTAGTGAGTTGTGTGTAGTGGTTTCTCATCGTGATTTTACTATTTTTTAATGATTAATTTTTTAAAAAATCCATTTTATTGAGATATAACTTATACACAGAAAATTTTTAATTGTACATTTTGCTGAGATTTGAAAAATATATACACACAACCATTACAGTCAAGATACATTTCATTACCCTAGAAAGTTCCATCCTGCCCCTTTGCAGTTAATTCCCCACCCTCTCTGGCCCTAAACAATCATTGATCTGCTTTCTGTGGCTACAGGTAGTTTGCCTTTTCTAGAATTTCATGTGACTGGAATCCTACAGTATGTACTCGTTTGTATCTGGCCTCTTTTGCTCAGCAGTTGAGATACATCTGTGTAGTTGCATGTGTCTGTACTTCCTTTTTATTCCTGATTAGAATTTCATTAAATGCATATAGCATAATTCTTCTTTTTAATCTGTTTACCTGTTGACAGACATTTGGGTTGTTTCCAGTTTAGGGTTATTACAGATAAAACTGCTATGAACACTTTTTAATTTATATATATTTATATATACACACACACACACACACACACATGTTTTTGGGTGGACATATGTTTTTGTTTATCATAGGGAACTACATAGGAGTGGAATTGATAGCTCATATGGTAAATATGTTTATTGTAAGAAACTAGCAAACTGTTTTCTATGGTTGTACCATTTTACATTTCTACCAGCAATGTGTGAAAGTTCTAATTGTTCCAGATCCTTGTCAATAATTAGTATAGTTAGTCTTTTAAATTTTATCTATTGTAATGTGTGTGTACTAGTAGTTCATTCTGATTTTAATTAGTATTTCCCTTTTGACTACTGTTGAGGATCTTTTTATGTGCTTACTGCCCATTCTTTTGTGAAGTGTCTGTACAAATCTTTTGTCCATTTTTATGTTGGGTTGTTTATCTTCTTCTTCTTAAGTTGTAACTCCATATTCTGAATACAAGCCTTTTTTCAGATATTTGTTTTGTGAATATGTTCTCTGAGTCTGTAGCTTAACTTTTCATTTTCTTAACAATGTTTTCAAAGAGCAGAAGTTTTAATTTGCTGAAGTCCAGTTTATTAAGTTTTTCTTTGATGGTTCGAGTTTTTTGTGTCCTAATTAAGGACTGTCTGCCTACCCCAAAGTGGCAAAGCTTTTCTCCTATGATTTTTTTCCTAGAAGTTTTTTAGTATTAGCTTCTATAGTAAGGTCTGTGATTAATTTTGATTTAATTTTTGTGTATGGTATGAGATCAGGACGGAGGGTCATTTTTTCCCAAATGGATATACAGTTGTTCTAACATCATTTATTGAAAAAACTTTCCTTTGTTTGACTCACCTAGACACCTTTGAAAATCAATTGACCATATAACGTGGGTCTCAAATTTTGGACTTTATTCCTTTCATCTATATGTCTGTCTTCATGCTAGTACAACACTGTTTTGGCTTTGTAGTAATTCTGAAATCAAGTACTCTACCAAGTTCTCTAAGTCTTCAGGTTTTATTCCTTTCTCAAATTGTTTTGCCTATTCTAAATCCTATTGAGAAACAGAGCTGGCAGTTGACGTTTTAGATTATAATTTAGAATCAGAGTAGAAAGATCTGGTTTTGAATCCTGAGGGGCTTTTGCGTAGTAGGCTTAATCAACAATAGCAGTCATTCCCTGTTATTGATGTTGTCAGTGCATCCGGAGGTATAGATGTGTGTCCTCCATTTCTGCACAGTAAATTGTCCCCAAATATGTGTTTCACAAGAAGCAGCCTATTGACCATATATAGACATTGTAAAATCTTGAACAAAAAGATGTTATCCCCCCAGCAATCTGTTGTGTATAGTCTGTTGAATGAATCAGAATTAATTTTTGTTCTAAGGAGTTTCTTTTGTATTCCACCAGAATATTGAGCTCAATGATGATACTGTTCTAAATGAGATAAAGTTAGCAGATTGTGAACAGTTTCAGATGCCTGACCTATGTGCTGAAGAGCTTGCTGTTATCCTTGGAATCTGGTGAGTTAATGACTTACTTGGCTACCTTGAACTTCTAGCGTATTGGTTCTCTTGTGTTGGGGAAATCTTTGTTCAAGCAGGTCCCCAGAGTTGTGGATGAATAGAGAATCTTGTCATGGCTTATGAAGATGAAGAATAGTTGGGCAACCAATTAAAGGGTTAGAGATGAGGAATCTCAGGAATCTCCTGTAAGCTGGTATACTTATCCTTCTCTTTTCTTCATAAACAAAATTTCTTTGGTTAACCTTGGCTAGGAATAGACTCTTAATGAAGTATTTAGGATAGGTGACTGTTTTGACCTTTGAGGATATTTACGTTCAGAGTATGGAATTATTTTTTATTTTATTTTATTTTTTAAAGATTTTTTGATGTGGAACATTTTTAAAGTCTTTATCAAATTTGTTAACAATATTGCTTCAGTTTTATGTTTTGTTTTTTTGGCCCCGAGGCATGTGGGATCTTAGCTTCCCGATCAGGGATCACACCTGCACCCCCTGCATTGGAAGGCGAAGTCTTAACCACTAGACCTCTAGGAAAGTCCCTAGAATTTTTTTTTAATACAATCGAACCTTATGTGTGGTAGAAATAGTTTTTCATTTTATTTTATTTTTCTATTTTGAAATAATTTCAAATTTGGAAAAAAGTTGCAAGGGCAAGGCATTGGAAATAACTTTTTTGAGAATAATTTTCCGACATGATATTCTATCACCCCTAAATACTTTAGTGTGTGTTTTCAACAAACAAGGGAGTTTTTGTGCATAGCCATAATACAGCTATCAAAATCAGGAAATTAACATTCATACTTTACTATCACTTCCTACTCAGACCCCATTCAAGTTTTGCCAGTTGTCCCAATAATCTCCTTTATAGCACAGGATCCAGTCTAGAACATATGTGTTACATTTAGTTGTCATGTCCCTTTAGTTTCTATCAATCTGGAATAGTTCTTCATTTTTGCTTGACTTTCATGATCTTGACACCTGAAATTTATAAGCCAGTTATTCTGTAGGCTTACTCTCAGTTTGAATTTGTCTGATTTAAAAAAAAAAAAAAAGGATTAGTTTCACATTTTGTATCATTATCAGGGGTATCAGAAAATGGAGGTTTTGTGATTCTTATTGCATCCCAGCAGGTAGAAAACCATTTTGATTTGTTCCTCTACTGGCCATGTTAAGTTTGATCACATGATTAAAGTGGGGTCTGCCAGGCTTCTCCAATGTAAAGTTATTCTTTTTTAACTTTTGTTATTAACATGGTCTTTTAGATTATATAAATATCCCGTTTCTCATCTGGAGATTTAGTAATGTTCAAAATAGGATATTTCACAAAGTTATAATATTGAGACTGGTTAAATTAGTAATAGGCAGTTTAATAAAAGGAGCATTTATAAAAAAATTTGTCTTTTAGCTCAGTAGAACTTATCTTTCTGTGTTCACCTCATGGCATTTTATCTCCTTTACACTAACAGTAGGTTTTCACTTGTACAAAAGTTAAATTCAGTTCTACAGTCCCCTTTTGTTTGATTAAAAAGAATCACACATGTAGAGTTCTGTTTCTAATCCAAATCAGTTGTCTTATCACATTATTTCATTCCAGTGACAGAATTTATGCTTACTGCCAAAGAATTATTTGTTCAATTCATAATGATACTTAGTGTATAAATAATATAAACAGCAATCATTTACAAGCAATGTTATGTGCTAGGAATTATACCATGTACTTTCACACTATCCCTCATTAATGTTCTAACAGTCCTAGAGGTTGTTGTTTTTCTCCATTTTTCAGGTGGGAAATCAGGTTTTAAATGGCAAAATGACTCACTCAGAATTACAGTACAGCATTTAGGGCTTGAATCCAGGATTTACGGACCCAAATTCTGAGTTTTCCTTTATGCTATTTCTTAAAAGATTATTTTGGCAAACTCATAATTGTCAACTCAGCAGGAAACTAAATCAAACCAAATATATATATTCCCAGGCTTCTCTCAGTTGTGCTTTAGCTTTATTGAGTTAGACTTCACAGTTGAGAGAGGACTGAAAAACCAAGAAAATGCTTGTCTTCAAATACTTTTTTTCCCCCAAATATGATCTTGGTAGAATCTCAATATATAGAACAATTAAAAAGTGCTGAATGGATTTCATGGGCAATTTAAATCTTCATTGTTCGGTAGAAACTACTTGATTATATTCTGAATCTTAGGGCATCTGATGCACTTTATAAACCCCTGGGTTGGAACATCCATGAATTGATGATTTGCATGTGGGGGTCGTGATTTTATTATACTGTCTGATCTCTGCGTGACCTCCGTGACCATTAACCCTTGTGAAGAGGTGACTTGGATATTGTGGTGGGCTGGGTTCTTTGGAAAGGAGACACGGGGGGAATTCATATAGATGGTGGATTGACCAAACTGTGGGGCTAGCTTCATGCTCCTTTTCTTCAACTCCTTCCCTTCACTGGCCTCCTGCTTGAATTTGATTTTACCTGGAGGCCACGTGTCTCATACATCAATGTACCTGATTGCTTTTATGTAAAGTAACTGTGGGAGAAATTCCTTAAAATACAGCAATCCTTCAGTAATTCAGACAACTGGAGTGAGGAGGGTAATTGCTTTTGAATTAATAGTCTGATTTTCAGATAGCAGAGTAATATATTCTAAGCCTAAGTTAGTAAGTTACGGTGAAGAGTGGTGGCCTGATTCAGTTACTGTATCATAATTACTTGTAATGAGCCTGTAGCATTTCAACTTTATCTATATACTTTATGCAGTGAAGTTAGGATTGGAATTTTGTATGTGAGGGATGAATGTTCATCCATTTTGGTTGAGGTTCTTATTTTAGAATGACTTTTGTTTTTGTTCACTTATCAGAGTCATAGTATTAGAACCGAAAGGACCTTAGGGGTTATTTGGATCATCTTGCCAACTGATACATAATTCCTTTGTGCAATCAAACTAGAAATGTCTGTGTATGTATGTGTGTATTGTGTGTGTGTGTGTGTTTTCAAATGAGGTAAATTTGAGACATAACATTGTATTAATTTCAGGTGTACAACATAAAATGATTTTATAATTCCTTCCTTACATTCATTTATTTTTTTACCAACAATATGTTCATTTAACAATTATTATGTAAACATTTTATGCTCATTATAAAATCCTCCAACAGTATTGGAAATTATGAGGAAGTGGTACTATTTTGTGAGGTGGTATTTTCTTTTCATTCTTAATACAAGTAATATATGCATACAAAATAACTTATGTTATATATAAATATGTTATAAATATAATAATAAACTGAACCCACCACCCAATTTAAGAACTAGAAGATTGCAAATACCACTTGCTCAGTCCGTGTGCTTCTCTCCCGTCTCATCTTCCTGCCTCTCTTTAAAAGGTAGTCACTGTCCTGAATTTTGTCTTTTTCATTTTCTTGCCTTTTCAAAAAATATATTTATTCACATCTTTTATACCTCTAAGTCAGTTGCTTCATTTTGTTTGTTTTTGAACTTTATAAAAGCGCTGTCTTACTATATATAGCCTTCTGTGATTTGCTTTTTTCTCTCACTAGTGTCTTTCTGTGACTCATCCATGTTGTCATACGTAGCTGAAATTTACTTTGCCGTATAACATTCCATTGGGTGAATATTTTACAATTTATTGGTTTCTTTTTTGGACATCTGGATTGTTAACAGATTTTTCCTATTACACACAATATTACTATGGATATTCGTGTGTATGATTCCTGGTACACCTGTTGAAGAATTTCTCTGAGCTCTATACCTAGGCTGGAATTACTGAGTTTAGGATATATGAATGTTCACTTTACAAGATAGTGCTAAATTGTTTTCCAAAACTATCCAATCAAATCATACTTGGATCAGCAGGATCTAAGAATTCCCATTGTTCTGCCTCTTTGACAACTTCTTAATTTTTGCCTGTCTCATGGTGATACTAAATTTTTTTTTGTATGAGTTTGATAAATAGGAGTTGTTGCTATATTAATTCTTTTCATTTTCTTTGTGGAGTGACACAGATTGGATTTCATTTTTTTCTTATAAAAGAAATTGTGTTGATATTTTGTACACCAACCACATTTCATTTCTCAGCATTTTACTACTTTTTGTACTTATCTTTGGCACACTCATCTCTACATTTCTAAATAATGCAGTAATATTAAAATATGTGCTTTCAAATATGTAAATATAGTTTATTTGCCTTTTAAAAATTATATTTCATTCATTATGACATGCATTCTGGAATTAATTTGCTTTTTTTTGTTTTCAACGTAAAGCACAAATCTCCAAAAGAATAACCCAGTGCATAAGTTAACTGAAGAGGAGCTGCTGGCATTTACATCAGTGAGTAATGTCTTTTTCCTTTCCATTTCTTTTTTTTTTTCTTTTTTTCCTTGTAAATTATTTTTCCTCTGGTATATTCTTGCCTCAGATTGCTCATGATGAAACACTGCCACCTAAGGAAATTGAGGGGAAAAAAGCTTATCATTTTAGTTTCCAAGCTGCATATATCTTGCTGCTGATTTAGACATAAGCATTTTTCTTTGCACTTGCTTAGATTTGAGGGCGGTGACCAAATATTTCCTGTTCTTTGTTTGATCCCAGGGCCTAGTCCAGTATCTCGCACATAATAGGTGCTCAATAAATACTTGTTGGATGAATAAATGAAGTGACAGAGCAGGAGTTTGAACCTTCACTCCAAAGCCAGAATAGTGTGCAACTCTTTCGTCTCAGATTGAAGGTGATGCGACACGGATGTGATGAGAAAGAGGACTTCAGAGAGCGAGGAGGAGAACCAGCAGAGGGAATGGGTTTTGGAGGCTGAGGCAGTGTCAAGAGCCAGGGGTACTTGTCAGCGTTCAGCAGTGGAGAGCAGTCTGGAGGAAAGGCTGAGGCTTTGATGTTTTGCGTTGCTTATCTCTATGACAGTTTCAGTGGAATAGCTGGGTAGTCACCTCACTACAGAGAATTAAGGAGGGAATGGGGTGTAAGAAAATAAAGTTGATAGATGAAGACCCCAGTTACAGCAGAATGGCAGTGAAAAGGAAAGATAGAGTAATAGATGTTTGAGGATTCAAGATCAAAGAAGGCTTTTCTAGAAGAGGAAAGTCACAGAGCAAGAGGTCAGTCAGTATCTTTTTAGCTTTATGGATAAGAAGAAGATACACACGTCTTTAATGAACACAAGTTGCTTAAGATACATCATTTTTTCAAAGGCATTTTTATTATCATAGTTAGGGATCAAGTTAGAATTCTGGTGTTTTCTTCCTTTGTTATTTTTCAGATAAGGCAAAAATAAAGCACTTTTATCTGGTAGAAAGGAAAGCTAGCTTACTTTGTACTGTAAAATAAATTTTGCAAGTTACTATTTTCTACATACAGTTTTGGAACTGGTTGGATGTTAATCTTCTGAGTCCTGTGGGTGCCTGTTTTATTTTCTCACTTCAGTATTCTTAGAAATCTGCTGTTTTTCTTTATAGCATATGTGTGTTTAGGTAACTATGTAGAATGTCCCTAATTAGTCATTACATACGCTATAGGGAATTTGACAAGTAAAGTGTTAAACATTTTTTAAAAGATATATTTAAAAAATTGTTACGTACCTCCCATTTATTCATTCAGCTAATATCGATTGAATACTTAATATCTACCAGGCATTGTGCTGGTTATTGGAGATACAGCAGTAAACAGTCTTTTCCCTCTTGGAGTTTACGTCAGTTTACACTCTTGTGAGGGGAAATAACACAGTAGACAAAAAAAGAAATAGATATTTAATAGAAGTGCTCAGTGTAAATAAAAAACAGTATAAGGTGATAAGAATAGGTTGGGGATGGCTGTTTTAGACAAGAAGGTGGTGGTGGGAAGGTGTTGTTGAACATGGGTCTTCCTGATGTGAGGCACAGGAAAGGACATGGAGGGTCTGGAATGATGGGGAGCTTGAGTCAGTGTAGGGAAGTACAGAGCTGGATGGGGACAGTCACCTAGTATCTGGATGATAAATGATGACCAGGATGCTTGTGTTTCTTCTGATGACTGAGCTAAACAGGATGCAGCATATGATAGGAAGTGTTCCTGCTGTCTTCTCATGGGGACAGTGGTCAGCAGTAACGCCTTCCTGGGATTGGCTTCAGAAACGGATTATTGTGGGATACAGATTCTCCACAGTTATCCTGAAATGACATTAAAACACTCTCTTTACATTCAAGCAGTTAAATTTGTTTTTTAGTGCTTTTTGTGGGTGGGGTGTATTCTTTTCTTTAACCTTTTCTTATTTCTTTTCTGATTCTTTTCTCTTTCTCTCTCTCTTTCTTTCTTCTTTTCCTGTTCTTGTTCCTCTATACAGTGAGGTACTTCTGAAGTAATTAACTCTGGTAACCTGTGATGGTAGGTAACTCATCCCTCCTAACTTGCAATGAAGGTCGTAAACTCAGGTTTCGTACTTTCCCCCCACGGCTTTATAAGACATAATTTTTCTGCTCTCCTCCTCCAGCACTGGAGGAGGTCAGCACTGACCTGAGGACTGATCTCTTTTTTGAGGAAAGCTGTTCAGTGACAGTGCTTTATAGTGCCAGGCCTAACTCTTCTAAAGAGATTTGTTTGTTAATGCCAAGTAAATGTTTAATTGGTAAGAAGTAAGGCAAGGCACTTATAGTGAGGAGGGCTTTGAGGAGCCCCAAGCATACTTCGGGCTGTGCACCACCCATTCCATTTCTTATCCCAAAGGAAGCATACGGAATACACCAGAAAGACCCAAACCAGCTCTTCCTTTTGTCATTCAGTCCTTCCTCTTATCCCTTCTTTGTGCATGATTCTGAAGTGGGTAATAAGGTGAATTAGATGTGGCCCCTGGTTTCAATGAAGAATTTCACTAAAATTTATATCCTATATTAACTGTATGTCCTGTACATAAATATCCTTTATTTATATCCTATATAACTCCAGAAGAGTGTTTGAGGCAAGAGGGACCACTTTTAAGTGCTACCCTGCTTCTGAACTCTCTTTAAACAAGGATCATATTTGGGCTTACAGTATTGTAATTATTTATGTGTATGTCTTGTCTTCCCCATAAGATGATAAACTTCCAGTTTTAGGCACTGGTCTCTGTTCTTCTCTGGGTCTTCTACAAGGCCTACTGCAGTGCTTCAATGCTTTACTCACAGTTGTTGCTCAAGAAAAGTATGCAAAATGTGGGAACGAATGAAGTACACTAGAAGCAGAAACAGGATTTATTTCTGTCCTGCAGCAAAGGTGCTGCATCGCTCCACTTAGTTCCATCATATAGGTGGTACTACCACCCACTGTACTACCTAGTGTATGCTTAGGATAACCACTTGTTGCATCTTCCTCTTCAGTAAAATGAGGGAAGGAGTGATGTGTCCCTCCCTCGGCACTGAAAACTTGTTTTGAGGATCAAATTACAGAATGTATGTGAAAATACTTCAGAGTGGGTAGATAGAGCCTGGTGCCCCCATAGCATTCAGGAATGAGTCAGCTTATCTGGTTGCTGGTTTGTAGGAGCACGCTACAGTTTTCAAGGAATAGGACTTCCTAAGTGGATAAGGCCGGTTTGGAATTGGCTGTAGATGTGGAAGAGAAGGGAGTAGAGAGGAAAGAAGCAGCATCTTCTTCCTTCCTGAGCATCCGTTTCCATGCTCTGGCTGTGGTGTGGTGGCCGGGGTCTGGAGTTGTGAACTCTTGAGACTGTGAGGTGTCTTCCTCTGTTGATAGAAGAGCAAGTCCCGTAGAAATCTCAGTCCCCTACTAGAGTATTGTGAGCACTTGGAGGGACAGGAATCACAGTTATTGAACATTTGATATATACTTACTGAACAAATGAATGGCTTATTGGTCCTGAATTTTGTTCAGTTTTCATGTGCTATCCTAAAGTTTACTAAAATAATGGTGAAATCTCTTTTTTGGAAGAATTTTTGCCAGTGTTTCCAGGTTGGTGTAGCATGTTGAAATATATGTGAGATATGTTGGGAAAAAGTTTTAATTCAGCAATGGCAGGAGATTTTCCTAAGAAAAATATTTTACCTTTTTAACATTGTTATTATGTAATGCTCTTCCTGAGATATTCTTTCCTCACATTTCAGGAAAACTGAATGAGTCATAGTAAAAATAACCCACATTGTTCTAGAGAGCCATTTATGTTGTATCGGCTTGATAATTTAAAATTAGCTGTGTTGTCTACGTTATTTCCTTTCAGATGAGCCAAGTCAGTGACATTCAGTAATGCCTTTAATTTCCTTTCATTGTTGAAAATGGGAACAATTTACTTAATTCATACAGGTGTTTCAGTTTTCATTGGCAGAAGTTCTGCTTAAGTGTGAATTGGTACTGGCAGCCTGCCTTCTGACTGTCTGCCTGAAGCCCCAAGGTCTCTGTAAATGAAAAATGGAAAAAGACCTTTGAAAGTTACACATTATATTGTACGTATTTTCTCTTTCTGCTATTAATTTTAAGGCTATTTAATAAATACTTAACTATGGAATTAAAATAGTTTGTTAACCATTTTTGAAGAGAAAAATGATACCTTTTTTTCTTCTAGGGCATACTTATTTCTTAATTTTAATTTTTTAAGATAGGCAATATAACTGTGAGATAGTCATGATACTTCTTTACTTATTTTTATTATTTATTTTTGGCTGTGTTGGGTCTTCGTTTCTGTGCGAGGGCTTTCTCTAGTTGTGGCAAGCGGGGGCCACTCTTCATTGCGGTGCGCGGGCCTCTCACTATTGCGGCCTCTCTTGTTGCGGAGCACAGGCTCCAGACGCGCAGGCTCAGTAGTTGTGGCTCACGGGCCTAGTTGCTCCGCGGCATGTGGGATCTTCCCAAACCAGGGCTCAAACCCGTGTCCCCTGCATTAGCAGGCAGATTCTCAACCACTGCGCCACCAGGGAAACCCAGTCATGATACTTCTGATACTTTGTCCTCGCATTACATGTTGACATGTCTATATTAAGCAGGATAACCCAGGATTTTGATTTTCTTTCTGGTTTGAATACTTGTCTCCCCAGATGTTACTCATGCATTTTAATTTAACAGGCATTCGGATCATGAGCCTTGTAGCTATATCTGGGTCATAACTTGGTAACTTTTAAAGAAGCAGGAGATGGGTATGTTTTGTTTCAGTTTGTGGGTTAACTGTTATTAAACAGAGGCTTAAAAAATATTTTTTTTTTGATTGGAGTTGAACTAGGTTACTTGTATATATCTTATTTCAAGAATAGATGGAGAAAGAATAATGAGTAATAGGATTTGTGGGATCTTACATGGCTCTTTTCTTACCATCATCTACTTTGGTAACTGCTAGACTTCTTTCTTCACAGTTAACCATGGCTTAAGGTTAATGCTTATTTGTGGGTTTATTTCTAGCCATGTTGGAGTAACTGGTACTGCATTTGAACTCTCATTGTAAACAACCACAAATCTGGGGCAAAATAAATATATGAAACAGCAGTATATAAAAAGGATAGTAAGTTATGACCAAATAGTGTTTATCTCAGGAATGCAAAGTTGGTTTAACATTAAACAGTCATTGCAATTCATTTTATTAATGTAGTAAAGGAGAAAAACTGAATTATCTCATTATATTTATTTATTTTAGCATTTGAAAAAATTCAGCATCCTTTCATTATAAAAACTTAGTAAACTATGAATAGAAGAGAATATCAACCTGATAAAGGGTATCTATGAAAAATCAGAGTTAAAATCATTATTGATGAAAAACTAGTTTTTCCTCTAAGATCAGGAAAATGGCACTTCTATTCCATTGAACTGGAAATCCCAGCTAGTGCAATAAGACATTAAGAAGATACAAAGGGAGTGCAGGTTGGAAAGGAAGTTATAAGATTATCATTTTGCGTAGACAGCACAATTCTTTACATAGGGAAACTCTATAAGGAATAGACATGAAAGCTACTGGAACTAATAAGCAAGGTCTGAGAATACAAGGTCAATATAAAAAAGTCAGTTATGTTTATATATACTAGCAGTGAATAATTGGGAAAGTAATTTTAAAACTACTTACAATAGCATAAAAACACCAAATGTTTAGTGATGAATTTGACTAAAGTGTAAGACCCGTACACTGAAAATGGCAAATATTGCTTTAAGAAATTGAAGATCTGAATAAATGGAGAGACTTACCATGTTCATGGATTGGAAGGCTTAATATTGTTGAATTGACAGTTCTCCGAAAATTGAGCTATAATTTAAATCCAATAGCAGTCGGAATCCAGGTCGCCCCCCTTCTCTTTTTTTTTTTTTTTTGCAGAAATTGACAAGATGATTCTAAAATTTATTTGGAATACTTTAGCTTCTGTGATGGCCAAGTAAGCTCTTTGGACCCATTTCTCTGCAGATAAAAATTACAAACTATGGACAAAATACAAAAAAACAAAATAAACTACCTGATGACATTAGGTTATTATGAATGACCATTAAGAGAATGAAAGATTGTTAATATCACTAGTCATTGGGAAAATGCAAATTAAAACCACACCAATATACCACTATACACCACTTAAAAGGTATATTACCATACAGAGTAGTTGGAATTCTCATACACTGTAAATGTAATGTGACATAAAATGGCACAACCACTTTGGAACACAGTTTGGCATTTTCTCATACATCAATCAATTCCACCTCTAGGTATTTGTCTATGTGAAATGAAAGTATGTGGCTCCACAAAGACTTACACAAATGTTCATAGCTGTTTAATCCATAATAGCTTAAAACTGGAAACAGTGCAAATGTCCATCAACAAGTAAATGATAAATTGCAGTATATCCACCTAAAGAAATAATACTCAGCAATAAAAGGAAATGAAGTATTGATACATGCAACAATGTGGATGAAATCTGAAAAACATGATTTTGAGTTAAAGAAGCCAGATTGTATGATTCCATTTCATTAGAGTTCTAGAATAGGCAAAACTAAATCATAATCACAGAAAATAGATCACAGATTGATTGCAAAGAGGTGCAAGGAACAAGGGAATTTTTGTGGCTGATAGAAATTTTGTATATCTTGATGTTTGTGGTGTATACATTTGTCGAAACAGATCAAACACTATACTAAATATGGGTTTATTTTATTGTATCTATCATATACTTCAGTAAAGTCACTAAGAATAACTAAAAGGGAAAAATGCATGTATGTTATTTAGAGTTGTAATATTTAAGACGGATTAGTTTGTCAAAGTAGATTTCGGTTTCCGTGTAGATTAGTCCTTATCATCAATTTCTGAAGTACAACAGAAATACTCAACCTACCTAAAGTGTTAAATGGAAAGAATGTAGAAGGAGAAGAACAAATTCCCAATGGGAAATTGCTCAGTGTTCACATTCAATATGAAGCTTACTTCTTTTTCAAGGCAAAATCAAGCTAGTTTTACCCAAATATTTTTGGAAACTTGTGTTCAAAAGAAACCCTAAAATTGAGTGGATGGATATACTGTATAGATCTTCAGTTGGAGGTCCCTTTGACCCTTAGCATCCAACACAGGTTGTCGGTATTAAAATGTTTATTGAATTTTTTCCCTCTCATGATTGAGAGTCAACAGAGACATCAAGCAGAAAGATAGTTAGGATGAATGTAAACCTTCGGAGTGCACAGGGCAGGAAACTTGTGTATACAATAAAATAAAGTGAGGTACTAATATATGATTTCAGGTAACTTCTTGTGTTAATGGACATAAAAGTAGTTAATTAGTAGAATTTAATTATTTTAAATCTGTAAATGCCATCTTTAGTAGACTCTGTATTGGGCCTGCAGATCAAACTATTGGTTGTGTGGCAAAATGTTAACACTTGGGTGAAGGGTGTATGGGAATTCTTTGTATTATTCTCGAAACCTTTCTGAAGGAGAAAATAAATTTGAAAATAAAAAGTTGAAAGACCTCTGGCACAAAACTATACGGAAAATGAGCAAAGTCCATCATTGCCTCATTGCTAGATAACCATCCTTATTTTGGGTTGAAGATATACACAGGCTCTCTGGAGCATACTCAGGCTACCTTTAAACTTCGGTCAGTCTCCCTGTGTCTCTTACTGGGTTTCAACCTTGTCTTGCCCCATATTGTCTTTAGCAGCAAAGGAAATAGGGAGGAGCTACGAAATTTAAAGACGTGGCTTAAAATAAAAGGAAGAAGGGGGACTCATGGACCAGAGAGCAGAGGCTTTCACGGTGTTAAGACACTGCTAATCTCACAAGAGGTGGAAAAGGTGTCTAAGGAGTCTTCAGACCTGACTTAAACATGTACATATGTGCATAGACACTCAGAGAAGTCAGCAGCTGGGGTTAGCTCCAGCAATGAGAGGCAGGGAGCCGAGGCCTCGGCAGGCAGCCGTGAGGGATTACCTGAAGTAATAGCACTTTCAGAACTTTCCGCTGAGCTAAGACTGAAGCAAGCGAGTGTGAAGTGATCTTGGCTGTGAATGCGTGGTGCTGCTTGGCTGTGGCAGCAGAAAACAGTCTCCCTAGAGGAAAACATCTCCTAAACCCAAATTAAAAATTGAGCAGTGAGCTCATAATTAAAGATCAATAAACAGAAGAGAAGGCAAGCCACTGTGGTTGAGAGTCAACAAACAACAGATTAAAGGATGAATTGCAGTTTTCTCATTCATAATGTAGAACAGCTATGTGTGAAACGTTTAAAGAAATATAGGGTGTAATCACAAAGATAACCTAGCAACTTATGTTAGTTATTAGATGCTCATGATTTGGGAGAGAAAATGTAACTTCTAGAAGTAACTTGAAATTAAAAAGCAGAATTAAAAAAAAATGTAATCCATGTTTATCCACATCAGAGAGATGTCAAAAAACACCAAGAAGTTGTGTATAACAGGTGTTCTAGAAATTCCAGTCTTAGAAGTACACCTAAGAAACTCGTGCATGTGCATCAGTGGATGTGTAAAAGAATGTTTAACAATAACAGTGTTTGTAATGGCAGACAAACTGTAAACAGCCTAAATGTTTGTTGACAGGAGAAGGGATAAATAAACTGTGATATCTTATATCACAAGTATGAAATATTATACAACAGTGAAGTGAAAATAAATGAACTATAGCTATAAGTAACAACGTGGATGAGTTTTATAAAGGTAATGATAGGTTAAAAAACCAGTCCCAGGGACTTCCCTGGCAGTCCAGTGGTTGAGACTTCACGCTTCCAATGCAGGGGACGTGGGTTCGATCCCTTGTTGGGGAAGTAAGATTCCCACATGCCACAAGGTACGGCAAAAACAACAACAACAAAAAAACCAGTCCCAGATTCACAGGTGCTTATATTATACTTTATAACTTGCATTTTAGTTACTTTTTAATCTTCTTTGTATATCAAATAATAAAAAAATCTGAAAAGCATTTTGGGCAAGAGCAAAATCATTTAAATGTTATTTGATAAATGATTTTAAGGAATAAACGACACTGACATCACTGTGTACATTTTACTTTTAAAGTGAATCTTGCTGTTTGTTAGGCTGGTGATAATGGAGAGCATTAATGTAAGGTGAAGGAAAAAACCTTAAGAAAGAAAAGCTCCTTAGTGGAGCTTCCGGTCCCCAGATGATAGGAGAAGTATATGGGGCTTATTATAGCTGAGATGGTGATACATTTGATATTGAGGAGACTTACTCAAACTCATGGCTTTGTGCTTCGGCTTTTGGCCATCATTGAAGCTAAAGGTGTTAGGCCTTTTGACTTTATGAATTCACATGGTGTTAAAGGATGAAAAATCCAGTTCAAAAATAATTTGTATGCTTTAAATAGGTCTGCTTTTCATGACCATGTGAAAGGTGCATCTGGTAGTGCTGATGAACTGGCATCTCCAGAATGCAGGAGATCTTTCTTTTTTGAGGCAACCAAATGACCATCAGCTTGATCTCTCTGGTGTCTGCTTTCTGTGTGAAAATTTGCAGAGTGGAGAAAAGAACTTTGAGCGCGTTGTAATAGCAGGAGATCCAGAATCTCAGGATTTGCCAAGCATGCTGCTAGATACTGTGGAAGAAATAAAGGTATAAAACATAAGGCTTGCCTTCATGGAATTTTTAATTTAGCCAAGATCAGATAAACTTATGAAAATGTAATTAGCAGTACCAGGCAATTTAAACTACAAATTGATAGCACAGATAAATAAATCCCCTAACTGCTTAGAAAAGAAGAAAATATTTAGAACAGAGCAGTCAAAGAAGGCTTTGTTCACTAAGGGAGGATTAGAGGGGCCTTGAAAGACAGATGGGATCTAGATGGAGTGATAACACCAGCAAAGGCAAGGAGATGGCCATGTGTGAGCTGCACTGGGTTCATTTGGCTGTGTTGGAAGGTTTGTTTAAGGCAGTAGTAAGACTTGGGGAAAAATAGCTTTGAGACAGATTTTAAATGGTCTAGAGAGCAAGGACAGGGCATTTGGACTGCTGTTCTACTGGGAATGATTTATAGACTACATTTGGAATTTAAAGTTATTTGGTACTGATTTTAACAACGAATGCTCTTTTAAACAGTTCGTTAAGAAGGGGGAATAGTTCTGTTTTTTTATAATATTTCTTTGTTCCTTACTTTTATAAGGTCAGCCTGACCTGTGTGGGCATTGTTTGATTTGCCTTTAGTGTAGCCAAACAGTTATGCGCACACAGGAGAGCTCTGAGTTGCCTTGATTTATGTGTAGAAAAAGCAACTATGTGAAAGCTCCTTCATATTTAAAGGAGCAGACTGGCTGTCTGTCATTTAAAGAGTCCTAGTGACCTCTGGAAGAAGAGTATTTGAAATGTATAATGATAAGAATGAAAGGAAATTTGTTTTTAATAGAAGCAACACTCCAGATCCTCTTTGATGGTGGTACATAATTTTCTTTGCTACTTTTCTGGAAATGAGGGTAATGTTGCATATGGTGGGAAATTGTTAGCTAAGTAAAATCATACCTTCTGTATAGTGTGTCATAATATTAAAATTTACTTTTTAATGTAAGTTAAGTGGTGTTCACTGACTTTTTCAAGTAGTTACTGGCATTTCCTCAGATGTCATCAACAGATGATTACAGCTCCCTTTCTGGTCTGAGCCCAAGCATCAGCTCAGGTGGCATAATTCAGTGAGAAACTCCTACTGAGGCGTGCAGAGCTGTCTCCCTTTTGCTCTCAAGGTATCTTGTTACACTCCTTATCAACAATTGCTGAAGTGGATTGATTCTTTAACTTATAAAATATTCTAACTATAAATAAAAGAGTTTATTTCAACTTTCACAGCAACAATAGAAATGTTAAAGTGTATATGAAAAATTATACACTTGTAGAAGCCTACTGACTCAGTGAGTAACCTTTCAGCGGTTCTGGTTAATGAGATTTGAGATATGAGAGAACTTTTCTTAAAAAGAGACACAAATGTTACCACTTATTTTAGGGGGTTTCTGGCCTCTGCCCTGGTATGTGAAAATCGTTGAAATTCCATTTCACATACAAGTATATGGTTGCAAATGGCACAGTGTTCTGTAGCAATTGTCCTAATTCTCAAATTGCATCTTTATTGGAGTATAATTGCTTTACAATGGTGTGTTAGTTTCTGCTGTATCACAGAGTGAATCAGCTATACATGTACATATATCCCCATATCCCCTCCCTCTTGCATCTCCCTTCCACCCTCCCTATCCCACCCCTCTAGGTGGTCACAAAGCACAGAGCTGAGCTCCCTTTGCTATGCAGCTGCTTCCCACTAGCTGTTTTACATTTGGTAGTGTATATATGTCCATGCCACTCTCTCACTTCGTCCCAGCTTACCCTTCCCCCTCCCCGTGTCCTCAAGTCCATTCTCTACGTCTGCATCTTTATTCTTGTCCTGCCCCTTTTTTTTTTTTTTTTTTTTTTAAGATTCCATATATGTGTTAGCATACGTTATTCGTTTTTCTCTTGCTGACTTACTTCACTCTGTATGACAGACTCTAGGTCAATCCACCTCATTACAAATAACTCAATTTCATTTCTCTTTATGGCTGAGTAATATTCCATTGTATGTATGTGCCTTATCTTCTTTGTCCATTCATCTGTTGATGGACGCTTGGGTTGCTTCCATGTTCTGGCTGTTGTGGATGGAGCTGCAGTGAACATTTTGGTACATGACTCTTTTTGAATTAGGGTTTTCTCTGGGTATATATATGCCCAGTAGTGGGATTGCTGGGTCGTATGGTAGTTCTATTTTTAGTTATTTAAAGACCCTCCATACTGTTTTCCGTGGTGGCTGTATCAATTTCCATTCCCACCAACAGTGCCAGAGGGTTCCCTTTTCTCCACACCCTCTCCAGCATTTATTGTTTGTAGACTTTTTGATGATGGCCGTTCTGACTGGTGTGGGGTGATACCTCATTGTGGTTTTGATTTGCATTTCTCTAATGGTTGGTGATGTTGAGCATCCTTTTGTTTGAAAAAGGGTACTAAATATATATAAAATATATTTTCCCCCAAATTTAAAAAAGTTTTTCATGGCTTCAATTTAATGAGAATTTTACATTTTTAATATTTTCTAAGCTATCAGTTAACTTTCTAAGAATAGTCTGCATTGTTTCCTCTAACCACATGGCCCTCTGTTACTCACCATAAATCCAAGCGGTTACTTTCCTGACTGCTCTCATAAAATATATTGTTGGCTTATTTCATTACTTGAAAACCAGTATAGACTTAAGAATTCAAGTACTTTCTTCATATAATTAAGAGTTTCTAGTAATATTTACACTTGGCCATCAGAGAAGTGTTTATTTTTGCTTTGCATTATATCTAAACGTCTATGGATGATCAAAATAAAGGAATTGAAAAACCAAAAAAAAAAAAAAAAAGAAAATACCATCACTTTTATAACTGTCCTGGGCTAAAAAGATTTTATAATAAAAGTGAAGTGGATTAGTCAGGATGAACTAGGTTATGCTGTGGTAACACATAATGCACAAATCCTAGAACTCAGAATCTCCTAGCTTTGTGTCTCATGCGTGCACACAGCCACTGAAGGCTGGCAGGAAAGCTATGCTCATCATGGTCACTAAAGACCCAGCCTGACAGCAACTCCACTTGGACATTTTCTTCCCAATTACCTCATCAAGAGAAAGAAATGCGGCACATCACACAGTGGCTCTTTGAGTTTCTATCCAGAAATAACACAGGTCACTTCTGCTCACATTTTATTAGCCAAAGCAAGTCACATGACTGCACCTAACTTGAAAGGGGAAATGAGATCCTACCATGTGCTGACAAGGTGGGAAGCCAGCTGAACACAACTAATGACGACCGTACTAAATCCCTGCCTGGATAAACAATTGACCAGAAAATGAGCAAAATCAAGAATACAAAATGTCATGACTAAACTCTTTAAGCAACCCTTAATTAAACACATGCTTGATTTTCACCTATCATGAAGGCATAGAAATTCATGTAATTGATGCTGCAAAAATAGAATAGCAAGGGTACAAGTGTTTAATAACCATGCCCCACACACAAAAATAAGCTTATACTACCTGACGCTGGAATCCTCGGTGCTTGAGTCCTGATCTTTTCTAGTGAAAGCATCCTTCCAAAATGAATGCTGCAGTAGTCCTGCCCACGTTAATCTTTATAAAACACAAATGTTAAAAATCTATTTTAACATGATTTACCATGGAGAATTCCCAGGACATGCCCCAGTTACATATATCAGATTTGTTTCACACATTCTTTTTGGAACTTCACTTTTAGAACTTCATTCAGAAATAAACAAGATTATCAACCTCAAAAAAAAATAAATAAATAAATAAATAAAAGAGTTTATTTCAACTTTCACAGCAACAATAGAAATGTTAAAGTGTATATGAAAAATTATACACTTGTAGAAGCCTACTGACTCAGTGAGTAACCTTTCAGCGGTTCTGGTTAATGAGATTTGAGATATGAGAGAACTTTTCTTAAAAAGAGACACAAATGTTACCACTTATTTTAGGGGGTTTCTGGCCTCTGCCCTGGTATGTGAAAATCGTTGAAATTCCATTTCACATACAAGTATATGGTTGCAAATGGCACAGTGTTCTGTAGCAATTGTCCTAATTCTCAAATTGCATCTTTATTGGAGTATAATTGCTTTACAATGGTGTGTTAGTTTCTGCTTTATAACAAAGTGAATCAGCTATACATATACATATATCCCCATATCTCCTCCCTCTTGCGTCTCCCTCCCACCCCTCTAGGTGGTCACAAAGCACCGAGCTGTTCTTCCTGTGCTATGCGGCTGCTTCCCACTAGCTATCGGTTTTACATTTGGTAGTGTATATATGTCCGTGCCACTTTCTCACTTTGTCCCAGCTTACCCTTCCCCCTCCCCGTGTCCTCAAGTCCATTCTCTAGTAGGTCTGTGTCTTTATTCCCGTCCTGCCCCTAGGTTCTTCATGACCTTTTTTTATTTAAGATTCCATACATATGCGTTAGCATACGGTATTTGTTTTTCTCTTTCTGACTTACTTCACTCTGTATGACAGACTCTGGGTCCATCCACCTCACTACAAAAAACTCAATTTCGTTTCTTTTTATAGCTGAGTAATATTCCATTGTATCTATGTGCCACATCTTCTTTATCAGTTCATCTGTTGATGCACCCTTAGGTTGCTTCCATGTCCTGATATTGTAAATAGAGCTGCAGTGAACATTGTGTAAACTGATTCTTTTTGAATTATGGTTTTCTCACGGTACATGCCCAGTAGTGGGATTGCTGGGTCGTATGGTAGTTCCATTTTTAGTTTTTTAAGGAACCTCCATACTGTTCTCCATAGTGGCTGTATCAATTTACATGTCCACCAACAGTGCAAGAGGGTTCCCTTTTCTCCACACCCTCTCCAGCATTTATTGTTTGTAGATTTTTTGATGATGGCCATTCTGACCGGTATGAGGTGACACCTCATTGTAGTTTTGATTTGCATTTCTCTAATGATTAGTGATGTTGAGCATTCTTTCATGTGTTTGTTGGAAATCTGTATATCTTCTTTGGAGAAATGTCTATTTAGGTCTTCTGCCCATTTTTGGATTGGGTTGTTTGTTTTTTTGATATTGAGCTGCATGAGCTGCTTGTAAATTTTGGAGATTAATCCTTTGTGAGTTGCTTCATTTGCAAATATTTTTTCCCATTCTGAGGGTTGTCTTTTCGTCTTGTTTATGGTTTCCTTTGCTGTGCAAAAGCTTTTAAGTTTCATTAGGTCCCATTTGTTTATTTTTGTTTTTATTCCTATTTCTCTAGGAGGTGGGTCAAAAAGGATCTTGCTGTGATTTGTGTCATGGAGCGTTCTCCCTATGTTTTCCTCTAAGAGTTTGATAGTGTCTGGCCTTACATTTAGGTCTTTAATCCATTTTGAGTTTATTTTTGTGTATGGTGTTAGGGAGTGTTCTAATTTCATTCTTTTACATGTAGCTGTCCAGTTTTCCCAGCACCACTTATTGAAGAGGCTGTCTTTTCTCCATTATATATTCTTCCCTCCTTTATTAAAAATAAGGTGACCATATGTACGTGGGTTTATCTCTGGGCTTTCTATCCTGTTCCATTGATCTATATTTCTGTTTTTGTGCCAGTACCATACTGTGTTGATTTCTGTAGCTTTGTAGTATAGTCTGATGTCAGGGAGCCTGATTCCTGCAGCTCTGTTTTTCTTTCAGAAGATTGGTTTGGCTATTCAGGGTCTTTTGTGTTTCCATACAAATTGTGCAATTTTTTGTTCTAGTTCTGTGAAAAATGCCATTGGTATTTTTTAATAGGGATTGCATTGAATCTGTAGATTGCTTTGGGTAGTATACTCATTTTCACAATGTTGATTCTTCCAACCCAAGAACATGGTATATCTCTCCATCTGTTGGTGTCATCTTTAATTTCTTTCATCAGTGTCTTACAGTTTTCTGCATACAGGTCTTTTGTCTCCTTAGGTAGGTTTATTCCTAGGTATTTTATTCTTTTTGTTGCAGTGGTAAATGGGAGTGTTTCCTTAACTTCTCTTTCAGATTTTTCATCATTAGTGTATATAGATAGAAATGCAAGAGACTTCTGTGCATTAATTTTGTACCCTGCTACTTTATCAAATTCATTGATTAGCTCTAGTAGTTTTCTGGTAGCATCTTTAGGATTCTCTATGTATAGTATCATATCATCGGCAAACAGTGACAGCTTTACTTCTTCTTTTCTGATTTGGATTCTTTTTATTTCCTTTTCTTCTGTGATTGCTGTGGCTAAAACTTCCAACACTATGTTGAATAATAGTGGTGAGAGTGGGTAACCTTGTCTTTTCCTGATCTTAGTGGAAATGGTTTCAGTTTTTCACCATTGAGGATGATGTTGGCTGTGGGTTTGTCATATACGGCCTTTATTATGTTGATGTAAGTTCCCTCTAGGCCTATTTTCTGGAGGTTTTTATCATAAATGGGTGTTGAATTTTGTCGAAAGTGTTTTCTGCATCTATTGAGATGATCATATGGTTTTTCTCCTTCAATTTGTTAATATGATGTATCACATTGATTGATTTGCGTATATTGAAGAATCCTTGCATTCCTGGGATAAACCCCACTTGATCATGCTGTATGATCCTTTTAATGTGCTGTTGGATTCTGTTTGCTAGTGTTTCGTTGAGGATTTTTGCATCAGCGTTCATCGGTGATATTGGCCTGTAGTTTTCTTTTTCTGTGACATCTTTGTCTGGTTTTGGAATCAGGGGGATGGTGGCCTTGTAGAATGGGTTTGGGAGTGATCCTCCCTCTGCTATATTTTGGAAGAGTTTGAGAAGGATAGGTGTTAGCTCTTCACTAAATGTTTGATAAAATTCGCCTGTGAAGCCATCTGGTCCTGGGCTTTTGTTTGTTGGAAGGTTTTTAATCACAGTTTCAATTTCAGTGCTTGTGATTGGTCTGTTTATACTTTCTATTTCTTCCCGGTTCAGTCTCGGAAGGTTGTGCTTCTCTAAGCATTTGTCCATTTCTTCCAGGTTGTCCTTTTTATTGGCATAGAGTTGCTTGTAGTAATCTCTCATGATCCTTTGTATTTCTGCAGTGTCAGTTGTTACTTCTCCTTTTTCATTTCTTATTCTATTGATTAGAGTCTTCTCCCTTTTAGTCTTGATGTGTCTGGCTAATGGTTTATCAATTTTGTTTATCTTCTCAAAGAACCAGCTTTTAGTTTTATTGATCTTTGCTACTGTTTCCTTCATTTCTTTTTCATTTATTTCTGATCTGATCTTTATGATTTCTTTCCTTCTGTTAACCCTGGGTTTTTTTTGTTTTTCTTTCTCTAATTGCTTTAGGTACGAGGTTAGATTGTTTATTTGAGATGTTCCTTGTTTCTTAAAGTAGGATTGTATTGCTATAAACTTCCCTCTTAAAACTGCTTTTGCTGCATCCCATAGGTTTTGGGTGATAGTGTTTTCATTGTCATTTGTTTCTAGGTATTTTTTGATTTCCTCTTTGATTTCTTCAGTGTTCTCTTTGTTATTAAGTAGTGTATTGTTTAGACTCCATGTGTTTGTATTTTTTACAGATTTTTTCCTGTAATTGATATCTAGTCTCATAGCGCTCTGGTCGGAAAAGATACTTCATACGATTTCAATTTTCTTAAATTTACCAAGGCTTGATTTATGACCCAAGATATGACCTGTCCTGGAGAACGTTCCATGAGCACTTGAGAAGAAAGTGTATTCTGTTGTTTTTGGATGGAATGTCCTATAAATATCAATGAAGTCCATCTTGTTTAATGTATCATTTAAAGCTTGTGTTTCCTTATTTATTTTCATTTTGGATGATCTGTCCATTAATGAAAGTGGGGTGTTAAAGGCCCCTACTATGATTGTGTTACTGTCGATTTCCCCTTTTATGGCTGTTAGCGTTTGCCTTATGTTTGAGGTGTTCCTCTGTTGGGTGCATAAATATTTACAATTGTTATATCTTCTTCTTGGATTGATCTCTTGATCATTATGTAGTGTCCTTCTTTGTCTCTTGTAATAGTCTTTGTTTTAAAGTCTTTTCTGTCTGTTATGAGAATTGCTACTCCAGCGTTCTTTTGATTTCCATTTGCATGGACTGTCTTTTTCCATCCCCTCACTTTCAGTCTGTATGTGTCCCTAGGTCTGAAGTGGGTCTCTTGTAGACAGCATATATACGGGTCTTGTTTTTGTATCCATTCAGCCAGTCTGTGTCTTTTGGTTGGAGCATTTAATCCATTTACATTTAAGGTAATTATCAATATGTCTGTTCCTATTACCATTTTCTTAATTGTTTTGGGTTTGTTATTGTGGGTCTTTTCCTTCTCTTGTGTTTCCTGCATAGAGAAGTCCCTTTAGCAATTGTTGTAAAGCTGGTTTGGTGGTGCTGAATTCTCTTAGGTTTTGCTTGTCTGTAAAGGTTTTAATTTCTCCATCAAATCTGAATGAGATCCTAGCTGAGTAGAGTAATCTTGGTTGTAGGTTTTTCCCTTTCATCACTTTAAATATGTCCTGCCACTGCCTTCTGGCTTGCAGAGTTTCTGCTGAAAGATCAGCTGTTAACCTTATGGGGATTCCCTTGTATGTTTTTTGCTGTTTTTCCTTTGCTGCTTTTAATATTTTTTGTTTCTGTTTAATTTTTGATAGTTTGATTAATATGTGTCTTGGCATGTTTCTCCTTGGATTTATCCTATATGGGACTCTCTGCGCTTCCTGGACTTGATCAACTATTTCCTTTCCCATATTAGGGAAGTTTTCAACTATAATCTCTTCAAATATATTCTCAGTCCCTTTTTTTTTCTCTTCTTCTTCTGGGGCCCCTATAATTCGAATGTTGGTGCATTCAATGTTGTCCCAGAGGTCTCTGATACTGTCCTCCATTCTTTTCATTCTGTTTTCTTTATTCTGCTCTGCAGTAGTTATTTCCACTATTTTATCTTCCAGGTCACTTATCCGTTCTTCTGCCTCAGTTATTCTGCTATTGATTCCTTGCAGAGATTTTTCATTTCATTTATTGTGTTGTTCATCATTGTTTGCGCTTTAGTTCTTCTAGGTCCTTGTTAAATGTTTCTTGTATTTTCTCCATTCTATTTCCAAGATTTTGGATCATCTTTACTATCATTGTTCTGAATTCTTTTTCAGGTAGACTGGCTATTTCTTCTTCATTTGTTTGGTCTGGTGGGTTTTTACCTTTTTCCTTCATCTGCTGTGTGTTTCTCTGTCTTCTCATTTTGCTTAACTTACTGTGTTTGGGGTCTCCTTTTCACAGGCTGCAGGTCGTAGTTCCCGTTTTTTTTTGGTATCTGCTGCCAGTGGCTAAGGTTGGTTCAGTGGATTGTGTAGGCTTCCTGGTGGAGGGGACTGGTGCCTGTGTTCTGGTGGATGAGGCTGGATCTTGTCTTTCTGGTGAGCAGGACCGTGTCCGGTGGTGTGTTTTGGGGTGTCTGTGACCTTATGATTTTAGGCAGCCTTTCTGCTAGTGGGTGGGGTTGTGTTCCTGTCTTGCTAGTTGTTTGGCATGGGGTGTCCAGCAGTGTAGCTTGCTGGTCGTTGAGTGGAGCTGGGTGTTGGCATTGAGATGGAGATCTCTGGGAGATTTTCGCTGTTTGATATTACATGGAGCTGGGTGGTCTCAGGTGGACCAATTTCCTGAACTTGGCTCTCCCACCTCAGAGGCACAGGCCTGACGCCCGACCAGAGCACCAAGACCCAGTCATCCACATGGCTCAGAATAAAAGGGAGAAAAGAAAGAAAGAATGAAAAATAAATAAAATAAAATAAAAGTTATAAAAATAAAAAATAATAAAAATAAAAAAAATTTGCAAGGTAATTAAAAAAAAAGAAAGAAAGAGAGAACAACCAAACCCAAAACCAAATCCAGCAATGATAACAAGCACTAAAAACTATACTAAGAAAAATGAAGAAAAAACGGACAGACAGAACCCCAGGACAAATGGTAAAAGCAAAGCTATACAGACAGAATCACACACAAAAGCGTACACATACACACGCACAAAAAGAGAAAAAGGAAAAGTATGTATATATCATTGCTCCCAAAGTCCACCTCCTCAATTTGGGATGATTCGTTGTCTATTCAGGTATTCCACAGATGCAGGGTACATCAAGTTGATTGTGGAGGTTTAATCTGCTGCTCCTGAGGCTGCTGGGAGAGATTTCCCTTTCTCTTCTTTGTTCGCACAGCTCCTGGGGTTCAGCTTTGGATTTGGCTCCGTCTCTGCGTGTAGGTCGCCTGAGGGTGTCTGTTCCCCCACTCAGACAGGGCGGGGTTAAAGTATCAGCTGATTAGGGGGCTCTGGCTCACTCAGGTCGGGGGGAGGGATGGTACGGAATGCGGGGCGAGCCTGTAGCGGCAGAGGCCAGAGTTACATTGCAACAGCCTGAGGCGCACCATGCGTTCTCCTGGGGAAGTTGTCCCTGGATCACGGGACCCTGGCAGTGGCGGGATGCACTGGCTCCTGGGAGGGGAGGTGTGGATAGTGACCTGTTCTTGCACACAGGCTTTTTGGTGGCCGGAGTAGCAGCCTTAGCATTTCATGCTCGTCTCTGGGGTCTGCTATGTTAGCTGCGGCTCGCGCCTGTCTCTGGAGCTCGTTTAGGTGGTGCTCTGAATCCCCTCTTCTCGTGCACCCCAAAACAATGGTCTCTTGCCTCTTCAGCAGCTCCAGACTTTTTCCTGGACTCCCTCCTGGCTAGCTGTGGTGCACTAGCCCCCTTCAGGCTGTGATCACGGAGCCAATCCCCGTCCTCTCCTTGGGATCCGACCTCTGAAGCCGGAGCCTCAGCTCCCAGCCCCCGCTCACCCCGGCGGGGGAGCAGACAATCCTCTTGGGCTGGTGAGTGCTGGTCGGCACTGATCCTCTGTGAGGGAATCTCTCTGCTTTGCCCCCTGCACCCCTGTTGCTGCGCTCTCCTCCGTGGCTCCGAAGCTTCTCCCCCCACCACCCTCGTCTCCACCAGTGAAGGGCCTTTCTAGTGTGTGGAAACCTTTCCTCCTCCACAGCTCCCTCCCACTGGTGCAGGTCCCGTCCCTATTCTTTTGTCCCTGTTTTTTCTTTTTTCTTTTGCCCTATCCAGGTACGTGGGGAGTTTCTTGCCTTTTGGGAGATCTGAGTTCTTCTGCCAGCATTCAGTATGTGTTCTGTAGGAGTTGTTCCACATGTAGATGTATTTCTTATGTATTTGTGGGGAGGAAGGTGATCTCCACGTCTTACTCTTCTGCCATCTGTAAACTCTCCCAAATTTCTTTCTTAAGTGTCTGTTTTTACTGGATTTTTAGCCAGTACTCAATTTAGTGAGGCAACATTTCATCAAATTGCTTTAATTAATAGACTCCAGGTAAAAATAAATGAACTTTAAAAAGATAGCATTTGCAACTGCCTGTTTCCACTTATTTATATGAGGTACCTAGAGTAATCAAATTCATAGAAAGAAAAAGTAGCATGGTGGGGACTTCCCTGGCAGTCCAGTGGTTAAGACTCTGCACTTCCACTGCAGGGGGCATGGATTCGATCCCTGGTCGGAGAACTAAAATTCTACATGCCATGCCCAAAAAAACACGGCCCCCCCCCAAAAAAAATTAAAAAATAAACCCAAAACAAAAAGCAAACAAACAAACCAGAAAGGAGCATGGTGGTTGTTGCCGTGGGGTGAAGTGGGGAATTGTTGTTTAATGGGTATAGAGTTTCAGTTGCAGGATAGAAGAATTCTAGAGATTGGTTGCATAAGTAAACTGTACAGTTAAAAATGGTCAAGAGGATACATTTTATGTTATATGTATCTTACCACTATTAAAAAAAATTAAGAAGAGAGGAATAAGATAGCACCTGCAGTAATGTTAAAAACATCAAATTCCTAGGAGTGAATCTGTCAAAGGATTTACAAGCCCTCTGTCCTAAAATCTACAAAACATTATTAAGACAAATTAATGAAGACCTAAATAGAGGAATATGCTATGTTCGTGGGGGGCTCAATATTTTAAAATTTTAAGTCTCCTCAAATTAACCTACATTATCAATGCAATCCGTAACAAAATCCCAGCGCTTGATTTTTGTGGTTGCTGTTGCTGTTGTTTTTTCTGGTTTTGTGGAACTCAAGCTGACTTTACAATTCATATGGAAATGTGAAAGGCTAAGAATAGCGAAGTCAGTCATGAAGAACAGAATTGGAGTACTTCCACTGGCAGATACCAAGACTTATTATAAAACTATATCAATTAAGGCAGAGCTTCGCATGTTGTGGTCCTTGGACTGGCAGCCTCAGCTTCACCTGGGAGCTTGTTAGAAACGGAATTTCTCCGGCTCCACTTCACAGCCTGTTGAATCAGCATCTCTGGGGTTGGGGCCAAGGGGTCTGTGTTTTAACAATCTTTCTAGATTATTCTTATGCACTTGAAAGTTTGAGAAACACTGAATTAAGACATTTTGACACGAGGAAATACAGACTAACTAGCGGAACAGATAGAGAGTCCAAAAACAGAGCCATACATACGCAGTTCATCTGACTTATGTCAAATCTGGCATTGCAGTGCAGTGGGGAAAGGGTAGGCTTTTCAATACATGGTACTAGATGATTTATTTACGTATGGAAAAAAGCTACCTTAACCCCTGTATCATACTAGATATACAAAAAATCAATTCCAAATGGAATATGTGGAAGTAAAAAGCAAAACTGTAAAGTTTTTAGAGGAAAACTACAGGAGAACATCTTTGAGACCTTAGGACGATCAAAAAGGACAATAAAGCTCTAACCATAAAACAAAAAACGATAAACTGGATGACTAGTAATATTAAACACTTTAAATATCAAAAGATACTGTTAATATTTGTAAAGCACTTAGACCAGTGCCTTGCCAGCACGAGTATGTGTTGTGTATTTGTCAAATAAGAAGAATATGTTACCCTCTTCCAACAAAAAGACAGGGGGGCTTGTGTTCAGAAAATATAAAGAATATTTAACAAATCATCAAGAAAAAAATTTTTTAAATTGATTTATTTATTTATTTTTGGCTGCATTGGGTCTTTGTTGCTGCGTGTGGGCTTTTTCTAGTTGCGGTGAGCAGGGGCTACTCTTCGTTGCAGTGCGGTGGCTTCTCTTGTTGCGGAGCACAGGCTCTAGGTGCGCGGGCTTCAGTAGTTGTGGTGCCTGGCCTTCAGTAGTTGTGGCTCGCGGGCTCTAGAGCGCAGGCTCAGTAGTTGTGGCACACGGCTTAGTTGCTCCATGGCATGTGGAATCTTCCCAGACCAGGGCTCAAACTCGTGTCCCCTGCATTGGCAGGCGGATTCTTAACCACTGTGCCACCAGGGAAGCCCAAGAAAAATTTTGACAACCCAATAGAAAACAGCAGGCAAAGGACTTCAATAGGGACTTAAAAGAGAGGCATTAAAATGGTCATTAACGTATTAAAAGGTGCACAACTTTATTAACCAGTAGAGAAATGCAAATTCGTTAGAGAAGTGAAAATTAACCATAACGGAATACTACTAAATACCCACCAGAATGGCTAAAGTGTAAAAAATAGACAATATTGAGTGTTGCAAGGTTGTAAAGTAACAAGGACTCTCTAATGTTTCTAATAAGAGTGTAAAGTGGAAAACCTTTTAGAAGATTGGGTGTATTCATGAAAGCTAAATACTCTGACCTAGCAATTTCACTCCTAAGTATATGTCCAACAGAAATACTTGTACATGTTCACCTAAAATGATGGCACATTCTGATAACACATCTAGAATGTTCATAGCACATTTGTAATAGCTCCAGATTGGAAACTACCTAAATGCCCATTAGCAGGATAATGGTTAAATAAATTGTATATTGCAGTGAAATATTATTTAGCAATAAAATGAACATTCTTCAACTATATAGAGCATTAAAGCATATATGTCCTGTTTAATTTTCTTTTTCTTTACCTAATGTCTCATATTCTGACTGATTTTTACCTTATGGGCAGCAGTGTTGTGTAAGATATATTAAACACAGCCTATCTGCAGTTACCTCCTTTTAGAAAGACTTTCCCAAGTCTGTATATCTCCCAGCCAAACAAATATAAGATAAATGCATTCTTCAGTGATATCATTATCCAGTCAGTTCCTTCTTTAAAGCTTTTCAAATGTCTGTTTTTCAGATTGCATTTTACTTTCAGCGTTTAGTGAGAATGTTTTGCTTGAGCTTCACATAAAAGTCTCAAACTCTTGTTCTCATGCCAGCATAGAAAACAGTCTGAGTTGGTAGTTTTCCGAGGAAAATATCTCCCCGCTTTGGTATGCAAACCTTTTAAAGCTAGGCTTTAACTGACAAGCCCACGGCCTGTGCTGGCCCATGTGCCATGATGTTATTGGTGTAAAGTGACCGTGTGGCTGGGGACTGTGGGGGAGGACAGAGTTTTCCTCCACGCTCTTAGGGTTCCAGACTGGGTCCAAAAATTAAACTGATAAAGACAGATTAACAGGAAAAAAGTGCACACATTTACTTAATAGAGATTTTGTGTGACACGGAAGTCTTCATAAGGAAATGAAGACCTGATGAAACAGTTCAACCTGAGTATTTTTGTGCTAGGTTTGATGAAGTGTGGGCAGTCTTGGAGGAGTATGATAGTTCAAAGGTAAGGGTAGTAAACTGGGAGAAACTTAGTAAGGCCTGCTTGTTGGGATTCTTCTCAGGGTCCCTTTGTCTTCAGAGATAAGGATGCACCTTTCCTCTGGGTATAGGGAAGGCACCTCTCACATGAGAGTTTTATGACCTGTTTCAGGAGAAAAGGGCAGTGGGAAGGTCAGAGTGATCTTCCTGCTTCGGCTGTTTTCTCAGACTCCTTCAGCTTAAAATGTTCTGTATGCCCAGGTGCCATATTTTGGGGGTAGCTGATGGTTAGGGCCATCACCTGTGCCCCCTCTGGATGGTGCATTCCTGCTGAGGGTGAGAGAAAGCATTATAGGAGGAGAAATCCCGGAGGGGACCACATGTGCTTTTTAGCAGGTACTCTCAGAGGCTTGTTAAGTGTTACCTATTCATGCTTATTTAATCCTCACAAGTTTGTGAGAGATGGGAGTTACTACTCCTAAGTTAGGAGGAAAATGAGATCCTAAGAGGTCAGGTGGCTTCCCAAGGTCACCCAGCTAATCACCTCACTTGGTGGAGCTGGGATTCTGATCAAGCTCTGGCTGACTTGGAGATTATCCCCACTGTTCTACAGAGCCATTTCCTCAGTGCTCTTCCATCCTGTCATGAGGTTACTGAGACGGTCCCTTTAACAAAATGAAGAGAAAACAGGCGACCCAGTGTAGGTAGTAGAATCAGTGTGCAGATTTACTTATTTCATGTCTTCTGTTTCATCATGTATATATTTATAGTGCCATATAACTGTATTCCAAGGAGATAAAAATATTTTAATTTGCAAACTTAGTTATAGAAGAATTAGGTTACTTAATAGTCATTGCATTAGAATGTAAGTTCTCTGAGGGCAGGGACCTTGTCTGTCTTGCTTGCTACTTTGTCCCTGGGGCCTCGTGCACACTGCCTTGTACAGAGTAGGCGCTCAAGTGAATTAATGAATGAACACATTTCAGTAAGAATTTATTCTTCTGATTCTCCTTCTCCCTTATTTGCGTATTCTTTGTTTACTCCTCTTCTTCCACTTCCCTTTAATAGAGAAGTTTCCTAAAGTTCTTTACTGAGTCCTCTTCTTACATTACTCTACCAGTGTTTCCTGGGTACTGTCATCCACTTCCTTGGAGAAAGTGTTAAGAAAACAATGTAAATATGTTCTGCGGCCGTAAAAAAGTGAAATCTTGCCATTTGCGACAACATGGATGGATCTAGAGGGTATTATGCTAAGTGAAATAAGTCAGACAGAGAAAGATTGCATGATCTTACTTATATGGTGAATCTAAAAAACAAAACAAGCAAATAAACAAAACAAGATGAAGACAGACTCACAGATTCAAAGAAACGGGTGGTTGCCAGAAAGTGAAGTGGGGTGGGCGAAATAGGTAAAGGAGATTAAGAGTTACAAACATCCAGTTATAGAATAAAATAAGTCATGGGGATATATTGATAATATACAACGTGAGGAATATGGTCAATAATATTGTAATAATTTTGTATGGGAAAAGATGGTTACTGGACTTATTGTGGTGATCACTTTATAATGTATGCAAATATCAAATCATTATGTAGTACTCTTTTTTTTTATAATTTTTAAATTTTTGGCTGCGTTGGGTCTTTGTTGCTGTGTGTGGGCTTTCTCTAGATGCGGGAGCAGGGGCTACTCTTCCTTGCAGTGCGTGAGCTTCTCATTGCAGTGGCTTCTCTTGTTGCGGAGCATGGACTCTAGGCACGCGGGCTCAGTAGTTGTGGCTTGCGGGCTCTAGAGCACAGACTCAGTAGTTGTGGCACATGGGCTTAGTTGCTCTGAGGCATGTGGGATTTTCCTGGACCGGGGCTCGAACCCGTGCCCCCTGCATTGGCAGGCGGATTCTTAACCACTGTGCCACCAGGGAAGCCCTGTAGTACTCTTGAAACTGATATAATATTGTATGTCAACTATATTTCAGTTACAAAATGAAAATGGTTGAAGCTCATGCATCCCAGTGCAATTTCCAAAAAAAAAAAAAAAAGATGTTGTTTTGGGGATCGAGACCAAGTATTAGAATCAGCTTTTGCTCCTAATGAAGGTGTGACATTGAGCAAGTGATCTAACCTGTTGGTGCTTCATTCTCCTTTTTATTGTAAGAAAGTTGGCAAAGATTTGGAGTTGAAAATTCACATACCTATAGGGGCCAGGCAGGTATTAGAAATGATGGAAGTGAGCTGGGCATGGTACAGTAAAGCGTTGCAGGGACGGTGATATAGTTTATATATACTACATTGAAGGATTTCTTGCTAACTTTTAATGAGAATTTGGAGTTACAAGGGAATTTGACCAAAAACAAATACTTGTATTAGCTTAGCCTACTAGTTCTTAAATTTGGCTATGCCTTAGAATTACCTGGGGAGTGTTTTAAAAAACACCGATGCCCAGATCCTGCTCTCAGGGATCTGATTTACTTTTATTTATTTATTTATTTATGGCTGTGTTGGGTCTTCATTTCTTTGTGAGGGCTTTCTCTCTAGTTGTGGCAAGTGGGGGCCACTCTTCATCACAGTGTGCGGGCCTCTCACTATTGCGGTGCACAGGCTCCAGACGCACAGGCTCAGTAATTGTGGCTCACGGGCCCAGTTGCTCCGCGGCATGTGGGATCTTCCCAGACCAGGGCTCGAACCCGTGTCCCCTGCATTGGCAGGCAGATTCTCAACCACTGCGCCACCATGGAAGCCCTGATTTACTTTTAAAATACCAAAAGCTTCTCCTTCTAGTGCACAGCTAGGTTATGAATGATTAATTGGATGCTAATTAACTAGGATGTTTTTTATACCTGACTTTTAGAAATAAGCAAATAATCGAGGATGTAGTCAGCTTTCAGATGAATAAGCCTTTTGACTTTCTTCAAAGCAATCTTCACTGAAAGTTATTGTTGTGAATGATCACTCAGGGACAGCATTGGTTTCCATGTCATCAGCAAAGAGCTTAAGTTGTGTTCATTATACCAATCAGTCCCTATTGTCTCATAATACATTTTGCCCCTGTTTTCACGCACTCAAAACTTCCACTTTTTCCCCACTACATTTGTGGTCATATTCAATGGTTTCTACTGCACTCTGTGAACTGATGGTTGGTCACAGCTTTCTCTGGGGCTAGGATTCAGTATGTGCGTATTCAGAGTTTTCTTAGAGCCAGTCTTTCTTAAGGTGCCCTCTCTAGGATAGCATTTTAACTAAAATTAGAGACTCCCTACCCTAACCAAGACTAGAAAGCATTCTCAAAAATTTTAGAGTGGTTTTCTTTAAGTTTGATTTGCATTTGCATCAGTGGATTAGGATATTTAAGTGAAAGTTACCAGATTTCCAATTATTTGTTTTCGTTTGTGAGTTTGGATGATTTTTAAAAATTTATTTCAAATTTGAGAAAGATGGCATTTATTTTATGTAGTTTATTTTCTCACATTTTTTAATAACTCGTGAGATAAAAAGATTTATTAATTTATGGTATGATATATTCTGCTTACCTTTTTGATTATCTGGAAATATTCTGATTCATTCCTTAAGGAATTTATTCAGTAGAACAGGTCAACTAGGTTAAGTAATGACTCTGCTCAGATGAACACATTCTTCATAAAAAATATTTGAAAGCGCATGTTGTCTTTTATTATTTTTCACTGAGATGATTTTCAAATCTGCACTCAGCTCTACCTGATATATTCATTTTGTTATATTCAGAGTGGACTTATCCAGCTTATCCATTCCTTCTGTGGTCTTTTTTTTTTTTTTTTTTTCTTTCTTTCTTTCTTCCCATCAGTGTTTGCTTTCACAACCCAAGTTCTGGGCCATTCAGACATCAGCTTTGATCCTCCGGACAAAACTTGAGAGAGGAAGCATACGCCGAGTGGAACGGGCAATGAGGCAGACACAGGTAAGAATTAATGTGGCAATTTTTGTTATTCTTCCAGCTCTTTATTGTTATCAATAACCGTACATGTTTGTTGTGAGTATAAAATCATTTTTCTCTAACACGTTTTATTATTGAAGAGTGTTGTTTTAGAGTTTGCTTGGCTCCAAAGCCCAACTCTGTCACTTAGCTCTGTGACCGTAGTATTTAACCTTTCTAAAGGGGAGCTGTTCCGCTACTCAACATTTCTGACGCCAAGTGTGTGGGTCTTTCACACCAAGCATTTCTTCATTTCCTTGTGGACATCAACTGGGTGTCCTACAATTTAATTCAATTCTGACCCTACCTGGAATTAGTGCAGACCCCATAGGTTAAGGGCTAAGTTCCAAAAGACTGCCTCCCACTTCAGATTCCAATGTGAAGTCTTCTACTTCTGACTGACTGGCTATAAATCAGGGGTTCTCACGACCTCCTCCTTACCTCAGGTTTGATAATTTGCTAGAACTGGCTCACAGAACTCAGGGAAACACTTAATTACTATTACTGGTTTATTATGAAGGATGTTATAAAGGATCCAAATGAACGGCCAGATGAAGAGGTATACAGGGCAAGGATCCTGAGCAAAGGAGCTTCTGTCTTTGTGGAGTTTGGGGCGCACTCCCCCTCCCAGAACGTCGGTGCATTTTCCAATATGGGTGCTCTCTGAACCCGTTTGTTTTGGGGGTTTCTATGGAGTATCTGTTATGTGGGCATGATTGATTAAATCAGTGGCCATTGGTGATTACCTCAATCCCCAGCCCTTTCTCCCTCCCCGGACCTTGGTGGGGGGGCTGGAAGTTTCAACCCCCCAGTCACATGGTTGGTTCCTCTGACAACCGGCCCCCATCCTCCCAGAGTCACCTCATTGCCATAAGCTCAGGTATGGTGAAAGGGACTTACTATGGATAACAAAAGACACTCTTCTAACCCTACCACTCAGGAAGTTACAAGAGTTTTAGAAGCTCTGTGCTGGGAACCAGAGCTTACATATTTCTTATTATATCACAGCATCACATCCCTAAGTTTCATTTTCATTACCTATATAAGAGGGTAATAATAACTGTACTTATAGCATAGGTTTGTGGTGAGTGGTAAAGAGATAATACAAGAGGTAGTGAAAAAGGTATGCAGTATCACAGGCATAGATTGTATGAGGAAACAAAATTCATCCTAATGCAAAAATATTCACTGATGAACTGGAATAAATAGTCTCTATTCCAAAGTGGTTTTTTTTTTTAAACTAATGGAGAATATTTTATTTCTGTGTTTAAAAATATTTCTGATGGACACCTCACTAAGCTTAGAGCACTCTATTGATGCTGCCGGAAATATAATACAAAGTTATTCCTTAGGTTCTGTATCTTTCCTAGCTTTCCAGTTTGAAACCTGCATGATTCTCTGAATTGTGCAGATGATGCTTTTAGATATCAAATAAACAGGATGTGCTTTGCTTGGGGAAAATGGATTTGAAGAAAGAGCCAAATCACCATGCTTTGGCCCTTTGCCCCTGTCTTGGCCTTACTATATCTGGGGTCTCTTCATCTTGCCATGCAAATGCTATGTGATGAAGAGAGTGGTATACCTTTCTACCTATACAACAGAATGAGGGAGTTGTTATTCCTGCCTCTACGGGGAAAATCAGAGAAAATCTTTTCACTCCCCAACCCAGAAAATTTGGAAATTAGTCAGATCATGGAACAAGATGAATTAGACAAAATTTGTCTAATTTTCTGTCACTTGTTGAGCCATTTACTTCATAATCTGAACTTTTGCCAATTCCTCTGATTCAGAGTTTGATATTACTAATTGTTGAAGTTATTGCATCCCTGAAGAATAAGAGGAAAATGATTTAAAAAATACATGTATACATAAAACAATGTTTTAAAAAAATTCTGTTTTAGTTTCTGTGGAAATGTATTCCCTTCCTCAGCTGTACAAAGTGGTAAAATGATAAAGTGTTAAAGCAGAAAGAAAAATAAGCTAGAAGGAACTCTTAGGGAAAAGCTTAATCTTGTCACATGATAAGTTGAAGAAATAAAGGTATGATGAGGTCAGGTGACTTGCCCCAGTTTGCCTGGCTAGTTAATGACAGAGTCTGGACTTTAACTTACACAGTAACAGGCAGTTACATTGAAGGATGCAGACCGGCTTTTTGGTAGGGCTAATGGTGGACTCCGGGAGGGCTCACTCCAAGGAGTACTTCCCAGTACTTCTGCTGTCAGTGTCCTTGTCCCCGCAGTAAACCACAGCCACCCCCCACCTCTGCAGGAGACCCTCCAACACTAGCAGCCGTGTGGCTGACAGGGTCATGGTGCTCCAGCCGGGTGACAGGCCTGTGCCTCTGAGGTGGGAGAGCTGAGTTCAGGACATTGGTCCACCAGAGACCTCCTGGCTCCACGTAATATCAAACGGCGAAAGCTCTCCCAGAGATCTCCATCTCAATGCTAAGACCCAGCTCAACTCAACGACCAGCAACCTACAGTGATGGACACCCTATGCCAAACAACTAGCAAGACAGGAACACAGCCCCACCCCTTAGCAGAGAGGCTGCCTAAAATCATAATAAGGTCACAGACACCCCAAAACAAACCACCTGACACAGTCCTGCCCACCAGAAAGAGAAGATCCAGCCTCATCCACCAGAACACAGGCACCATTCCCCTCCACCAGGAAGCCTACACAACCCACTGAACCAAGCTTAGCCACTGGTGGCAGACACGAAAAACAACAGGAACTACAAACTTGCAGCCTGCAAAAAGGAGACCCCAAACACACTAAGTTAAGCAAAATGAGAAGACAGAGAAACACACAGCAGATGAAGGAGCAAGTTAAAAACCCACCAGACCAAACAAATGAAGAGGAAATAGGCAGTCTACCTGAAAAAGAATTCAGAGTAATGATAGTAAAGATGATTCAAAATCTTGGAAATAGAATGAAGAAAATACAAGAAACATTTAAGAAGGACCTAGAAGAACTAAAGCGCAAACAAACAATGATGAACAACAAAATCAATGAAATTAAAAATTCTCTAGAAGGAATCAATAGCAGAATGACTGAGGCAGAAGAATGGATAAGTGACCTGCAAGATAAAATAGTGGAAATAACTACCGCAGAGCAGAATAAAGAAAAAAGAATGAAAAGAATGGAGGACAGTCTCAGAGACCTCTGGGACAACATTAAACGCACCAACATTCGAATTATAGGGGTCTCAGAAGAAGAAGAGAAAAAGAAAGGGACTGAGAAAATATTTGAAAAGATTATAGTTGAAAACTTCCCTAATATGGGAAAGGAAATAGTCAATCAAGTCCAGGAAGTAAGCGGAGAGGGAACTTATTTCAACATAATAAAGGCCATATATGACCAACTCACAGCAAACATTGTTCTCAACGGTGAAAAACTGAAACCATTTCCTCTAAGATCAAGAACAAGACAAGGTTGCCCACTCTCACCATTATTATTCAACATAGTTTTGGAAGTTTTAGCCACAGCAATCAGCAGAAAAAGAGATAAAAGGAATCCAAATCGGAAAAGAAGAAGTAAAACTGTCACTGTTTGCAGATAACATGATACTATACATGGAGAATCCTAAACATGCTACCAGAAAAATACTAGAGCTAATCAATGAATTTGGTAGAGTAGCAGGATACAAAATTAATGCACAGAAATATCTTGCATTCCTATACACTAATGATGAAAAATCTGAAAGAGAAATTAAGGAAACACTCCCATTTACCATTGCAACAAAAAGAATAAAATACCTAGGAATAAACCTGCCTAAGGAGACAAAAGACCTGTATGCAGAAAACTATAAGACACTGATGAAAGAAATTAAAGATGATACAAATAGATGGAGAGATATACCATGTTCTTGGATTGGAAGAATCAACATTGTGAAAATGAGTATACTATCCAAAGCAATCTACAGATTCAGTGCAGTCCCTATCAAAAAATACCAATGGCTTTTTTGCACAGAGCTAGAACAAAAAATTTCACAATTTATATGGAAACACAAAAGACCCTGAATTGCCAAAACAATCTTGAGAAAGAAAAACGGAGCTGGAGGAATCAGGCTCCCTGACTTCAGACTATACTACAAAGCTACAGTAATCAAGACAGTATGGTACTGGCACAAAAACAGAAGTATACATCAATGGAACAGGATAGAAAGCCCAGAGATGAACCCATGCACATATGGTCACCTTATTTTTGATAAAGGAGGCAAGAATATACAATGGAGAAAAGACAGCCTCTTCAATAAGTGGTGCTGGGAAAACGACAGCTACATGTAAAAGAATGAAATTAGAACACTCCTTAACACCATACACAAAAATAAACTCAAGGGCTTCCCTGGTGGCGCAGTGGTTGAGAATCTGCCTGCCAATGCAGGGGACACAGGTTCGAACCCTGGTCTGGGAAGATCCCACATGCCGTGGAGCAACTGGGCCCGTGAGCCACAATTACTGAGCCTGCGCGTCTGGAGCCTGTGCTCCACAACAAGAGAGGCCGCGATAGAGGCCCACGCACCGCGATGAAGAGTGGCCCCCGTTTGCCACAACTAGAGAAAGCCCTCGCGCAGAAACAAAGACCCAACACAGCCATAAGTTAAAAAAAAAAAAAAAGATCAATGATATTTAACACGTTAGAAAAAAAATTTAATAAAAAATAAATAAATAAACTCAAAATGGATAAAGACCTAAATGTAAAGCCAGACACTATCAAACTCTTAGAGGAAAACCTAGGCAGAAGAATCTATGATATAAATCACAGCAAGATCCTTTTTGACCCAGCTCCTAGAGAAATGGAAATAAAAACAAAATAAACAAATGGGACCTAATGAAACTTAAAAGCATTTGCACAGCAAAGGAAACCATAAACAAGATGAAAAGACAACCCTCAGAATGGGAGAAAATATTTGCAAACGAATCAACTGACAAAGGATTGATCTCCAAAATTTACAAGCAGCTAATGCAGGTCAATATCAAAAAAACAAACAACCTAATTGAAAAATGGGCAGAAGACCTAAGTAGACATTTCTCCAAAGAAGATAAACAGATTGCCAACAAACACATGAAAGAAAGCTCAACTTCATTAATCATTAGAGAAATGCAAATCAAAACTACAATGAGATATCATCTCACACTGGTCAGAATGGCCATCATCAAAAAATCTACAAACAGTAAATGCTGGAGATGGTGTGGAGAAAAGGGAACCCTCTTGCACTGTTGGTGGGAATGTAAATTAATACAGCTAATATGGAGAACAGTGTGGAGGTTCCTTAAAAAACTAAAAATAGAACTACCATACAACTCAGCAATCCCACTGCTGGGCATATACCCTGAGAAAACCATAATTCAGAAAGATTGATGTACCACAGTGTTCACTGCAGCTCTGTTTACAATAGCCAGGACATGGAAGCAACCTAAGTGTCCATCGGCAGATGAATGGATAAAGAAGATGTGGCACATATATACAATGGAATATTACTCAGCCATTAAAAGAAACGAAATTGAGTTATTTGTAGTGAGGTGGATGGACCTACAGTCTGTCAGACAGAGTAAAGTAAGTCAGAAAGAAAAAAATACTGTATGCTAACACATATATATGGAATCTAAACAAAAAAAAGAAACGGTTATGAAGAACTTAGGGGCAGGACAGGAATAAAGATGCAGATGCAGAGAATGGACTTGAGGACACGGGGAGGGGGAAGGGTGAACTGGGACAAAGTGAGAGAGTGGCATGGACTTATATACACTACCAAATGTAAGATAGATAGCTAGTGGGAAGCAGCCGCATAGCACAGGGAGATCAGCTCGGTGCTTTGTGACCACCTAGAGGGGTGGGATAGGGAGAGTGGGAGGGAGATGCAAGAGGGAGGAGATATGGGGATATATGTATATGTATAACTGATTCACTTTGTTATAGAGCAGAAACTAATGCACCATTGTGAAGCAATTATACTCCAATAAAGATGTTAAAAAAAAAAAAAGGTTGCAATGGCTGGTCCTAAAGGTGGCAGATTTGGAAGGGATGTCTAAGTGAGACATGCCAAACTTAGAAAGGGACTGTTGTGTCACACCTAAAGGTAAATAAATCAATATTATAAGATCCACAGAGGAAGAAGGAACTCCAGGTTGAGGGCAATGCATTAAAAGCACCCTATCTAATGGAAATTTTTCTAGGCTAGAGTTCTTTAATTATTGTATCTTCAGGAGTATGATGATGGTGGTAATGATGAATAAAATAATGTTTATGGAAACACTGGTTATTTTAGAATTCAGAAGCAGCGTGAATTAAAATATTATATTCTCCAGTATTTATTTATACCCTGCTTTTTACCAGTGGGGTACAAACTACCTGTCTATCTATCATCATTCTGCTTCTCCCCCACCCCACCATGCCATGTCTGATCCAAGTCCAAATAATCAATATTTTCTTTATCATAAGATCACATCTTTTTCTTCTTTCCTTTAGTATGATGAAAACAATGTATTATACATATCCAAATATGAAGGAAATTAATTGAAACCACATACATGCAAAGGAACCATCTTACTTATGTCCAATCCAAAAAAACTTGTGCAGACCAAATGTCATCATTGTCTAATAACGTTCAAATAAGTGTTAGATAAACTGAGTTCAGTCATTGAGGGTTAATGTTAGGTTACTTTATGTTCATTATTAAGTAATTTTGCTGATGAATTTTAATTACCCAGTTATGTTTTAAACCTGTTAATTTAAATTGTGAAGGTCTGTCCCTATCCAGGTAGTTGTGCCTCTGAAGATGTTTGCGTGGCAAGAGTTTTTTCCTTCACCCTTGAATTTCTGGGAGGACATTGCATTGAATTGGAAATTTGAGATTGTAGCAGTTTTCTGTTACTGGAGACTGTTCATACTGCCGTTTGATTTTCTTATCTGTGGAAGCTAATTGAGATTTCAGAATTTTTAAATGAGTATTTTTAGAACATCTATTTTTTTTCTTTTTTAACATCTTTATTGGAGTATAATTGCTTTACAGTGGTGTGTTAGTTTCTGCTTTGTAACAAAGTGAATCAGCTATACATATACATATATCCCCATATCTCCTCCCTCTTGCGTCTCCCTCCCACTCTCCCTATCCCACCCCTCTAGGTGGTCAAAAAGCACTGAGCTGATCTCCCTGTGCTATGTGACTGCTTCCCACTAGCTATCTATGTTACATTCGATAGTATATATAAGTCCATACCACTGTCTCACTTCGTCCCAGCTCACCCTTCCCCCTCCCCGTGTCCTCAAGTCCATTCTCTACAACTGCATCTTTATTCCTGTCCTGCACCTAGGTTCTTCATAACCATTTTTTTTTCTTAGATTCCATATATATGTGTTAGCATACTGTATTTGTTTTTCTCTTTCTGACTTACTTCACTCTGTATGACAGACTCTAGGTCCATCCATCTCACTACAAATAACTCAGTTTCATTTATTTTTATGGCTGAGTAATATTCCATTGTATGTATGTGCCACATCTTCTTTATCCATTCATCTGTCAGTGGATGCTTAGGTTGCTTCCATGTCCTGGCTATTGTAAATAGAGCTGCAGTGAACATTGTGGTACATGACTCTTTTTGAATTATGGTTTTCTCACAGTGTATGCCCAGTAGTGGGATTGCTGGGTCGTATGGTAGTTCTGTTTTTAGATTTTAAGGAACCTCCATAAAGAACATCTATTCTTAATACTGTATTTTAGCATTTACTAAATTATATTTTATTTGAAAACCTTTCCATTTTCACAGCTAGAATGTGAGCTTTTTTGAGTGGTCAGGTTCTGTGTTTTACTCACTTTTGTATAGGCACTTATTGGATGTTTGCTGAATACTGAGTGTTGTGTTTATTTATACCCTGCTTTTTACCAGTGGTGTATAAAGTACTTACCTATCTATCATCATTCAGCTTCTCCCCCACCCCATCATTTGGCTTCTCCCCCATGCCATGTCTGATCCAAAAAAAAAAATCAATTTCTTTTTTTTTTTTTTTTTTTTAGTCCTTCCTGGGTCACTCTTTTTTTTTTTTGAATTTAATTTTATTTATTTTTTTATATAGCAGGTTCTTATTAGTCATCCATTTTATACACATCAGTATATACATGTCAATCCCAATCTCCCAGTTCATTCCACCACCACCCACACCCCCCCACGGCTTTCCCCCCCTTGGTGTCCATACGTTTGTTCTCTATATCTGTGTCTCTATTTCTGTCCTGCAAACCAGTCCATCTGTTCCATTTTCTAGGTTCCACATATATGTGTTAATATATGATATTTGTTTTTCTCTTTCTGACTTATTTCACTCTGTATGACAGTCTCTAGATCCATCCACATCTCTTCAATTGACCCAATTTCGTTCGTTTTATGGCTGAGTAATATTCCATTGTATATATGTACCACATCTTCTTTATCCATTCGTCTGTCGATGGGCATTTAGATTGCTTCCATGACCTGGCTATTGTAAATAGTGCTGCAGTGAACATTGGGGTGCATGTGTCTTTTTGAATTATGGTTTTCTCTGGGTATAAGCCCAGTAGTGGGATTGCTGGGTCATACAGTAATTCTATTTTTAGTTTTTGAAAGAACCTCCATACTGTTCTCCATAGTGGCTATATCAGTTTACATTCCCACCAACAGTACAAGAGGGTTCCCTTTTCTCCACACCCTCTCCAGCATTTGTTGCTTGTAGATTTTCTGATGATGCCCATTTTGACTGGTGTGAGGTGATACCTCATTGTAGTTTTGATGTGCATTTCTCTAATAATTAGTGATGTTGAGCAGCTTTTCATGTGCTTCTTGGCCATCTGTATGTCTTCTTTAGAGAAATGTCTATTTAGGTCTTCTGCCCATTTTTGGATTGGGTTGTTTGTTTCTTTAATATTGAGCTGCATGAGCTGTTTATATATTTTGGAGATTAATCCTTTGTCTGTTGATTTGTTTTGCAAATATTTTCTCCCATTGTGAGGGTTGTCTTTTCATCTTGTTTATGGTTTCCTTTGCTGTGCAAAAGCTTTGAAGTTGCATTAGGTCCCATTTGTTTATTTTGTTTTTATTTCCATTACTCTAGGAGGTGGATCAAAAAAGATCTTGCTGTGATTTGTGTCAAAGAGTGTTCTTCCTATGTTTTCCTCTAAGAGTTTTATAGTGTCCGGTCTTACATTTAGGTCTCGAATCCATTTTGAGTTTATTTTTGTGTATGGTGTTAGGGAGTTTTCTAATTTCATTCTTTTACATGTAGCTGTCCAGTTTTCCCAGCACCACTTATTGAAGAGACTGTCTTTTCTCCATTGTATATTCTTGCCTCTTTTGTCATAGATTAGTTGACCATAGGTGCGTGGGTTTATCTCTGAGCTTTCTATCTTGTTCCATTGATCTATGTTTCTGTTTTTGTGCCAGTTCCGTATTGTCTTGATTACTCTAGCTTTGTAGTATAGTCTGAAGTCAGGGAGTCTGATTCCTCCAGCTCCGTTTTTTTCCCTCAAGACTGCTTTGGCTATTCGGGGTCTTTTGTGTCTCCATGCAAATTTTAAGATTTTTTGTTCTAGTTCTGTAAAAAATGCCATTGGTAATTTGATAGGGATTGCACTGAATCTGTAGATTGCTTTGGGTAGTATAGTCATTGTCACAATTGATTCTTCCAATCCAAGAACATGGTATATCTCTCCATCTGTTGGTATCATCTTTAATTTCTTTCATCAGTGTCTTATAGTTTTCTGCATACAGGTCTTTTGTCTCCCTAGGTAGGTTTATTCCTAGGTATTTTATTCTTTTTGTTGCAATTGTGAATGAGATTGTTTCTCTTTAATTTCTTTCTGATATTTCATTGTTAGTGCATAGGAATGCAAGAGATTTCTGTGCAGTAATTTTCTATCCTGCAACTTTACCAAATTCATTGATTAGCTCTAGTAGTCTTCTGGTGGCATCTTTAGGATTCTCTATGTATAGTATCATGTCATCTGCAAACAGTGACAGTTTTACTTCTTCTTTTCCAATTTGTATTCCTTTTATTTCCTTTTCTTCTCTGATTGCCGTGGCTAGGACTTCCAATACTATCTTGAATAATAGTGGTGAGAGTGGACATCCTTGTCTTGTTCCTGATCTTAGAGGAAATGCTTTCAGTTTTTCACCATTGTGAATGATGTTTGCTGTGGGTTTGTACTATATGGCCTTTATTATGTTGTGGTAGGTTCCCTCTAGGCCTATTTTCTGGAAGGTTTTATCATAAACAGGTGTTGAATTTTGTCAAAAGCTTTTTCTGTATCTATTGAGATGATCATATGGTTTTTATTCTTCAGTTTGTTAATATGGTGTATCACATTGATTGATTTGCATTACTGAAGAATCCTTGCAAGGATTCTTCAAGTGGGAAAATCCCACTTGTTCGTGGTGTATGATCCTCTTAATGTGTTGTTGGATTCTGTTTGCTAGTATTTTGTTGAGGATTTTTGCATTCATATTCATCAGTGATATTAGTCTGTAATTTTTTTTGTAGTTATCTTTGTCTGGTTTTGGTATCAGGGTGATGGTGGCCTCATAGAATGAGTTTGGGAATGTTCCTTCCTCTGCAATTTTTTGGAAGAGTTTGAGAAGGATGGGTGTTAGGTCTTCTGTAAATGTTCCATAGAATTCATCTGTGAAGCCATCTGGTCCTGGACTTTTGTTTTTTGGAAGATCTTTAATCACAGTTTCAATTTCATTACTTGTGATTGGTGTGTTCATATTTTCTATTTCTTCCTGGTTCAGTCTTGGGAGGTTATACCTTTCTAAGAATTTGTCCATTTCTTCCAGGTTATCCATTTTATTGCCATAGTGTTGCTTGTAGTAGTCTCTTAGGATGCTTTGTATTTCTGTGGTGTCCATTGTAACTTCTCCTTTTTCATTTCTAATTTTATTGATTTGAGTCCTCTGCCTCTTTTTCTTGATGATTCTGGCTGATGGTTTATCCATTTTGTTTATCTTCTCAAAGAAGCAGCTTTTAGTTTTGTTGATATTTGCTATTGTTTTCTTTGTTTCTATTTCATTTATTTCTGCTCTGATCTTTATAATTTCTTTTCTTCTGCTAACTTTGGGTTTTGTTTGTTCTTCTTTCTCTAGTTCCTTTAGGTGTAACATTAGATTGTTTATTTGAGATTTTTGTTGTTTCTTGAGGCAGGCTTGTATAGCTGTAAATTTCCCTCTTAGAACTGCTTTTGC